>NC_136983.1:9113393-9240893 GCF_032717465.1 Coenobita brevimanus | reverse complement strand
CAGGGGTTTTATCTGCCCCTGTGTGGAATACAACTCTCATGTGTGGGGAGGCTCCCCACATACAGCTCTTCTCAATAGGGTGGAGTCAAAAGCTTTTCATCTCATTAACTCTCTTCCTCTTACTGACTCCCTTCAACCTCTGTCTCTTTGCCGCACTGTTGCATCTTTATCTCTTTTCTATCGCTACTTTAATGGTCACTGCTCCTCTGAACTGTCTACATGCATTCCTCCACCTTTACGACGGGAGCGTAGCACCCGTCTAGCAGCAAACTTTCATCCCTTTTCTGTCCAACTCTCTAATGCAAGAGTAAACTGTTACTTCCAATCCTTCATTTATACAACATGTCAGTTCTGGAACTGTCTCCCTCTGTCTGTATTTCCTGCTGCCTATGATCTCCAGTCTTTCAAACGCAGTGTGTCCAGGCATCTTGAATTGATCAGATCTTGAATTTGGTTCTCTCTTGTATTCTGTTTTTCTTTTGGAAGGAACTGTTATTGCGGGCTCATGGCCTTTGGTTCCTTCTTCGTCGTATAAAAAAAAAAAGGTAGGTCAGCAGGGTGGGTCAGCATAGTGGGGTTAGTAGACTGGGTCAGCAGGATGGGTCAACAATGAGAGTAAACAGAGAGGGTCAGGAGGGTGGATCAGCAGGTTTAGTTGGTAGGATGGGTCTGTTGCTTAATAAATTCATTGACACCGGGTCAGTAGGGTGGGTTAGGAAGGTCAGTAAAGAGAGTCAATAAGGAGGGTTAGCAGGATCAGCAGAGAGAGAGAGAGAGAGAGAGTGGAGGGGGGGAGGAGGGAGGATGCTAGGGGTGGTACACAAGCCGCCAGTTACCAAGTTCCCAAGACTGTGATGTGCTGGGAGGATGGGCGGCGGGTTCTCGGGATAATTTAGGTGGCTCAGATCAATGAACTTAAAGGGGGGTCGTTTTCTGCAAACTCTCGATAACTTTGTTAGTTTGACATCAACAAGCTGTTATGCGCTGTAGGGGACGAGACTCGTGGCTGGTGATCATGGTGCTGGAGGACAAAGTACTAATAAAACGGACAATCATTATGCTGGGGTTCAGTCGTATGATTATTATTTATGTGTGCAAAGTTGCACAGTCAAAGGTGGTCTGGTTGAGGAGTTATGATTTACACAGACTGAGATGTGTAGCTGGGGTACAAGGGTGTCGGGATGGGATGGGACCTTGGGTATTTACAATTATTAGACTGACCCTATCCGACTTGGGTCTGGTAATGTGAGTAACGTTGCAGTCAAAGGTGCCCCGAGGCTTTCACAACCAGTGACTCCATAGGGTATGAGTGTTGACGGGGATCTAGATTCTTGATAATACTAAGATAGACACTGATCTTTGGTCTGTTAACTGGAATGTTGCACGACCAAAGGTGGCACGGTTACTGATATATGGCATTCATAATTTGTCATATACAAAATCAGCTGGTTTCGCCTGTACCATATACCTATCGGCAATATAAATAAATACAAACAAATAGTCTATATATCAAGAGTCTGTGTTCGCAACCTATGATACATAGCGCGTAACGGATAACATCATGTTACTATAACCACGATCCCTCCCTACATTGCCGAATATAACTACGGTAAAAGAAAATGAGGGCTTCCCTACCATCCCTCTTATCTCCACCACCGTCTTCTCTCTCTCTCTCTCTCTCTCTCTCCCCTTCAGCGTACCGGGTGTCCAATCAAGGGAAGGAAGATTTTCACATGCCTTCAACTTTCTTGAAACATTTTTTCCCATTTTCTGCTTTTCTAGTGGCATCAACTAGTAAACAAGAGCTTCCAGGGTAGGGAGGAGATGACGAGGTGGACCGAGATCTAGGTAACAGAGGATGGAAGGAAGGGAGGGAAGGGGGAGAGGGACGTTAGCCGAAAGACAATGATGCCTAATAAGTAACTGTCAGTAAAAGTAACACAATGTCCTCTGTTTGTAAAAGAGGAAAACTACGTCATCTGAGGGAAAAAATTTATTTAAACCCAACCAGTTTTTCCTTCTTTCATTTTCTGTCCTGTTTATGTCGGTTCTGTGTATCTTAAGCAAGGCGCCTTAATCCCAGGGGAGGGGTTAGATACAGCGTTCATCAAACAGTTAGATACAGCATTCATCAAACAGTTAGATACAGCGTTCATCAAACAGTTAGATACACCATTCATCAGCTAATTACATACTGCCTTCATTAAGCACTTCAATATAAGGATCTTTTCGTAAGTTTAATAAAATGGTCTAACAATGGCAACCGTATATAAAACTCTGTCATCGCAGTGAAGGCGTAAGCAATACCTTCACGACAGAGAGAATTATGCTGATGGCATGTGAATAATGGAGGTGAATGGATTCCTGATTACGAGAGAGAGAGAGAGAGAGAGAGAGAGAGAGAGAGAGAGAGAGAGAGAGAGAAACAGCCGTCCCCATATTACCCCCACCAGCAAGTAGGCGTCCAAAACTAGGGTACCGTAGTCCAAAACATAGGTAGGAGACCTATTTACGCCCCTGGTACCGTTTTATGCAACTAAAGAAATATAAGCTGAGAGGAAGGTGGCCTAATAGAGGAGAACAGGGTGGCATGGAGGACCATTGACAGTGGGTACCTCTTCCGGGATTAGGCGTCTGGTTATAGGTAGATAGACAAATAGATACAATGACAGACATCGATCGACAGACAGACATAGATATGTATGTAGAATGGCAGATAGATACAGATAAATTCCTTCATACATACGTACGTATATACGTAAATACTGTACATACGTAAAGACATACCTTTATATATATACACACTGATGTTTTCATGTTAGGAGACCCTTGTAGTGAAAGAGGTTGTTATTTGTTTCATTTGTCCTTCTGCCTCAAGAGTTTGCCTAGGTTAAGATCACTCTAACAGTCCCGGGTGAATGTTGGCTATATCTGACCCGAATGACCTCCCGTTAACAGAATACTGAATGCAGCAGGAACAAAATATCCCAGGTGGCTGAGAATTTATTATCCTTAACTGCGAATCCGCTGGCCCGCTAGCGCCAGGGTTAGATTTCTGGTGCGGCAGCTTACGTCACTCAAGTGTTCCTTCACACTTTGTTGGTTGGTAAGTAAAATGAGTTTCTAGGGTAACACGAAAGGCATGTAACTGTGGCAACCTAGATAGTGCAGTGGCATTGTATCCCAAGGTAATGGGTGACTAACTATCCGCAGGCTCAAAAGCTAAGTTACCAAGATGAGCACCGCAGCTAAGCGTCTCATTATGTTTCCCCCACCTTTACTGATTTTACCTTTACCAGGTGAAAAACTAGCCACAGGCTCAAAGGATTAAGTTACGGGGATGAGAACCGCAATTAAGTTCATTATGTCTTCTCCAACTGGTTTTACATTTACCCGGCCTGAAGAGTTTAATCCTTTCAAACCGATGGCGTATCTCTTTTTTCCTACCCGCAGAAAATTATTTTCAGCTTCAGAGGTTCCCACATCATGGCTTGTTCGTTGGTGAAGTATTTTTTTTTTTTTTAGTTTTCCCCTACGAGGGCTACTAAAATATGTGATTTGCTGTGGGAAGCTGAAAAACATTTTTTTGTAATATTGCAAGGCCACATCTGGGTTTGTAGATAATGAATGTAATGCTAAAGAAAAATGTCATTCTCCCAGAAAGTACATATAGTAATAAAAATGTTGGCTTCCATTTAACTTAAACCCAAGTGAAAAGTACTGAAAAAACACTGTTTTATTGTTTTACTAAACACACACACACACACACACACACACACACACACACACACACACACACACATTCTTTAATGAGAAGAAAGACAAGCTCAGCAGACTATATGCCTTAAAGACTATTTTTTTTTATTTTTTTATTGTGCCAGTTTCATCAAATCCTGCTTTGATACATTTCTGGACATTAACCACCTGTTTGCCTCTTGACCTTTTACGAAGCCATCTCGCTTCTTATATCCAGATACTTTGTCTTCAGCTTCTGTGACTTCCTTGACACATAGTTTATGTTTGACTTTACATGCTACCGGGGCATTTGCATTAACCCAGAGATGAACTTATTTCTTGTAAACCCACAGGTCCGTACACTCCATCAGACCAATTCATCGGGTCGAAGACTGAAGATGCTTCCGGGTTGATAGAAGGAGTCTTCGAGGCATGGGCGGAGATATCCCCAAGTTGTGTCTTCATCTCCCTCCCCTCTCAAGTCAGAAACTTTAGAACACCCTGCTGCCTCTCCTCACTATCATCAGAGTAAATCAGTGAATGAGTTATCATTACATTAAGCTCACTAAACTGCAATAGAGACTGACCGAATAAAATATAAGAGATGCCATCGGATTAAGGAAAAACAATACCTTCGCGTTTGCTTAATCCAAGTTTGAATGAGACTAAAAGGCTAATTAGGCGATTTCATGAGAATGAATGGAGAGTGAGTTGTTGATTTGGACACTGCCTGAGAGAGTACGAGTATGGAGAATGGAGGTAACTAGGAGAGTGCATGAGAATGAAGTGGGAGAGACAGAATGACTGGCAAATTGCAGGAATGTACGGAGAGCGAGAGACTGACTTCAAGATTACATGAGAGTGAATAGAATGGAGAGTAAGAGTCCGATTAGAAGCAAAGTGAGGCATCCAGTTTGTTCCTCAGATTTTTGCATAAATATTTCAAGTAACATCTCGAACTTATACTGGGGAAGACAGTGGTCAAGCTGTGTGAAATGTTGCCTGCTGCTTGAAAGGACATGAGTTCCTTGAGAGGGTGGTGCAGAGAACAATTTGATGCCAATACAGATTTCGTTAAACTGGAGATTACTGGTCTTCCACAAAACCCACCAACATACCATTCAAGCACCCCACCTAATCTCATCAAACCAGTCTTGAATGAGATAACCTTAGCAGATGGTGGCAATTTGCGGCGAAGTGGTGACACGTGAAGGTGTGTGGCATGTAGGACTGCCGGGCTTCAGGGATTGGGCTGTCAAGTCTAGACACAGACCCGGAAATATGAAAAATATGTACCGATTCCTCTTTTGATAATGATGCATATTTTATGACACTGACATTTATTTAGCTGACCTTTGAATGAGGAGACAAATAAATCACTTTGTTCAACCAAGGCCTTGTATAAATCAATTGATGTACTATATTTTTAACAGCAAATGATACCTACTACTTAACATGAGACAGCCACACTTATTTTCCCCTCCACAATGAAACTGAGATATCTGTGAAGGTTTATGTTTATTTTCCCAACGACCAACATGCCTGTCAGTCTCTTTGTCTGTCGGTTTGTTAATTTATGTCTATATTTTTATCTGTCTATGAGTCTATCTGTTTGTCTATCTGACCATCTGTCTGTCTGTTGAGCAACTAACAATACTTTCTGGATAATATCCGGGACTTTGGGGCAGCGACAGCAATATTCTTGACCCAAAATGAGGCATGAAAAGCAAGAGTGCGTGCGTGAAGCGTGTGTTACGGCGGCTGGGGATACAGCAATCTGTGCCTTGCTTGCGGTCAGTTCGTCTCCATAAAAGTCAAAACGGGAGGCTGGTGGCCGGACTCTGAGGAGAATCGCCACAGCAAAGTCGATTGCCTATGTGAATGGTAGTTTCTTTCTATTGACAATGATTATTTTGCCTGGCCGTAGCCGGAATGAAGTACCTAAATGAGTATGTGTGCTTTATAGAGTTATAAAAATAATAACAATAATAATAACGATTATTATTATTATTATTATTATTATTATTGTTATTATTATTTACTTTGTTGCAATTATAATTCTTCGAAGGAACATCGCCTTCCAAGAAGGTTGTGTGTCTCAGTTATCAGTGGTACTGTTTAAGTCAGGTGCTCCCACCCTTACCAGGCAGGTTAATGTGATCATGAGACTTTCCTTAGTATTAATATTTTAGATGACACAATAACATAGATAAATATCAACCAAGGAACGCTCACATGGCCTTGTCATATCCAGTGACATACATGTACATAATCTGTAGACAACATTTACCGGTTAATTATCTCAACTAACCTTATACAGTGCATACCCAAATGTTCACAATTTTACAGGACAAAACTTATATTACGTACGCATATCTTTAACACAGTACACACATGAGGTCACATTATACTGTAGCCACTTGCTGTAAGGTAGTGTAGTTCTTCAGAATCCGTATAATTACCAAGAGAAACCTATAGCACAATATACCGCACTTAAAATTTTGCACAAAAGCCCCCAAACTTACTGTAAGTTCGAAACGAGAAATTATTAAAATGCAAAACTGCGTATTTTTGGAGCAAAAAAATTTTGCCTGGAACTAGCTCCATCTATATTATTTTCTCCATTTTTTTTTCCTGTGCAACAAAAACTACTGAATCGATTGCTTTGCAAATGTTCCAGTATGTGCTCGTCAACACACTTTAGTGCATCCAGGTACTGATACTGAGGTCCAACACATAGGTTTTGAGATACTGGGGAAAATCAAAATGGCCGCCTCATACATGAAAGTGCTAAATCGGAAAGTATTCGGCCGATTTTTACCAAACTCGGTGAAAATGTGGTGGATCATGAGTGAACATGATCTGCATAGTATGAATGATCTTGACCCTGATATCAAGGTCGCAGTAAAAAAAATTGAGTCATACCAACATTCCCTTAATGATCGGTCTACATTGATAAAAGTATTTTCATCTCGAATGTGGAGATCTTTGAATATTGCGTCAGCAATTTCATAATTCTAGTTATCATTATCATCGCTTTATTCGTCTGTTCATCCCACTTTCGCCTGTCTGATCCTTTCTGTATTTTTTTTTTTTTCATATTGTTTCCAAAGCCTGTTCATTACGTTTCATCTGTCTCTCTAGGTTGTCAGTTTCTATTTGCCTGTAAAAAAAAAAAATTGAGCCAGTCTAGAAAAAATAATCATCAGCCTGAGACTGCACTCTTCTGTTAATGCCACAAGCTTTGTACCTCCCGCATGCCGATCAGCGTTGCCTCTTTATTCAAAAGAACCTTGCTATAATCTCACCTACTATATCCTTGCCTCCATTTGCGCTGAAGTCTTCTATCACATCCGTGTACACGAAAACATTACGATTGGCAGTAATACACCCATTGCAGTCGTCATTAGTTCTGTACTATTTTCTTGATCTATGTCAAGCCCTTTTCAACACCAGCCACACTTTTCCTTGCATCAGCGTTTCAAATGTTTGTTTTCTCCTGCACATCCCCCATCCCCACTCTTTCTTTAATCTTAATTACAGCATCGAGATACTCACAATTGTGCACCACTTCAAAACTCTCCCTGTTCACCAGCACATCACACAGGAAATACCGTTTCCTAGCGATGGTTATCAACTTATGCTCGTCTACATATATTTTACATATGGTCGTTCAGAGACATTTCACCTCCTCACTGGTATTATTCATTCTGTGCCACATCGTTCCTGTTCTATCTTTCCAAAATTGTAATCGATTCTCCCACCCAGAATTTTCTCTTACTAATACTGAGACTAATTCCCATCCTCTCTTTTCCTGCAGAAAATTCCCTCATTCACTCTTTTAAGTTTCTCTCCCTCCCCAAGTTGTTTCTTTCCGTCTCCCTGTTTCTTCTGAGCTGATTGTCTACTTCTCTCTCTTCCCAAACTGTTTCGCTCATACTCTCACACCCTAAACTGTCTCTTTCTTCCATAACCGTTTCTCCCCACCTATCTCTCCCTATAAACTTTGTCTTCCTCCTTCTTTCCCAACAGTTTCCCCTTTCTCTCCTTTTTCACACTTCCTTCCCTCCTTATTTAACCCAAGGCAACCCGTTGACGTATGGGCACGTCACAACGTTTTATCACATTGGTCCCATCGACGTAGCAGTATGCTGCGCAATTGCAAGGTTCATAATTTGCACAATTTTCAATTTTTGCACGTGATTTTTGGTGCATATACGCGGGACACCTTACTCTACAAGATGCCACGCAGGGACAATGCCTTACCCTGCATGACCTCCCCCCCCCGCACAGCATTGTCTCGGTAATTCACCTGTTATCAGTGACCTGGCCAATAAAAACATTCAGGGCCAGTGTGATTCCCCAATCGATGACAATGTGGAGGACAAAGTTTATGTAGCATTAGAGGAAGAAACAATCAGAAATGATGATCAGGTAATGTTGCCAAAAAAGGTCAGGTATGTTGATGTGTTAGTGAGTGAAACAATGCTCATATTACCTATATTACTGTGTGAAAACCAATATACTCTTGTACTACATATAAATTCGTACCAAATAAAAAAATAAATACCATTTATGGTGGTGTGGAATAGTTACCCTCCCACAGAACTCGTTTTCTTTGGAGCCAGCCTGGTAGAAAACCCAGTAAGGAAAACCCAGTAAGGTAAGGAGTACTGCTAGCAGTATCGAGTATTTTAAACCTCAGGTGAGCGATTTCTCTATGAATTTTCAATGTTTCTCACCAAAAGCGGAGGTTTGAGCCAAAAAAATTGTTTTCCAAAATTGGTCGGGACTGGGGAGAGTCAGTGGTGGAAAATCGGTCGGGATGTGACGGGTTAATGTTCAAACTATTCTCTCTCTCTCTCTCTCTCTCTCTCTCTCTCTCTCTCTCTCTCTCTCTCTCTCTCTCTCTGCATGGAAAAAATTACGTTCTTTAATCTTCTGTTCTCTCACACCAAGCCTTTCCCTAATACCGTCCATTAGCCTACCTTTTTTCACACACCCCTCTTCTTCCTCTCCCACCGACACAACCGACCATTGTCTTTCTTACGTGGTATGCTTTTTTACTTGGTGTTTATGCGATGCAAGGTTGACAATAGCAATGCATGTTTGTTTTCATATTCTCATTGCTAATGCTGCTGATATGTTGAATCTTGGAGAGAGATTTGAAACAGGGCAGGCCACCGTCAATAACACTCACTGTCATCCTATCCCCTTCGTCTCACTTCTCTCCACCCATCTCGACCTTCTCTATCCCCTTCCCTACCCCCCACACAAACTCAGTTACTGAAGAAAGTATTGACTTAAATCATTATTACTTCTATGCTGGCCAACATACAAAGCCAAATGGACAAATTGCCATTTTGGACCACAACAGATTTCAAGATTATCAACTAACAGATTACTGTTCTCATCTTCTACTAACAATATTCCAGTACAAATGATTGTCAGAGATTAATATTATTTGTAGTTAAGTAAGTAAGTTGGGCTGGCGATGGCAGGCGTGCAAGGCAGATTTGGTGACCAATCAGACTGAATGAGGGAAGCCAATGGGCATGTGTGTTTTGGGTCATGTGACTTACGTAAGCAGCCTCGCCTCGTGAACTTTAAATTTAGATGCTCCGACCAAGCAGACTGAAGCAGGCAAGCCAATGGGAGTTATTGTTGTGAGTCTCGTAACGCATAAGCAGCCACGGCTCCTCAACTTGGATTTTTTGAATTAGTTAAACAATGGCTGGCGGATGAGGTGAGTGTTCATATAATTAATGAGGATTTGTAAAAAATATTTCTAAGATGACAATAAAGTCTTGATTTACTGAGAGGTCATGGTGTGTTACCAACAGCGGTTGACTGTCCTAACTGTAAACTCCCTTGTAATTGTGGAAAATACAAACATTTATGGTATTGTGGACTCTGGACAACTATAAAGAAGACAAAGTACAATAAACAGTGATCATTAGGTGTTTCTGACTATAATGACACTTTCCTTGGTGTCACACATCTCAAGCCAGCAGATACTGTGTATGGTACTTCGTGAACCACTAGCTCCAGGAAAAGTGGAATTATAGCCTAACACTGCCACTGAGTGCCTCCACTGGGAGAGACATACAAGTGTTGACTGGCAAAACTTCTGTTCCAAGATCACTGAGAACTGCCTTGATAACCAGGATCAGATTGGTGGGCCGTGGATGGCCGTGGAAATTAACAAAACCTTGCTGTGCAGCAAAATTACGAACATGAACAAAAAACTCCGTCAGATTGGGTGTTTCGAGGCATCTAGTGGAAGAGTAAAAAGTGTTTCATAATCCCTCCCATCATTGTGGATAGTTCTGCTATGAAAATTCTCAACATCAAGAAATGCATCTGCCCAAAGAGTGTTGTGTACAGTGACGGTTGGAGGGTACACTCAAACCTCGCTGGTGAAGGATATACTGTTCTCACTATAATTATGATCAACCATCAAGAGCACTGTGTGGACCCGGATGACCTCCATACTTACAGATAGAATATCGAGCGACTGTGGATGGACCTTAAACTGCCGCATGCCAGCAGACTTTGGGCCCTTATTGAGCTGCAGTGCAGGCCAATTTCTGACCTTTTTCTTTTTGCTAGATAGGTTAGAAATGATAAGAAAACATGGAGAACAACCATAAAAGTACGCACAGAAGCCATTTAGGTCATTTTTGAGGTCGATTCTTCCTGAGCACGCAGCTGAAAACTTCAGAGTAACACCCGTAGACTTCACCGCCCGCTGCTGCCACAGAGCGAGATGAGAAGAAGCTCCGCATATTGGTAAATATGCTATTCCAGCCAAGGACACTCTTGTTAGGTACATAGATGATATAGGAAGTGTCCTCAAGCATAGTTATGTACACTGGCGCATTATGACAGGCGAATGAGTGAGTTGGATTGCTCATACAATGTTCGTAATAGTTCTTATTCTACGTTTCTGAGGTAGAATGTCTGTGCCCACACATATTATGCAGTAAATGATATTTGTTTTCCACATAACTAATAATTCTTTTCACAGTCTATGCACTCTTGCTGTGTTTTCTCTTACACTCAATATACTACTGTTTTCTCTTATCACACGGCAAGATATTCACACTGTGTTCTTTCACTTAGTATATTTTCTTGCGCACACACACACACACACACACACACACACACACATACTGTACATACGTAACTTATTTTACTTCTCTTACTATTACAAAATCACTAACTCTAGTTTCTTATCATTTTAAACTTACTTATGAGATAATTATCATTACATATTATTTACAATTATATACATTTCACTTGCGTCTTTTATCCCACATACCACGTCGTTCAGAAGTGGAGTAAGGTGTGGTATTCTTTGAAGCAGGGTGTAAGGCACAGCCCCACATCACACTCCACATACTGATAGCGCGTGTCCTCTCCCTGTGTTCTTGGCCGTACTGTATTGTGTTGGCACACATGACACCTTCACTGGGGATTCCTCTTCACACCTGTGTCATGGTCCTCACTCACTGTCAAAATCAGACTGACGTGGCGGTCTCCTGTGTGGTGCCCAGGTATATGGTGATGACTCATACCTGGCAGGTGAGGCCTAGAGAGGTGAGGGAATATCCCAGCCAATTTTTTGGCGCCTAATTTGAATTTTGAATTTTGGCAAATATATCAAATCGCCGACGTACATGTATGTCGCTGCCACTGTCTGCGCATATAGGAGCCAACATACCTGTGCGTCACCGGCACAGGGTGGGTTAACGCAGTGGGCCAAGAGACCAGCTCTGAGAAGTGTGGTTTTCCACTGGTACTTCCCTCACTACTTATTTCTCTACAGCTTCAGTGAAAACAAACTCTGCCAGTTCCTCCTTGAAGCTGGTGGTCTGTATTTACCTCAGTCAGACAAAGTGAGACTTGCTCCCATTTGTCCCCCATTTTGAGACACCAAGAAGACTCCAGTGAAAACTCTGAAGCCCCAGAACTACGGCCTTAAACAAACAAATATTAAGGTACGACTTATGCAACTTATGCATGTTGAAGGTTAGGTTTCAATGCAATGAGAAAGTTAATCTTGGGTGAGACTTAGTATGTGTGTGTGTGTGTGTGTGTGTAATTCACCGGATTGGTCAGGATCACTTGATGGTCGTGATTGTCAGCTTTTACCCTCCCGGTAGGGAGCTGAGAGCTCATATAGTCCAGTCTAAGGGCAAGGCTGTGACCTTCACACATGCACACACCCGTCCCCTTGCTCAAGGGGGACAGTAACCACCCACTTCGTCCGTAAAACTTTTCGCATCCTGAGCGGGGCACGAACTCCTGTCCACCAGATGGCAAGCGAGAATGTTACCACTAAGCCAGTGAGCGGTGTGCATGTGTGTGTGTGTGTGTGTGTGTGTGTGTGTGTGTGTGTGTGTGTGTGTGTGTGTGTGTGTGTATGGTTCGAACAATTTTTACCTTCATTTTTAATGCAAAAGAACCAGTAAGATACAATTTCTGCATTATGATAGTAAGGTTTCAGTGTAACAAGATGCTTAATTTTGTCAGCACTGGTCTGGACAGTCATATATATATATATATATATATATATATATATATATATATATATATATATATATATATATATATATATATATATATATATATATATATATATATGTACAGTATATATGTATGTATAATTATATATATATATATATATATATATATATATATATATATATATATATATATATATATATATATATATTCTTCCTTCCCCAATGTACCAGTACCATTGCAGCTCATCCCGCCCACTTCCACCCTCCCAGCCAACATATTTCTCCTTTGATGAGGCTACTGCCATGAAAATGACTACCTTGACTACCCGGTGCCCTACACCTCCCATTACAGCCACAGAATGTCACCAGCCCTTTCAACCCGATGATTTGATTTCCTCTTACATCCAGTTTTATTCACCTCTGAGGAGATTTTTTAACTGCTGGGATTAGAGTGTTTTTTTATGCGAGGAAGATGGAACCAAAGGCAGTGGGCCCACTATTACTGTTCCTTCCAAGAGAAAAACAAAATACAAGAGAGAGCCAAATTCAAGATCCGATCACTTCGAAATGCCTGGACACACTGCGTTTGAAAGACTGGAGATCATAGGAAGCAGGAAATACAGACAGAGGGAGACAGTTCCAGAGTTGACCTGTTGCATAAATGAAGGACTGAGAGTAATGGTTAACTCCTGCATTAGAACGTTGGACAGAAAAGGGATGAGAGTTTGATGCCAGATGGGTGCTACGCACCCCTCATAAAGGTGGAAGTATGCATGCAGACAGTTCAGAGAAGCAGTGACCATTGAAGTAGCGATAGAAAAGAGACAAAGATGCAACAGTGCGGTGAAGAGACAGAGGCTGAAGGTAGTCAGTAAGAGGAGAGTTAATGAGACGAAAAGCCTTTGACTGCACTCTATTGAGAAGAGCTGTATGTGGGAAGCATCCCCACACATGAGAGTTGAACTCCACACAGGGGCAAATAAAATCCCTGTATAGTCAACAATTGTGCAGGGGTAAAGGAGGAATGGAGTCGGCTTAGCACACCTAATCTCTTGGAAGCAGATTTTACAAGAGATGTAATATGATCTTTCCAAGATAAGTCCCAAGTAAATGAAACTCCAAGCATGTTCAAGGATGATGCAGGATTAAGCTGAATATTATTGAACATTAGAGGGTATACCTGCGGAAGATTTTGTCGGGTTGATAGGTGTAAAAACTGAGCCTTTGATGCATTAAAAACAACCAGATTATTTTTACCCGTCAGAGATATGAGCCAAGTCAGACATTAGGTGTGCCATAGCCTCATCCCTGGTTTGTTGAAGTAAATGCTAAGATGGACGTTGTGGGAACCGAATGGAAAGGTGAAGGGAGGAGTCATCAGCGTATGATTGGATAGATTTAGATGTACAGCTTAGAAGGTCATTGATGAATAACAGGAAGAGAGTTGGTGATAGGACAGAGCCCTGAGGAACACCACTGTTGATAGATCTAGGAGAAGAACGATGGCCGTCTACAACAGCGGCTATAGAACGACCAGAAAGGAAGCTAGAGATGAAGGCACAGATTAAAGGATAGAAACCGTAAGAGGGCCTTAGAGATGTCAAGTGCAATGGCAAAGCTTTCGCCAGTCCCGAAAGGAGGATGACCAGGAGTCTGAAAGGTAGGTGAGAAGACCGGCAGTGCAGCGTCCCTGACGGAACCCATACTGACGATATGAAAGAAGGTTGTGATAGGAAAGATGCTTTAAATTTTTTTTATTAAGAATTGACTCGAAAACTTCTGAGATACAGGATGCTAAAGCAATTGGACGATAGTTAGAGGATTGGGGATGGTCACCCTTCTTTGGGACTGGCTGAATAAGTGCAAACTTCCAGCAAGAAGGAAAGGTACAAGTTGATAGACAAAGGCAAAAGAGTTTGCCTAGGCAGGGAGTAAGCACAGAAGCACAGTTCTTGAGAACAACAGGAGGGACTCCATCAGGCCAATATGTCTCATTAGTACTGAGGCCTGTGATGGCAGAAAATACATCAGCTGAAGAAATTTTAATGTCAGCCATGAGGAAGTCTGAGGGGGGAAGTGATGGAGGAACAGCACCGGAATCATCTAAGGTGGAATTGGAGGAGAAAGTCTGAGTGAGGAAGTCTGCTTTATCAGTAGAAGAAATAGCTACAGAACCATCAGAGTAGAAAAGAGGAGGGAAGGATGATGAGGTAAAGTTGTTAGAAATGTTTTTGGCAAGGTGCCAGAAGGAGCGGAAGAATTCGAGTTGGAGAGTTGAGAGCATTTAGTAAGGATGAAATTATTTTTAGCAGAGCAAAGAACAGACTTAGCACGATTCTGGGTAGAAACATGTAAAAGATGCAATTCAGGGGTGGGTTGGCTCTGGTACCTTTTATAGGCCCTCTCCTTGTTGGGGACAGCATTAGAACAAGCATGATTAAACCAAGGAAATGAGAAATGAATGCATGCTTCCATGCCCGAGAGAATAACCTCCGTAATGCGCAAGGCACACTCAGGTGCCTGCTGGCCATGGAAGCAATAATCATTCCATGAAAAATCATAGAAATACTGCCTGAGGGCCTCCCAATCTGCAGCTCCAAAGTGCCACGGACGACATTTATTTGGAGGGTCCACAGGCCATACTGGAGCGATAGAACAGGTTAAGGTGATAAGGTTGTGATCAGAGGAGCCCAATGGAGAGAAAAGATTAACAGCGCATGCAGAAGGATTAATTGTAAGGAAGAGGTCAGGTATGTTGGAGCTCTCTCCATGGCGGTCAGGGATACGGGTAGGGTGCTGTACTAGCTGCTCTAGGTCATTAAGGATAGAAAAGGTGTAGGTTTGTTCACCAGGTGGATCAGTGAAAGGAGGGGAGAGCCAAAGGTGGTGGTGAACATTGAAATCTCCTCAAATGGAGATTTCAGAGAAAGGAGAAATGGATAGAATGTGTTCCGTCGTAGATGTAAGATAGTCAAAGAATTTTTGATAGTCAGTAGAATTAGGAGATAGGTAAACAGCACAGATCTATTTAGTCAGAGAATGACAGGAAAGCCTAAGCCAGAGTGTAGAGAATTAAGAAAAATTGAGTTCAAGAACACAAGAGGAAGATAAGTCGTTGCGTATATATACACAACAGCCACCTTTGGCTTTGAATGAGTATAGAGGAAGTAGGAGGATACAGAAAAGGGTCTGCTGTCAGTTGCCTAAAACAGCTGAGTCTCATTTATAAAAAGAAGGTGATGTTTAGAGAAGGAGAGGTGGTGCTCAACAGAGCAAAAGTTAGAGGAAAGGCCACGAATATTGCAGAAATGAAGAAGAGAATCAGACAGTGGTTCCAGGCATCTCGCTGGGGCGGAAGGTGGGGGCATTTATGCCCCCCCCCCTAGGGACTCCAAGGTCACGTGTTGTGCTGCAATGATTTTTTTTCTTTTTAATTTTGGAGAAGGAAGTGTAGTGTGTACTGTGCATGTAGTTTGGTGTTGATAGTTAGAGTAACTTGTATTGGAGAGCATGCTGCCCTACTCTCTGTGTGACTGAGACACTGAAAAAGTTCAGCAAAGGGGGATGGTCGGGACCTAGTCCCGAGGGCTGATGAAACGGGAGCTCCAGCTCTCCCTGTCATCAGCTTTCCATCCACCTGGGGAGTACTGCCCTGCTCGACTGGTGCTACAGTCTAGCCTTCACAACTTTTTCTTTCTGATGACATGTTTTTAAATTTTTTTCTTACCATACAATAACAATTTTATTGGGGTTGAGACAGCTTTTTCGAACAGGAGGGGCTGGGTACGCTGTAGTCTTACTTCATCCCCCTCACTGCTAGAGGAATTGGACTCTCCTCTTCTTTTCTTTACACCATTCTCTCCCTGTCTTTCTTTTCCTTGCTTCCTTTCCATTCCTCTCTCTAAACCCTTCCGCCCTCTTTTACTCTCTTCCCTCTTCTCTTCTTTGTGACCCACATCCAATCCTTCATTCCATGCATCCCTCTTCCCGCTGAAGTAACCAGTGTATTTCAGCTACAGGGACAAAGGAGTAAAAAAAAAAAAAAAAAGTTTACTCACTGGGGAATGGAACGGGCGAGGGTGGTGATCTGGGCCCCCCCAAAAAAATGTAGAGGGAAAACTTTGGTGAGAGATAAGCCGGCAAAAAGGCCATGCACAACGGCAGGATGAGAGGGTCAGGTGTGTGTGTGTGTGTGTGTGTGTGTATGTGTGTGTGTGTGTGTTTGTGTGTGTGTGTGTTGGTAAGGCCAGAAACTTAGGTTTGTGAAAGGAGGGCAGTGTGTTGTAGAGGGTCGCGGTAGACGTTGTGGTAATGAATAAGATTAAAGTCCGTGAAGGGGAGGAAAAGAAGTGAAATATGCCTGGCTTATGGAGTAGTGTTGTGGTTGTGGGTGTAGATATGGACTTGAGTTTGAGTGTGGATGTGGATGTCGAGTGGGTGACGATATGCATGTTGCTGTGGATTTGGATGTAAGTGCGCATCTATGCGTGCATGTGGATGCGGATGTGGGTGTAGGTTTGGATTTGGGGTTAGTTATTGATGACAATATTTTTTAGGAGTGGGGTTGCGTATAACTGTGGCGTGGGTGTTAGTGTGGTTATGAGTAGGACACACAACTGGCAAATTAATAATTCAGGGCCCTACTTCATTCTAAGCGCGACCAGGCTAAGGTTAAGACGGCCTTGCCAAGCGGTCTCATGATCGGTGTAGGAATTGAACTTAGGAGCTGTGTGTTGCAAGCCGAGTATGCAACCGATTACACAAGTGTCGACCCCACTTCCCAAGTCATTGTGCGGTATTGGTATAATCACTGCAGGCAGGCTGATTATTCATACTTTCAATACACCCTAATTATCTAAATTGCATTTTTTTTCTTTTTGCTTAGTAAGGAGATAAATACCATGAACATCATTTTCACCATCGTCCTCTTATTAGTATTGTCATCAGCGTCTTCATTAACTAATAGAGCTGATCATCGTCATCATCATCATCATGTAATGGCCTTTTATTTCAACAGAGAAATGCTGCAATATAAAATAGAGAAACAAGATGCCAGCAGTGCCCCCCCCCTCTCTCTCTCTCTCAAATCGAGAAATTTAAGTAATGTATATTCCTTTAGAGTTATTACAAGGAGTCTTTTGTCACTGCACGCACACACACACACACACACACACACACACACACACACACACACACACACACACACACACACACACACACACACACACACACACACACACACACACACACACACACACATAAAAAGGGGGAAGAGATGGACAAGGAGTAGGGTAAACAATAGCTAGCGGCATCACTAGGGGATGGCTGGAAGCGTAGAAAGTCGAGTCCAGTGAGGCAGGGAGGTAAGTAGGGAGGTAGGCACGGGGTAGGTAGGAAGGGGAGGTGGTAGGTAGGAAGGCAGAGGTAAGTAGAGACGTGCGTAGAAAGGTAGGCAGATATATACAAAAGCAGTAAGGCAGGCGGGTTTATAGAAAAGCAAAAAGGTAGGTAGTAAGAAAGGTTCGCTGTCACAGAAGTAGAAAGGTGGACCAGAATGTACAGCAGCATGTTAGGTAGTACGGCAAGGAGATAGGAAGGAAAGCATCCTGGCAGCAGACATGTAGAGGAGGTAGAAAGGAAAGCATTAAGGTAAGTAGGTAGATGGATAGTCAGGTAGGCAGATAAAGGGAAAAGTAAAAAGACGAGGAAATAAGAGGGAAAGCAAGCAGGAAGGCAAGAGAAAAGGCAAGCTAGTAGGCAGGTAGGAGGAAAGGTACTTATACAGGATGGCCGGTAGAAAGAGAGGTAGGCTAATATGAAAGTAGGAAGAGGCAGAAACAACTGGGCTGACAACAAGGAAGCAGGGTTACGAAGGCGACGTAGTAGCACTAACCGAAAAGAAGGCAAGAGAGTGAGAAGGTAGATAAAAGACGAAGGATGGAGTGAGGTAGACGTGAAAGGGTAGACCAAGCGCTGAAGATAAATTTAGGAAGAAGTGAAGACAGTGGGAGGAAGATGAGCCAGGAAGTACTATGATGTGGGCAGGAATGCAGACAGAATAGCTAAGTAGGCAAGACGAAAGGGGAAGCAGTGGGTAAAATGAATTAGAAAAAAAGAAGTGCAGAGAGCTCAACTGAATGTGGGGAGAGTTAAACATCAGTGAAAAGTGATGGAAGGGAAGTCACGTAGACAATTAAGCAAATAGGCAGGTAGGTAGGCAGGCAGATAGGCAGGTAAACATATAGCCAGATAGTCAGGTAGGTTGGCAGACATATAGAAGGTAGAAATATAGGGAATTGGGCAGATGGACAGGTAGGCGCATAGGCAGTTTGGAGGGGGGGGGGGAGCAGATATGATGATAGGCTGATAAACAGGTCGGCAGATTTGCAGGTAGGTTGATAGGTGGGTAGGTAGACTGTCAGACAGGCGAGTAGGGAATATATGAGGATGGAAGATAGGCAGACAGGCAGACAGACGGCTAGGCAGAGAAGGACAGAAGCATAAATCAGACAAGTAAGTATATTAACGTGACGAAAAGTGAGACAGGAACTTCAGTGATGAAAGACATGGGCAGACAAACAGGTAGACTGGATGGCAGAAAGTTAAGGAGGAAGAAAGGCTTTGGGTAAATGGGAGTCAAAAAGACAAAAACGAAAGATAAAGAAGAGACATATTTGATGAAGGATGAATCAGGAATAGAAAACCCAACAGAAAATGAAGAAATGTGCAGGTATAAAGAAACAGGCAGACATTAAAGGAGGTAGGTAGAAAGGCATGAAGGAAAGAAGGAAGAAAGGCAGCTAAGAAACACAGGATGGCAGTAAGGGATGTGGGAAGGCAATCAGATGGAAAATCAGACTGAAAGGTAAATTTTCAGGTAGACAGCACTCGACAAGGCAAGAAGGAAATCAGGCAAGAGAACAGGAAGACAAGTGGAAAGAAGGTACCAAAATAACCAAGCAGATATATAAACAGATAGACAGAAGGACAGATAGATGTATAGGCAAGCGGATAGATGAGGAGGCGGGTAGACAGACCAACATGTAGGAAGACCGGGAAACAGGAATGAGAAAACAGGGAGAAAGCGCTGAGGATGGAAATTAGACAATTGAATAAGTTAGTAAGTGGCCTGGAAATGAGGAATGCAAAGAAATGGTTGAAGGATGAGACAAGGAAAGTAGGATAAAGAGGTAGCTAAACAGGCAGGCAGGAATATAGGTAGGCAGGAAGACAGGAGGAGGAAGTAGACTGGAGAAAAAGAATGAAGAAACTGCTGCAGAAGGAATGTCATCAGTCATATAAGGAAGGAAAGAAGTGGAAAGGATGGAAACGGAGAAGAAATGAGACAAGGAAAACAGACAGACAGAAAGATAGGAATGATGGAGCGAGAGAGAGAGAGAGAGAGAGAGAGAGAGAGAGAGAGAGAGAGAGAGAGAGAGAGAGAGAGAGAGAGGAAAAGGAGGTTTTGAGAGACGGATGGGGAGAGGTGAAGTAATACGGAAAATAGAAAACAGATGAAGTAAAAAAGATATAAAAAGGAAGTGAACTGAGGGTAACAGTGAATGGACGAATGGGCCTTGATAAGAAGTGGAAAGGAGAGGAAAGACAATGGAATCAGAGGAGAAACCGATGGAAGAATGAAAGCATGGGCGAGCAGGAGTAAGGTTGGGGTGAAGGAGTTGGATTGGGGAGAGGCAAGGGTGATGCAGATGTGAAACAGGGGTGATGCAGGGGTAAGGCAAGAATAATGGAGAGGTGAGGAGAAGAGAGGAGGTGGTGAGGCAGGGAAAAGCAAGAGTGAAACAACTAAGGAAGAATTCAGAAAATAAGAGGAAATAAGAAGTGGAGAAATGAAGTGAAAGGGAGGGGGCAGAGCCAGGATTAAAAGAATGAGAGAAGGAACGGTAGACAGGAAGGAAGGCAAGGTGGCAAAAAGAGAATGAAGATAAAACATGGGATGATAAGAGGAGAAAAGAAGAGACTAAAGAGTAAGAAGGAAAAAAAGACAAAAAGAGAATCGAAATGAAATGACGAAAAAAGAACACGAAAAAGAGAACCAAATTAGAAATAAAGTAAGCATAAAGTGCAGAAAAGGAAAGCATACAGTACTGAGGCTGTGGAAATTGTCTTCTGCACTCCAAGAGAGGGGGTGAAAAGGAAATAATTATGTACCGTACAGAGGGAGGAAAGAAGGAATGAGAGGGGGAAGAAAACGAAGGGGAGGGATAAAAGAAGGAAAGAGAGAAAGAAAAGGGAAAGATATAAGATGATGAGGGGAAGGTACGCAGAGAAAGGTACATGTATAAAAATGAACAGAAATTCAAGAGAAATGAGGGAAGAAGATGAAGAGAAAAAAAAAGAGAAGAGAAAATGCGATATGCAAGTAGAGAAGAAGAATGAAAAGAGCAAAAGAGGAATAGAGAGAAAATGGAACACGTGGAAAGAAACAGAAGGGAGATGGGAAAGAGGGAAAGAGAAGAAGAGATGGGAGATGAAAAGAAGAAGGAAATGAATGAAGAATCAGAGAAGAGGAAACGTAGGAAAATGGGTATAGGTTAGGCTAAGTGGAGAAGAAGGGAGACATGAGTCAGGCAGAATAATGGATAAGATGAAGAAGAAAAAAAAGAGGGGATGAAAATACGAGAAAATAAAGAGACTAAATGGAAAAAGTATACAATTGAATATAGCGTTCACAGAGCTCATACCTCGGACAACTTCTATACCAGACGCCTCAGATCACCACTATATTTATTCAACTTCTCCATGGCAAATTTCCCACATATACACGAAACTGAAATCTTTAAAAAAAAAAAAAAATGTCATCTTGAGGACAAACAAACGAAAAACAGTCCTTAACCGATCGAACCCAGGTCACCATCAAAAGCTAATCAAAACTTTCCAGGCTGATGACCCAGATATCAACAAAATTTCATTGAAGTCAGTTAATAACATTATTAGATACACTGCTTACAAACAGACAAAGAGGGGTTAATACAAAACCTCATCCAATCCTTTGGCGGAGGTAATGAGCATAGAGTAGGAAAGCAGGGACTGAATATCGGAGGAAGAAGAGAAGACAGTAAAGCAAGGAGAAGAGTGTGTGTGTGTGTGTGTGTGTGTGTGTGTGTGTGTGTGTGTGTGTGTGTGTGTGTGTGTGTGTGTGTGTGTGTTTATGTGTGCGCGAACAGTATCAATGAAACAGTTTGCTCCGATATGGACCAAATGTGGCGAAATCGTTTGAAGTACGGAGACGAAAAAAGTGATTCAATTTTTCGAACAATAGGTCACAAGATAAGGTCACAAAAAAAGGTTTACTCCAGACGGATTTACTAGGGTATTTGACTAAATCGAGGTTACACCGTCTTCAAGGAGTTTATGAAGACGGTAAAGATGAAGCAGATGGAACTGCTAAGAGGTAGACAGAGGTAGATGAGGTGAGGGGATTGCTGTAAAGACTGACGGGTGACTAATGAATGACTATCAGGCTTGAGGAAGGGACATTACCTGTGGGAAAGCAGATTCAATGTGATAATGAGCGTGGTGGTGATGGTGGTGGTAGGGGTGAGTATGGTTGTGAATGTGAGTGTGGTGCTGAGTGTGGTGGTGGTGGTGGTAAAGATGAGTATGGTTGTGGATGTGAATGTGGTACTGAGTGTGGTGGTGGTGGTGGTGGTAGAGGTGAGAATGGTTGAGTGTGTTTAGTGTGGTGTTTGTTGTGAATGTAGTAATGGTGGTGAATTCTTATGGTGGTGGTGGTAGACGTGTGTATGGCCGAGTGTATTTAGTGTGGTGTTTGTTGTGAATGTAGAAGTGGTGGTGAATTCTTATGGTGGTGGTGGTGAGTGATGAGAAGATGGTGAGTGTGGTATTTGTGGTGAATATGGTGGTGGTGGTGAGTTCTTGTGGTGGTGCTGAGTGTTGTGGTAGCAGTGAGTAGTGATGGTAGTGATGGTGGTGAATGTCACGATGGTGATGATGGTGAGTTGTCGTGATGGAAAGTGATGTGCTGTAATGATTGTTGTGTTGGTAGGGAGCTTGTTGGTGGTGTTATGGTGGTGAATGTCGTGGTTGTGGGTCAGTACGGGACGGGATGTGAAAATGGGCATTGCATGAGGAGGACATTCGAGGTGGAAACATATTTTTGAAAGTGACTTCAGTGGAAAAGGTAAACGAAGGTGTTGGGGGTGGAGAGAAACAAATATGGAAGTGGATGGTCTGGCAGAGTGGAAATATAAAACACAGTGGAAATAGATGCTGTAAGTTTGTTTGCATGGACGTGTTGGTAGATTACCCGGTAATTCAAAAGTTTATCCAGTCCGAAGAGCAAGACCGAAGATGAGAAGAAGAAAAAAACAAGAACAAAACTAGAACCAAAAGAAGGTATAGGTAAATACCTACCGACTACTCCAGGGTTATTGTAGGAAACATATATATATATATATATATATATATATATATATATATATATATATATATATATATACACACACACACACACACACACACACGCACACACACACACACACACACACAATAGTTGATGCTATATTTGTTAAAATATCCATGTTAATGTTGATACTAAACTTTGAAACAGAGCAGTTACATCTTTAAAGATGCAAGCAATTCACTGTGTTTGTAATGAAAGGAAGAAGGAACCAAAGGATAAAAGCCCGCAATATTCTTCCCTTCCAGAGAAAAAATATATAAACAAGATAACAGAGAGCCTAATTTAAGATCCGTTCAATTTGAGATGACTGGACTCTGCGTTTGGAAGACTGGAGTTCAGAGGTAGTAAGGAATATAGACACAGGAAGGTAATTCCAGAGCTGACCTCTTGCATACACGAAGAATTGGGAGTAAAAGCTAACTCTTGCATTAGAAAGTTGGAGAGGAATGGAATTAGAGTTTGCTACTGGACGTGTGCTACATGCCCGCTATAATGGTGGAGGGATGGAAGCAGACAGTTCAGAAAAACAGTGACCATTGATGCGTCGATAGGAAAAAAGATAAAGATGCAGCAATGCGGCGAAGAGTCAGAGGTTGATGGGAGCCAGTAAGAGGAAGAGAGTTAATGAGATAAAAAACCTTTCACTCCCCCTTGTTAAGAACTGTATGTGGGAAACCTCCCCACACAAGAGAGTTGTACTTTACACAGCGGCGAATAAAACAACTGAGCAGGGATAAAGAAGGCAAGGAGTCGGCTTAGCAAACCTAATTTCTTGGTAGCAGATTTTACAGGAGAGATAATATGATCCTCCCAAGATAAATCCCCAGAGAATGAAACCAAAAGTATGTTCAAAGACGATGCAGGACTGAGCTGGATATTGTAAAAAGCTAGATGACACTCCTTAGAAAGATTTTGACGGATTGAAAGATGTAAGAACTGAGTTTAGATGCACTGAAAACAAGAGAACTTTTACCCGAATCAGAGCTATGAACCAAGAACGACATTAGATGTGCCATTGTCTCATCCCTTGTTTGCTGAAGTAACTGATGAGATGGACGCCGCAAGAAGTCAATGAAAAGGTGAAGGATGGATTCATCATCATAGAGTCGATAGGGTTAGATGTACAACTTATAAGGTCATTGATGAATAGAAGGGAAAAACCTTGTGATAGTAGAGAACCTTGAGGAAAACCATTTTTGACAGCTCTAGGAGAAGGATGCTGGCGTCTACAACAGCAGCAATAGAACGACCAGAATGAAAGCTAGAAATGAAGGCACAGATAGAAGAGGGCAGCTTGGAAATCGAGGATTTCTGCCAGACTATATCGAAGGGATGATGACAAGGAGTCTGAAAGGAAGGTGAGAAGGTTGTCAGCGAAGTTACCATATCGGAACACATACTGACTATCGGAAAAAAGGTTGTGGTGGGACATGTTCTTTAATTTTTGTTTTGTTAAGAATATACCCCAAAACTTTATAAATACAGAATGTGAAAGCAACTGGGTGATCGTCAGAGGGCTTGGAATGGTCACCCATCTTTTGGACGGGATGTATGAAAGGAAACTTGGAGCAGGAAGGAAAGATGCAAGTTGATAGACAAAAGCGAAAAAGTTTTAAGTAGGCGGGGTGTAAACACAGAAGCACAGTTCTTGAGAGCAACAGGGGGGACCCCATCAGGTCCATATTCATTCCTTGTTAGTGTATACATATATATATATATATATATATATATATATATATATATATATATATATATATATATATATATATATATATATATATATATATATATATCATCATCATCAGCCATTATTAGTCCACGGCTGAAGAAAGGCCTCCCGAACCTTTTCCACGAATTCCTTGACTGAGCCAATCTTTGCCACGTTTTCCCTGCAAATTTCTCTATCTCATCTCTCCATCTCCTGTCTGGCATTTTCTTGCTACGCTTACATTCTCTTGGTGTCCAGTTCGTCAGCCTCTTACTCCATCGGTTATCCCTTACTCTTGTTATATGGCCTGCCCACCTCCATTTCTGTTCTTTTATAACTTTTATAATATCTTTGACTTTAGTCTGCTCTCTCACCCAAATTGATCTTTTCCTGCCTCTTAAAGATATTCCCAACACTGACCTTTCCATTGGTCTCTGAGAACTGATTAATTTATTTTCCATTGATTTTGTCAGTTTTCAGGTCTCACAACCATACGTCATAGCTGGAATTATACATTCGTTATATACTTTTTGTTTCATACAAACTGGCAAGTACTTTTCATAATGTCTCCATGTTTACCGAAAGCTTTCCATCCAATTGTAATGCGTATTTTTATTTCGCTATCATGATCTTTCGTTAATTTTAATATTTGTCCCAAGTAGTTGTACTCCTTAACTTCTTCAACAATTTCATCGCTTATTCTGATAACGCTCTTTGGTGCTTGTGGGTTAAACATTACTTTAGTTTTACTTCGGTTCATCTTCAGTCATATTTTTAGACTTTCTCTGTTCAGGTCAAAAAATATATATATATATATATATATATATATATATATATATATATATATATATATATATATATATATACACACACAATTTTTTTTATGTACCGGTAATTTTCGGAGACAATACATATACATAGTTTACATAATTCTTATACAATTTGAGGGCTCCATATATGTTTATATACTTATCACAACATATTTAGGACATAGACTGAGAATTTGTGCATAAAGTTGAACAAAGAAGCTTCTGCTTACATTAAACTAAAAACTCAAAGTCACTCAAAGTCTGCCATGTTTATGTTCTATCTATCTACTCTATCTACTGCCAGACGCCTCAATCCCGTTTGGGGTGGCCACAAACAATCGCCTCCAAGTCGCCTTGTCCCCCGCCATTTCACTGTCCTGCTCCCAACTCACACCCCCCTCTCTCATATACCTCTCCACCCCATCCCTCCATCTCATCCTCGGCCTCCCTCTCCCTCTTCCCCCCTCCACCACTCACATACTCTCTCTTCGTCAGTCTTTCACCCTCCATCCTCTCCACATGGCCAAACCACCTCAGTGTGTTCCTCATAACGCTTCCTATCACATCCACATCAACACCACAACGCTCCTTTATATTCTCATTCGTCAGCCTGTCTCTCCATGTGACTCCACAGGCTCCCCTTAAATAACTCATTTTCACTGCTCTCACTCTTGACTTGTGTCCTTCCAACAACGTCCAAGCTTCACTTCCGTACGTTAGAGTTGGTATCACAATACTGTCATGTAGTAACTTTTTCACTTCCATGCTCACTTCCTTGTTTCTTATCACTGCTTTCAAAGAACCAGCAACCTTTCTTCCCTGCTGTACCCTTTCAAGCACTTCAACCTTCAAACCTCCATCCTTACTCATCACACTACCCAAGTACTGTCTTTATGTTCTAATCTCTCTCTCTCTCTCTCTCTCTCTCTCTCTCTCTCTCTATATATATATATATATATATATATATATATATATATAAAGGAAGAAAAATTCGCAACATTCATCATCAGGAACCGTCTATATTCACATAACACAGACTTTTGCATACAATATTTTTGTTTACACGTAGGGTAACCTGGGGTCCAATGGGTTACCTGTCTAGAGTTTCATCTTAACAACTATCCTTCTCTCAGTGACTGCCACCAGGTCCTCTGTGTTTCTTCAACGCAGAGATGCATCACTCATTCTCCTCTAATGCTATTACATTGGCCTCTGGTCTTCTCAGCTGCTTCCCTGCATCCTTCTCCCAGTACAACGGGCTCACAAGTCTTGTCTAACTATCCGCTCCTATTGTGTACAAGTGTCCAGTGAGAAAGTTCATACGAATTCCCAGTCATTTAAGTACACACTTGGTCAACTGTAGCACTCTCTTCCTCTATCCCACAGTCTTCTAATCCTTTGGCTGTTATAAACACACATGCTGAATCTATTGAACATCTTGCGGATGAGAGAAATTTGATTAATATAATCAGTAGTCAAGGTAGTTTTCAACCCTTTGACTACTAGAATTTCTTTCAGATGAACAAAATCGTCCTGTGGTATCCTACGTAAAGTAATGTAATCCTTCTCTGTAGATGGTGCAAATGGTTAAACACAGGCCATCGCGAGATGAACGTATCTTAATTTAGTTTTTTGTTCGCTCAACTGTCTTTAGAAGAGACAGAGTTTTGCAAGTCCCAGCCTTTGGCTCTTTTTCCGTTGCATAACCCGCCCCCCCCCACACACACACATTACAGTTGATATACAGTATTTTTAACAGCAAGGGTACCTGAGGCTTGAGATAATAACCCAATATTTTGAAGAGTTCACTATACAAAGGGTTGTGGGGGTATAACAGGAGGGAGACATAGGGTAAAGGAGCAAGGAAGGGTAGGCAAGATAAGGATTTAAAAGGAGTTAATATAATGGGGGCAATAAATGACGAGGAAAGGGCGTACGGGAGGGTGGGGAGATGGAGACTTAGATCGAGTGAACGGAGGTAATGGGGGATATAGGGCGAAGATGAATGATGGGAGCTAGGGAGTTAAGAGGATTTAAGGATTTTTTTTTTCTGGTTTTGGAAGGGGACTTAAATGATCACGTGAAGCAGCACAAGGTTATGAAGGAGTACATGGGGGATGTGCATATGGTATAAGGAATGCGGAAGGGGAAATGATACTCGAGTTTGGGGAAGCAACGGACATGATTGTGTGCAACACATATTTTAGGAAAAGAAAGAGTAAGTTAATTACGTATGAGTCTGGGGGAAATAGCAGTCAGATAGATTATTTTCTGGTTACGAAGGCTAATAGGAGGTTAATGAGGGATGTTAGAGTTACAGGAAGTGAGGAGTGTGTGCAGCAGCACAAACTATTGATTTGTGACATGGTGCTTAAAGAACGAGTGATGAAAAGAAGGACTTATGTACCTAGTAGGAAAATATGGAAGCTGAAAAGCAAAGTAGTAGGGGATGCCTTCTACAGCGAGATGAGGAGCGTGGTGGCTGAACAGGGAGCTGTAGACAGAGGCGTTAATGAACAGTACAGAGCCCTCAAGAACAATCTCTTGAGAGTTACTGATGTAACATGCAACTGGACAAGAGGACCACCACGACATAAAGTAACATGGTGGTGGGATGAGGGTGTAGAAGCTGCAGTTAAGGAGAAACGAAGGCTTTTCCGGGAATGGAAGAAGGGTGGTAGCAAGAAGGAATACTTGGCTGCCAAGTGTTGGGTTAGAAGAGGTATACAGGGCGAAGTCTGAGTCACAGAGACTTTTACTTGATAACTTAAATCATGGGGAAAGGAAAAATATGATATTTAAGGTGGCACATCAGACGAAGAGCGATAATCGGGATATTACAGGTGAGCACTGTGTGAAGAATGATGAAGGAAGGGTAGTGGTGAACAATGAGGATATTAAAGATGCGTGAAGAGAGCATTATAGCCGGTTGCTGAATGAGGAGTTTGACTGGGACAGGGAAGATTTGGAGCCAGCAGATCCAGTGTTTGGCCCATGGCCTTTGATTGATGCTGCTACTGTGAGTGAGGCAATAGGCAGGATGAAGGTGGGGAAGGCAGCAGGTGTGTCTGGGTTGACTGCCGAAATGTTGAAGGCCTCAGGAGATATAGGGGTGAGGTTAGTCACTGACCTGATATATATGATTACTGGTTTTATGAGTGTGTTGTCCCAGATGATTGGCTGAAAAGTGTAACTGTAAATGTGTAAAAAGGGAAGGGTGATGCCCTGGAAAGAGGAAATTATAGAGGTATAAAGCTTTTAGATCAGATAATGAAGTTAATGGAGAGAGTTTTAGAAGGTATGATTAGGAAAAGAGTGATTATTGATGAGATGCAGTATTGGTTTATGCCAGGTAGGGGAACCAGTGATGCTAAATTCATCGACAGCTTCAGGAAAATTATATTCGTAGGAGAAGGGATCTGTATTTTGTTTTTGTTGATTTGGAAAAGGCCTTTGACAGAGTCCCTAGAGAGGTGGTGAAGTGGGCAATGAGAAAGCTTGGCTTGGAGGAGTGGCTGATTAGAGTGGTTATGGCTATGTATGTGGGTGCTCGCACCCAGGTAAGAGTGAATGGAGATTTGAGTGATGAGTTTTCCGTCAGGGGTCAGTTTTGAGTCCCATGTTGTTTATCATGGTACCTGAAGCCCTCTCACGTGACTTTAGAAACAGACTCCCGTGGGAGATGTTGTATGCTGATGATTTGGTGTTGACTGCAGAGAACGAAGGGGAGGCGGAGGAAAGGCTTAGGAATTGGAGAGATAGTATGAGGCACAAGGGCTTAAGGGTAAATGCAGATAAAACAAAAATGATGATATCTAGGGTTGATGGTAGTACTGTCAAAGACGAGGGAGAGTGGCCATGTGCAGTTTGCCACAAGAGCGTGGGAAGAAATTCCATCTTGTGCGGTGTGATAAAAGGGTGCACAAGAGATGTTGTGGTATTAGAGGTAGACTGCTAGATAATGCTGATTTTATGTGTACGGCGTGTCGGGGAGAGCAGGTGGAGATTGTCAGGCGTGAAAGGATTGAACTTGCTGGTGAATCTTTTGAATGTGTGGAAGAGTTTTGTTATTTGGGAGACATGTTGTGCGCTGGAGGTGGGGCTGGAGCTAGCTCTGAGGCTAGGGTGGGAAGTGGTTGGAAGAAGTTAAGGGAGTTCTTGCCTCTCTGACATTGAGAGGACTCTCCCTACATGCTAAGCGCTCTTTGTATGCAGCCTGTGTTAGGAGTGTAATGCTGTATGGTAGTGAGACCTGGGTAGTAAAGGAGGAGGATATTTGTCGGCTCAGACGTACAGAAATGACGATTAGGTGGATGTGTAGTGCGTCCCTGCGTGCAAGGTCTGGGGGAGCTGGGTTTACGATGGAAGAGTTGAAAGGTAGGATGGGACTGGAGTGTATTGGTGTTGTGATGAGGAGAGGTAGATTGAGATGGTTTGGGCATGTGGAGAGGATGGGGTATGATAATTGGGTGGGGAAGGTGAGAAGTGTTAATATTGCGGGTGGGGTTATGAGGGGTAGACCGAGAAAGACATGGGACGAGGTCAATAAGTGTGACCTCAGGATTAAGGGACTGAACAGGGAGGCTGCAATGGATCGTGCAGCATGGAGAGTCGCCTTTAAGTGACCAAGGCCCATGCATGCAAGCATCCTGGAGCCTTGATAAACGAAACGAAACGAAACCACACACACACACACACACACACACACACACACACACACACACACACACACACACACACACACACACAGAATGAAAACCGAATACATATAGATACCGTCATTCCGAAAGCTGAAGTACACGCGTGAAATCACGCTCGTTTGAAGTACCCATAAGCCCATGTAGACACTTCGTTGACAGAGGTAAAAAGGATGTCATTTATATGTATGCCATTTACACCTTAACATTATACGCAGGAAACAAGACTTTAGATATCCATACGTACATGGGATCAATGACGACTGAGTTCACACCAATCTAGAGCCCTGGGCACTTTGGGTGACCTTTGGGATTAGGCGTCGTGAGCAGTTGCATGTCTATCATCATCTATATCTATCTCCCTCTCTACAATATCTATATCTATCCATCTGTCTCTGTCTGTCTGTCTGCCTGTGTGTGTGTGTGTGTGTGTGTGTGTGTGTGTGTGTGTGTGTGTGTGTGTGTGTGTGTGTGTGTGTGTGTGTGTGTGTGTGTGTGTGTGGTACACTATCTTGTCTTGTGTTTCCTCAGCATTTTCGCCTCTCACGCTCTTGCACACTAACTTTTCCCGACCACAGGTGAAATAGATTGCTCGTTGGCTCACTCTCTTCTTCTTCACCTTCATCCTCGTCCTCATCTCCACCAATCTCCTCACCTCCATCTTCCTCCTCCATCTTCCCGCCTCAGTTCATACTTCTCCCTCCCCTTTCCCTTCCCTACCGTTCTGAAGTATCTTTCCCCCTTTTACCTAGAGCGAAGCCGACAAAATTGTAAGTGAGACACCTGGAGGATCTTTTTTTCTCTTTCAAGGAAAGTTGGAATATCTATTTTTGGAGAGTTCTGAGCGACTTTTTATGAAATACTAAGTTGCTCGGCTTGAAACGTTGAGTTGATTTTAACATGTCACCTGTCGCAATAGCTGATGCAATAACTGAATATTTAGCAGTTTCCAAATTTGTCCATAAGGAGGCATGTTAGGAACTTACATTTGAAATACAAAGTTGCTCTGCTTGAAATTTTGAGTTGATTCGATATGTCAGCTATCGCATTAGCTGACTATTAAGCATTTTTTTTTTTTTTACCATAAAGAGGCATTTTAGCTACTTTGATAAATGCAAAGTTATTCTTCTTGGAATTTAGAGCTAAAATTGGATCCAATAGTTTCGGCGAAGGTCTATGAATATAGCCTCTTAATAATTTCTTCCCGCACTTATCACTTTTATTCTCTCTTTTGTCCCATTTCATTTTTCTTCCTCCTTCCTCCTCTGACCATTCTTTTCTTCTTTTCTCCCCTCTTATCTTTTCTCACCTTTCTACTCCCTTTTTCACTGCCTTATTCCCCTCTCTGTCTTCATTCCCTTCCTATCTCTCTTCCCCTTGCTATCCCTCTTCCCCATTTCTCATGCCTTGTCTATTTCTCCCTCCGCTACTCAACCTTCCTCCTCTCATACGTCTTCCCTTCTCACTCCCTCTTCTTGTCCTTTCCTCTGTCTTCTCTTTTCCATTCCCTTCCCCACTCCAGTCCTTCATCATCCTCTCTTCTCGTCCTTTTTTCCTCCCTTCCTTTCCTTCCTACATTTTTCCCTCTTCTTTTCTTACTCTTGTTGCCTTACTTATCTCTTCTCCTTCAGCTCTATCCTCCTACCCTCATTTCTTCCTGTTTTTCTCTTCTTCCTCCACTTTTATGGTTTTGTCTTCAGCTCATCTCACACTCAGTTCCTGCTTCCTCCTCCCTCCTCATCTCCCTCCGTGCTTCCATTATCATCTCCTTTCTCATGCTTTCCCTTTCTATTTCCTCTCTTTCCTGTTTTTTTTTTCTTTCTTTATTACAAAGTTGTTTCCCCTTTCCTTTAAGTCCTACTTCGTGTCCTCTTTCCAGCCTCTTCTTCATCCCTTCCTCTATTTTCCTTCCTCCCCTACCATCCCTTTTCTCCCTCCTCTCTTCCCTCCCCCTCTACTTTCTCTTTTTTCATTCCTTCCTTCCTCTGTTCTCTCTCGTCTTCTCCTTCCATTTCTTTTGTCGTCTCTCCTCCTCTCCTTCCTCTTCTCCTTTCTTTCTCTGCACCCCCTTCTCTTATCATGTCTCTGCTCTTCCCTTCTATCTCCCTTCCTCGTCTCTTCCGCCTTCCTATCCTCCTGTCTTCCCTCTTCCCTTTCTCCTGTCTTCCCTCTTCCCTTTCTCCTGTCTTCCCTCTTCCCTTTCTCTTGTCTTCCCTCTTCCCTTTCTCCTGTCTTCTCTCTTCCCTTTCTCCTGTCTTCACTCTTCCCTTTCTCCTGTCTTCCCTCTTCCCTTCCTCCTCTATGTTCCTCTTATATCTCCTTCCTCTTTCACTGCACAACTTCCGTCCTCTCTCACTGGCAGTCTTTATTTTATTTTTTACTCATTCCCCCACTTTCAAGATTTTCCTCTTCTTCTGGCCTGCTTCTCTAGCTACGTCCTCTCTTCTTTCCTTGTCTTCCGTCTCTCTCTCTCTCTCTCTCTCTCTCTCTCTCTCTCTCTCTCTTCTCGCTCTGTGACGCTCCCCATTCTCAGCTTTAAGTTCTTTCTCTCCTCTCCTTCGTCCTCACCTCTATTCCTCCCCTCCTCTTTTTCTTCTCCCAACTTTTTTTTTTTTTTTTTTGTTCTTCCACTCATATTTTTTTCATCATCCAATTCCCCCAAGGCGTCACTCCTCGATACTCTCTCTCTCTCTCTCCCTCTAGTCCTCTCTCACATTCTTTTCTTTTTCTTCTTTCTCTCTATTTTTTCCCCTCCATTTTCCTCCACTTCCACGTATTCCTAGGGAGATAAATACCTTATCCTGGGGGATATTCGAGAGCCACAAGGTTTGGTCGGATTAACTGGTTTGTTAATTTCTCGGCTTGATTGGTTGGTTGATTGGTTGGTGGGTTGGTTGGCTGGTTTAGTAGGATAGATGGTTGGCTGGCTAGTTAGTTGTTTGATTGGCTTTGTTGGCTTGGTTTGTTGAACTGCTGGTGTGGTTAGTTGTGCTTATTTGGTTGACTTGGTTGTTTGGCTATTTGTGTTAGTTGCGTGGTCTCAATTGTTGGCTTAGTTGGTTGGCTGGCTGTTTGTTTGTTTGGTTGTTTGACATTTCCAGGAAGAGAGGGGAGGTGTGACCTGGAGCCCGGAGCCTCGGTGTGAAACGAATCACGGAATGGGAGACGAGATAGATATATCCCTCCAAAAGAGTTTGGAATGAACATTTCAGAGCCGAGATGGTGAAACAATAGATTCAAATCTCTCATTAACCAGAGAGAAGGAATGTATAGGAAAAAAAAGAGAGAAGAACACTTACGTAACCCGTAAGCGATTTTGAATAGGGAAGTAAAGAGGGATATACGGAAACAAAACGAGATTTTGAAGTTAAGTTTGTTTGAGAATCGAAAAAAAAAAAAAAAATCCCAAAGGTTTTTATCGGTTGTACCGTACAAAAAATAAAGACACGATAGGAACTTTTAGAACAGAATCAGGCAACATTATCAATGAAAATAAAAATTGTGTTCCGTCCTACATAATTACCTAGTATCTGTATTTCCCAAGGAAAAGCTAGACCTTACCAAGGAGAATCTTGACCTGATCTCTCAGGCAACAGTTACTCACGATGGAATCACGAAAAACATCCTCAATATAAAACCATTAGTAAGGTAGAAGTACTGAATGGAATTATTAAGTTAAAGCCTTATATAATCGCCCGGTCTGGACGATATACAGTACATATACGGTATATATATATATATATATATATATATATATATATATATATATATATATATATATATATATATATTTTTAGACACGCCTCAATCCCGTTTGGGGTGGCCACAAAGAAATCGCCTCCAAGTCGCCCTGTCCCCCGCCGTTTGACTGCCCTGTTTCCAACTCACACCCCCTCTCTCATATACCTCTCCACCCCATCCCTCCATCTCATCCTCGGCCTCCCCCTCCCTCTTCTCCCCTCCACCTCACTTACATACACTCTCTTCGTCAGTCTTTCACCCTCCATCCCCTCCACATGGCCAAACCACCTCAGTGTGTTCCTCATAACGCTTCCTATCACATCCACATCCACACCACAACGCTCCTTTATATCCTCATTCGTCAGCCTGTCTCTCCATGTGACTCCACAGGCTCCTCTTAAATAACTCATTTCCACTGCTCTCACTCTTGACTTGTGTCCATCCAACAACGTCCAAGCTTCACTTTCATACGTTAGAGTTGGTATCACAATACTGTCATGTAGTAACTTTTTCACTTCCATGCTCACTTCCCTGTTTCTTATCACTGCTTTCAAAGAACCAGCAACCTTTCTTCCCTGCTGTAACCTTTCAAGCACTACACCCTCCAAACCTCCATCCTTACTCATCACACTACCCAAGTACTTAAACGTACTCACTTTTTCCAATTCCTCACCATCCAACCTCGCTGTACATTCACTGACTTCATCTCTCTCAAAGACCATCACTTGACTCTTCCCTACATTCACCTTTAGATTCCGTTTCTTACACACTCTCCCAAACTCATCCACCAAGCCTTGCAGCTCCCCTTCGTCTTCACTCAACAACACAGTATCATCTGCAAACAACAGTACAGGGAGTTTCCAAACACTATCCTCTCTCACCAGGGCCACTCCAACATCCACTACCCTACCTTGTACCTCTTTTATTACCCCATCCATGTACAGATTGAACAACCATGGAGACATGACACATCCCTGTTTCAACCCAACTTTCAAGGAGAAAAATTCACTTAGTTCACCATCCTCACGCACTGCAGTTTTCGCACCATCATACATACTCTTCACAGCATTCAACAACTTCCCATCTACTTCATATATTCTTAACACTTTCCACAATCCTTGTCTATCCACCCTGTCATATGCTTTCTCCAAATCCATGAAAGCCGCATACAACTTCTTTCCCTTCTCTAGAAACTTTTCCACTAAAGATCTAAGAATGAATATCTGATCTACACAACCTCTTCCCTTCCTAAAGCCTCGCTGTTCTTCTCCAACTAATTTCTCTGTTGTTTCTCTAACTCTGTCAATAAGTATCCTACCATACACTTTTCCTATTATACTAAGAAGACAAATGCCCCTATGATTACCACACACTTCTTTTTCCCCTTTTCCCTTGTACAATGGAATAATTATACCTGACTTCCAATCGCTCAGGACTCTACCTTCCTACCAGGCCAATCTGCACATCTTCCACATCCATTCTACTACTATCTCTTCCCCATGCTTCAGCATTTCACCACACACCCCATCAATTCCTGTGGCTATCCCCGATTTAACTTTCTTCATTGCTTCCACAACTTCTATCCTACTGATTTCTTCCTGTCTTCTCACCTCCCTTCTTCTCCCAGCCATTCCCCAGCCACTTATACTCGCATTACTTCCGTCCTATATGTTCAACAATTCCTTAAAGTGTTCTCTCCATCTGCCCACTTTTTCTCCCTTCTCCACTAGTAATCTACCATTTTTATCTTTCACTCCCCTGCTAACTTCACTTCCACCCTGTCTTACTCTTTTCACCTCTTTCCAGAACATTTTCTTACAGTCCCTCCACTTTACACTCAAATTCCTTCCAAATTCCTCATCCACTCTCTTCTTACTCTCTCTTACTAATCTTTTCACCTCTCTCTTTCTTTCTACATATAACTCTCTATTCCGCCTCTGACCTTCTTCCATGCCCCTATTTCTCATCCATTCATTGTATGCTTTCTTCTTTTGTCCCACAGCCTGTCTCACCTCTTCAGTCCACCACGCTGTTCCTTGCACCCCCCTCCATCTTCTCTTCCTTCCACACACCACATCACATGCTGCACATATTTCTTCTGTAAATATCCTACACACACCTTCCACGTCTCCCATCTGCTCCAATTCATATTTGCCCAATCGTTCCTCCACTTCTCTCTTATACTCTGCCTTTTTCTCATCCTCTTGTAACCTTTCCACTTTCCTTGCAACTACTCCTTCCTCTCGTCTTTCCCTTCTTCTATTCCTCCATCTTTCTTGAATCCTAATTCTGGCCACAACCAAGTAGTGGTCAGAAAGTCCACTCCCCCAACCTCTATAAACTCTTGCATCCATGACACATCTTCGCATCCTTTCATCCACACACACATAATCAATCATTCCCTTCCTTTCATTCAGTTCACCACCCACCCTTCTCATCACTCGCCATGTTTACCTGTGGATCATGTTATGCCTGAAGAGGGTATTGGCTATCACCAACCCCCTCCCAGCACAAATGTCCACTAACGCACTCCCATTCTCATCTATCTCTGCAGGCACACCCCACTCACCAGCTATTCCATCCACCTTCACATTCCCAACTTTACCATTCATATCACCGATCAAAAACACTCTCTCATTCCTTCCAAACTTTTCCATGCACACTTCTACATTTGTCCAGAACTCTTCTCTCACTCTTCTAGCACGATCTTGCGTTGGCGCATACACACACACAATCGCCCACATTTGTATTCCAACTTTCAACTCTACCCACACAATCCTTGACCCAACTGATCCATACTGTCTTATGCTCTTCTTCCATCTTTTACTCACAACTATACATACTCCTTCCTTTGCCCTCTCATTCGCACCTACTCCTGCACATATACCCCATCCATACTCCCATTCTCTCACACTTTCTCCTCTCCATTTTGTTTCATACATCCACTTTCGCACCCTCAAGCACCTGGACAATCTCTCTCTCTTTCACTTCATCATTCGCTCCTCTTACATTCCATGTACCCATTACCAAGTCCTTTGTCCGGTCCTGGGTCGTCATCGTTTGGTCAGTCCTTGTCCGAGGTTTCTTGTTTCTTTTTTTAGTTAGTTGTTTTCCGGGGAGGGGCACTAACCCTTCGCCAACCCTTTTAGTCGCCTTTTACGACAAGCAGGGATACTGGGGGAGTATTTTTGAAAACCCCCCCTACCGCCAGGGGGTTTTATATATATATATATATATATATATATATATATATATATATATATATATATATATATATATGCAAAAATTTTAAAGAAAACCAAAAAAGAATTATGTCAGCTAATTACAACATTATTTAATAATTATTTAAGTAAAGGAGAAGTTCCAGAGGCGTGGACAACATCGAACGTACCTTACTAATCATTTTTAATAGGTGATAAATCAGTTGCCCCGAATTAGTGTCTCATAAGGTTAACATCAATAGTTGATAAAATGCTGGAGTCAGTTTTGGAAAAAAAAAAAAAAAAAAAAGGAGAGAGCACCTAGGAAGATTTAATCTCATAAATAAAAGTCAAAACGGATTTATGTGTGGATGATCCTGCATCTCAAACATGTTATCATGTTTTTTGGAGGTCTTAGAGGCGGCAAATAGAGATATTTCTTGCGATATTATTAATTTTGACTTTGGCAAAGCTTCGATTGAGTTACACACGAAAGGTTAGTTAGGAAGGATCCAGCACACGGTATTGGCAGCGTTATCTTAAAATGGTTAGAATCCTCGCTGAAGAGACGAAAGCAGAGTGTACTAAGTCGGATTTGGAATGAAGGATAAGTAACTGGCAGTGTACCACAGGGGTCAGTAACTGGTCCCTTAAGTATTATCTATCTATCTATCCATCTATATATATATGATCTTGATTTAAAAATCAATTGCAGTATTAGAAAATTTGTTTATGACCGAAAAATAGTGCGTATCATTAATTCAACTGATGACTGTATCAGCCGTCAACAAGACCTCGACCCATCATGCAGATGACCTAAAACTGGCAAATGGAATTTAACGGTGAAAAATGTAAAGTACTTAACTTGTGCAAAACCATCGTAGATATGAGGTACAACTTATGTAACAAAGAAATTGTTATATCTTAACCTGCCCTATCCCAACGTTTTCTGGGCAGTGGTACACCCCAGTACCGACATTTTTGGACCTTTTTTTTTTTTGGCTCAAACATCCGCTTTTGGTGAGAAACATCGAAAATTCATGGAGAAATCGCTCACCTGAGGTTTAAAATACTCGATTCAGGTACGAGTACCTTCTTACCTGACTGGGTTTTCTAACAGGCTGGCACCAAAGAAAACGTGTTCTATGGGAGGGTAACTATTTTATCCACTCATAAACAGTATTTAGTTCTTTAATTGGTACGAATTTATATGTAGTACAAGAGTATATTGGTTTTCAAACAGTAATATAGGCATTATAAGCATTGTTTCACTCACTAACTCATCACCATTCATGACCTTTTTTTCCCACATTACCTGGTCATCATTTCTGACTGTTTCTTCCTCTAATGCTATGTAAACTTTGTCCTCCACATTGTCATCGATTGGGGAATCACTCTGGCCTTGAATGTCTTTATTGGCCAGGTCTCTGGTAACAGGTGAATTGCCAAGAAAATGGCGTGCAGGGGGGGGGGAAAGGTTATGCAGTGTAAGGCATTGTCCCTGCTTGGCATCTTGTAGAGGAATAGAGGAAGGTGTCCCGTGTATACGTACCAAAAATCACTCGCGAAATCACTCGTGAAAATTGAAAATTGTGCAAATTATGGACCTTGCAATGTTGCTGCATTAATTTATGTCTCTGGGATATGAGTGCACATCATGTGAGGACGTGAATTCATGTCTCCGGGACGCGGCGGGTTAACCCGTCACGTCCCGAGGTTTTCCGCACCTCTGACATCCCCCAGTCCCGAGGTATTTTCGATTTTTTTTTTTTTGGCTAAAACCTTCGCTTTTGGTGAGAAACATCGAAAATTCATAGAGAAATCGCTCTCCTGAGGTTTAAAGTGCCCAATCCAGGTAGGAGTTCCTCCTTACCTGAGTGGGTTTTCTAACATGCTGGCACCAAAGAAAACGAGTTCTATGGGAGGGTAACTATTTTATCCACTCATAAACGGTATTTATTTATTTACTTGGTACGAATGTATATGTAGTATGACAGTATATTGATTTTCAAGCAGTAATAAAGGCATTATAAGCATTGTTTCACTCACTAACTAATCACCATACCTGACCTATTTTTGCCACACTACCTGATCATTATTTCTGGCTGTTTCTTCTTCTAATGCTATGTAAACATTGTCCTCCACATTGTCATCGATTGGGGAATCACTCTGACCCTGAATAACTTTACTAGCCATGTCACTGGTAACAGGTCCTTTGCCAAGACAATGGCGTGAGGGGGGGAGGGGGGAGGTTATGCAGTGTAAGGCATTGTCCCTGCTTGGTATCTTGTACAGGAATAGAGGAAGGTGTCCCGTGTATACATACGAAAAATCACGTGCGAAAATTGAAAATTGTGCAAATTAGGTACCTTGCAATTGCACGACGTACTGGTACGTCGCCGGGACTGGCAAATGCAAATCGTGGTGACGTACCCATACGTCGTCGGGACGGGGCGGGTTAATGTGAGGGAGATCTATGAGTCATAGTTATATCGGTTCACCAAAGCAACAGTGTACAAATTGGAGAAATGAAGCACATGGGTCCTAGGATTTATTTCACGAAGCGAAAGTACCAGGCATCTAAAACAAAACTGCAACTTTATCTAGCAATAGTAAGGCCACATACAGACTATGCCATGTAATTTTTGAGTCCGTACTGTAAAATGTATATACATTCGTTAGAAAATATACAAAGAGGAATGACAAAAATTATGCATGATGTTCGGAACTTTCATACAAGGACAGACTGAAAAGACTAAATTTGCACTGACTAGAAAGGCGTGCAGTAAAGTAAGACTTAATTACGGCATTTAGGTGGATGATGGGAATAAGGGAGATATTAGCATTGTACTTTTAGTGAGCATACAATATAGAACTAGAAGTAAATGTTTCAAATTACATAAATTTCGATTTAGTAAGGAAATAGGTAGCAAATGGTTTGGCAAAGAGTAATGAAAGAATGGAATAATTGACCCAGTAACGTAGTTGCTGCCTTTTCCATTGACAGTTCAAGCATAGGTTAGATAAGCAAGTAAGGGTTGATTTAAAAAAAAAAAGTCTCCTATTAACCAGTACTAATTCTTTTTCGTTTTCAGTTTACAGTACAATACTCTCCTTTCTTCTTTCACACATTTCTATAAAATGTCCACGCCAATTTATTTATACTGAGTGGTGTTCCTTCTAACTTTTTCCTGCTGGTTTCGGCTGCAGGTTTTGGTGAGCGGGGGATAGCCTTTTTCTTTACTCTTCTTGTCTTATTCTGGTTGTTTAGCAATTTTTGTAGGAGCTGCCTAGCATAAGCCAGCTGACCTACTGCAGTCATTCTCTCTCTCTCTCTCTCTCTCTCTCTCTCTCTCTCAGGTAAGGTAACATGAATTCCAAGAACATATATTAGTTTGCCCAAATCAACTCCCCCCATCAAACGTACACACAAAACAAGTTCCCTGGAATTCTAATAACACACACATATATCTCATAATACAGTACCTATATCCTCTAAACCATTAAGCCTTATGAATATAATATTCGATCACACATTCTTTTTCTCCTCTCTCGTTCCTGAAGAATAAGGAGACCGATTCTATCTCTTGTATTGCCCAAATTGTAATTCACTATTTTTTTTTTTTTTTCAATATAAGCCCCAACACTCCACAACGGAGTGGGTAGAATATGGGGGAAATGGTAATCAAATATCTCAAAAAGTGATCTGCTGTCTAAATTGACACGAGTTCTGTTCCAGGCTGGGACAGAGATCAGTTTCGTACTTTGAATTTTGTTCACAAAGCCCATCGAACGATGAATTGTGGATTTGTGTGGGAGTTATTTTCAAATTGTTTTCTCAAAACTCTTGGGTATTATGTTCCTACTACTATCACCCAATATTTTCTGTTCAGGGTAATCATCATAGCATCTAGTGGGTTAATGTGGGCGCGGTGTTCTTCCTGCCATAGCCTCCTGACAGAATCCGAGTAAAAAAAAAAAAAAAATGGAGTGTTTAAGTCCCAAATTGTTTCAGAGCTTTTGGGATATAAACAATTAACGTTCTGAGATCACTTGAATGCTTTACTCACGCTCCACTGGATGACTTTTTCCAGTACGAAAAATCAGACGTTAAAAATCTATGTATTAGTGTCGAGGTGCGTAGGGGTTGGTGAGAAAAAGGCATTCAGATTTTGACACTGATACTGTATTTTAATGAAAATGTGATTAAACCGGCTGAATTGGCGCAACATAAAATATCCCATAAACACATGGTAAGTTTAAATACAATGTTCATCACACCCAAATCCCAAGCCAATATCAGAGTTTAATGTTTGGAGTGTTGGAGTGTAGTATTGGGTGAGAAACTGGTTGGTAAATGTGCCATGTCCTACACCCCCTCACTAATTATTTACATGCTTCACATTCATCTTTAACGAACACAATATCTGACTGCTCTTAATATGGATTGGTAGCATGAGAACAATATCAGTAGGGAGTAAGGAGACAAATCCAGAAAGAATCTGTAACATTAAAGTGGGAACAACAAGATACTGTGTATCCCGTTCTGTCCCAGTTCCCTCCCGGGCTAAAAAAAAATAAATAAATAAAATAAAACAAAACAAAAAATACCAACAATCAGTTTCATGTAATTTACGAACACATAACAACTCACTATTGAGTATTTTATGATCGCTTAATTTATTACTTAATGCAAGAATAAGCATTACTAATTATCCTCACGACCAAGGAGTAGCACGATTTGTTTTACATTATGCCTGGACTCTAAGCAGTAGTTAATTGACGTTTAATTGACGCTTTAGGACATGTGAAATTTCCTTGCCTTGTATACTTACAAGCCTTCCCCTGATCAGACTAACTGCTACTCACCAACTTTGTTTTGCCTTCCATGGTGGTGTCTGACTACATCTCACAGTATAAATGCTATGCCTCTCAGACACTGTTTATGTTTGTCTCTTCCGCCAGCCACCTAAATCTCTTCTTTTCTGGTCACCCTTATGACTCTAATAATATACACATCCGGCAGCACTGTCTTGTCCCACACTTGAGTCATTAAAAATAATGATGTACTCTTCAACACTCTCTCTCGTGTCTCCGTACCAAAATTAATGGTGTATTAGGGGTAACTTTCCCTTGACTAAAATTACTGATGCTTTCTCTCATAACCCTTGTTTCTCATACTATGCATCTGAAGAGTCTGGCCTGCATCGAGGGCGTCAAGCATCTTCGTATGTTTTCAGCCGCCTCTTGTTTCCACTTTTTACTTCCTCTCTATTCTGTGATTTTCTTTCACCTCCTCTAGGTTTTCTTTGCAGTTTCTCCTGTTTTCTGTGCTTTTGCTCAAATCTCCTCATGATGCTTACGTTTGGCTGTTTTGTATGCCTCCGAAAGTAACCTATGACACACTCTGTGTATACCAGTTGTTTCCTCTTGTCTATTTCCCTCCTTTTCTTCATTCGCCTCTCCTTCGTCTTTCTCAAGTTTAGACCCTTCACCAAGACCGGCGGGTGTACAAGGTAGGCCTGGAGCACGGGAACCCTGTAGGTCCCTTTGATTAACGGTGTTGTAAAGTACCGCACCACACGTGCTGGTGCCAGCCCGGTCGGTCTTATTAACTGATTATTAAGTATAATAAAAAGCTGGTGGCACAACTGCCAGGGTGATATGCCGCCGAACAACCAGGTAAAAAACAAACAACAAAATAGAACTCACAAAGTTAATATTCCTTTGCAGAAAAAAAATAAAATGACAATATAAAAATTTATTAAACATCAGTTACCTATAAAAGTGATAGGAAGCCCTCCTCCTGAAGAAAACTAAAATCTCTGTAGGCTCCTCCAAGCATTGAGGAGAGGCAGTAGGCATCATCCACCCCGTTATGCCTAGGGAGGAATCTCTGGGCAAGAGCCACCTCCAATCGCCTAGGCATGTAAGGGAGAACCCTTGGCACAACCACACTCTGAAATAATTCATTTAACTTATTATGAGCAACGCCATCCCACTGTCTCTGCCAATAAGTGCTAACTGCGTACTTCAAGGAAGCTGTCACATTGAAAGTGGGAAGGGTGTAGTTGGTAGGGGGCCAGCAAGAAGATGCAGCTTTGCTGATATATCAGCCCTCTCATTGCCCTCCACACCAACATGCCCAAGATCCAGTGCAGACATAGCACTATATAAACAGATTAGGGAAGATTAAAAATTATTTTGAGAGCATATACAATCGCAGCCATTTCCGCCATATATACTGAAGCAACACCAGGAAGGCTACCGCCCCGAGTGGAGGAAGGGAAGACGATACCAAAGCCTACTCCAGTATCAGTCTTCGATGCATCAGTATAGACAAAGACAGAGCCCTCATGAGTTGAGGCATGTTCTAATAAAAGAGATAGAGACACCTGAGAGTGAAATGAGCTCTTTTTGCCAACAACAGACCTACAAAATGCCACACCACGGAGTAGCCATAAACCCACCCACAAGATCTAATGTGGACAAACTGCCAGTTTTGGAATAGAGAGGGCTAACATAACAGACTGGACCCTGCTGCCAAAGGGCTTTGGGAAACAAGGACGAGTGTAATAAATAGAAGATCGTGAACCCTGGGAGACCATGGTACAAGAAACAGTCTGGAAGGAGATGAAGATGGTACCAACATCTCATTATTGACGACTGTCAATGTAGATTCAAGGTTGAGGGCATCAGTATCCACATGACCTGAATGCTCCAGTTGCCAGATACCCAACAGCATGATGCATTGAATCCAGCATCCAGAGATGGGCATTTGATGCTGAGGAATACTTCTCACACCCATAATCAAGTTTATGAATGATAAGGGACCAATGCAAGAGGAGGAGGGTCTGACGGTCAGCACCCCAAGAGGTATGAGTCAAAACCTTCAGAAGACTCAAAGCTTTAATACAAGCTTCCTTAATAGAACGACTATGAGGAACCCAAGTTAGTCGTTTATCAAACAAAAGACTCAGAAACTGATGCCCGTAGTCTTGAAAATGATGGTAGGGGTTACCCTTCCTGCACCCAGCTTGAGGTTGAAGCTCACACCTTCAAAGTAAGTGGTAATCTTGAAAGCAGGAGAGCACATCCCTTTGTGTGGGTAGGCACGGCAAACAGTTGGTAACACTGCTGATTTTAACATTCAAAATCTTTAAATACAAACAATAAATATGAGTTTCTAAGATTCATACATAAGATAATCTATTAATGTTTGCATTTCTTACCTCTTCTATTATTAGAGACTGGCATTGGTTCCTAAATACTCTGTATAAGAGTATGCATACAGCCTTTGGAGCCGTAGAAAAAATTTGGTGTCAGACATAGCTTCAAAGGGGTTCTTGTGGTCAGTAATAACCCTACAAATATGCCTTGGGTGGTCATACCGAAATTGACTATATTTCTGCCCCAAATGCTTGTTATTGTCATTATTCCCACCCATAACTCTAAAATCCCACTCCAAAGACACGGGAGGGGGGTGTTAATTTGAAAACCAATCACGAGCACCGAGAATAAAAGCCAAAATCGTTCATATCACACCAAAATACACCAAAAAAATATATTGCCAAGCCAAAACAAAGTAGTGCAGACTTGCAATAGCTCAACAAACACAAACATGAGACTTCGTAATTCAAACTAACTGGCTGTGACCCAGTCGTCTGTTTGGGTAGTACTCGGCCATTCTTTAGTGTAGGAATTATTTCACGTACTAATCAAACTAAATATAAAAGTGTCATGCACCATATCTGATAAACAGCTTAGTAGAAACATTGAGAAATAAAAAGGAAGTGGATACAGTATCTCATCTTTGTTTTCGTCTCGTCGTAAATTTACCAGCTCCAGTGAAGAGGTGAAGTCTTTTAAAATGATAAAAATATTAAACGCTTGTTTTTATCTTTACACGATGTTTTATCATTAAAATAAATTTCCCATCACACACACCATAGGGCCCTTCAAATTCTACGTTGTTTTCTTTGCATAAGGCTGCTATAATATGACGAAGGGGCATGCAAAGGGGTGCTATGAGACTCCCCACAGATTCCAGTACTGCGCTGTGGTAATCCTCTCCCGTTCACCGGGGAACTCTCTCCCTCTCGTGCGTTAAGACTATCAAAAGATGCGGGTAGGGCAAGGCGAATGCCTACCCACAGTTTAAGACTACGGCCGTCTCTTCCACACAGGATATTCTCAGACCGTAGAGAAACAAGTCGGGGTCTGGGTGAACCCCCCGGAGTTGACAAAAATGCATAGCCACTGTTTTCGTGGGAAAAAAAAAAATGGAAGTCACCAGGCTCAGCCCACTCAGAAATTCTGTTAAGGGCCAGCTGCAACTTCCTCTCTGTCAGAGACATTCAAGATGCAGTGACAGAAATGGAGAGGTCATCTACATATGTTGAGCCTCGTACACCCTCAGGAAGTACACTGATTACAACGTTGATGGCTACAGCAAAGAGAGTAACACTAAGGATACTCCCCTGTGGTGCTGCATCTTCAAATGCAGAGGCATTAGAAAGCAATTCTCCCACTTGGACCGTAAATAACGGTTAGATAAAAACTTCTGAATAAAAATGAGTTAGCGCCGTGGGAGAAGAATCCAAGCGCCCTTTTTTTAAAATAGCAGAAATTGCTGCTAAAGTTTGCCTTTAAGAAATGTAAAAAATCTCTATAACCAACCCTACGATTTTTATGTTTCACATATCAAAATAAACCTTAAAGCGTCGGCTTCATAATGGTATGAAAAAAACCAATGACAATACTTATTTAGTAATTATTATTAATTAATAATACCAATCATGTGCATGAAGAGTTCAGCTAAATGTCAACTTTTCCTGCAAAGAATGATTAGACATGATTATAACACTAATATTAGGGGTACTAACCACACAGGAGTGACTTGACTGTTGAATGTTGATTCATCCCCCCTCCCCCCTCCCCTCCATCCTCCCAGGATTAGTTGCAATAATCAAGCAAGTCGTCATCCTCATTAGGGAGGGAGACGTTGTGCTCGACTCTGCCAGCTTCGTAACCTTCCCAAAGCACCCATCACGGCAAGGATTACCAATTGCACGTGCAGAAACCCCTTTCTTGGTTTTATAACTCGTGTAGGCTTGGCCTAGATTATGCTTCACCTTGGCCACAACACTGCCCCACTCCTCCAACATTTCGAGGCCTTATTCTCCCTCTTCCTTGCTCCACTTCACTCTCACTACCACTCGTGTCACGAAGAATAGCAATAGCTTGCGGGCTATCAACATCACTGCTAGAATCATGAGCAGCCATGGCTATAAAATCCAAAAAAGCACATATAATCCAAGAGTCAATGTTAATGGCGGCCGAGGGAGAGTGAGACTGAGGCAGTCCTTGCTTCCTTGAGACAGCCGCAGCAAGCCGATTGGCCGTGCGCAGCCTACGTCATGGCATCAGGCTCCGTGCCATTGGCCAGCTGGTTGTGATGGCACAGCATGTCATTCCTTTTGACGCTCTGATTGGCTGGCGGCCACCACGCCACCCTGTTTGGTGCTTGGATTCTTCTCTCTCGGCGGTGTTGTACATCCTGTGACAATCTGTCATACGGGCTGGCACACATTGTTATTCTATAGCATTCTCGACCCTATCAGCACAGAGAGAGAAGCATCCATCTCTCACCACATGGTAAAGGATGCATCTGGCTGCCATTTGAGCAGGAAATTGGGGTTTGGCGGGTGGTGGGGCTTGGATTCTTCTCCTGCGGCACTACTCAAATAGGCAAGCGGCCATGAAGACCAAATTCATGAAGGGAAAGTTAAATGCCATGAGGCCAGGCAGAGTTGTATGCCTTCTCCAGATAGAAGAAGACCATGACCTGATGTTGGTTAGTGGAGAGAGCCTCACAGAAAGAAGATTCCAAGGACAGTAGGGCATCAGAGGTAGATCGCATTATACGAAAACCATACTAGACAGGGGATAAGAGGTCACCTTCCTCCCAAAACCACACAAGCCTAACATTGACCATCATTTCCAATACCTTACACATACAAGAAGTCAGAGAAATGGGCCGATAATTTGTTGCCTGTTGGTGGTCCTTACCTGGCTCCTGGGGATAGGGATAACTACAACAACTTCCCAAGAAGCCAGAAACTCACCTGTGCACCAGATCTTATTAAACAATGACAGTAATAACTAAAGTAACTCATCAGACAGGTGACATAAAAAGGCATAAGGAATATCGTCACAGCCAGGAGGGGAATCATTGCACTGTGACAGAGCCGTCTGGAGGTCATAAATAGAAAATGGGACATTATAAGACTCTCTCCCAGAAGAGGCAAACCTGAGACCACAAAACTCTAGGCGCCAATAGTGGCAAGCCGAAGGCAGGTCTGTATCCCTCTGTGACACACTTGCAAAATGATGAACAAGCAACTTTGCAACAGTGAAAGGATCAGCGACAGTTCCACCTGCTGCAAATAGAAATGGAGGGAAGGAACAGTAAATTTTTTTGAAATTTTCATTACCCAGTTCCACACCTGAGTTAGTAAAGTCCTCAAAATTATGGAGGAAAGATAACCCCATCCAGGACGAACCCCTGGCTGCCTTTAAAACCTGCCTCATGTGAGCTTGCACCCTATGATACACCACCAGATGCTGAGGATCCCCATGATGGTGATGAAGTTGAGAGAAGGCGACTTGTTTGGCTTTCACTGCAGGTCTGCTCTCAGAGTTCCACCAAGGAACCCGATGTTTAGGAAATTATCCCCTCATTCTTGGAATAGATAATAGGGCCGCTAAGTGCAACATGTCAATGAATTAAGACACCACCTTAATATGAGAGTCAAACTTATTGACAAATCGTAATGGAACCATATTCCCTGAAAAGTGTCCAATCAGCCTTATTCAGAAGCCAGCAAGGAAGACAAGGCTGAGGTCGACCTTCAGTAGCCGTTAAGAGTAATGGGAAATGGTCACTGCCATACAGGTCTGGCAACACATCTCAGTTAAAATCTAGAACAGCATCAGCTGAGCTAAAGGGCAAATCAATGGCAATACTAGTAATTGTTCCAGTCTGGCTATGGAAATAAGTCATCTTAAAGGAGTTTAAAACACCCAACTCCTTATCTCCCACTAAAGAAGCCAGCATAATGCCTCAAGGGTTGGCCTCAATGTTAAAGATAGTGGATGATATCTCCTAGTAGCAGAAAAGGAGAAGGAAGGCCAAGAATATGGTGTTCCAGCTTCGCACTTTCGACAGTAGCACTAGAAGGAAGATAAAGACTACAAACAGTATGAGTAGGTCATAAGAACATCTTGACAGCAACAGCCTGCAGATGAGTGGAGATGTTCACACGAGTGTATGGAATATCCTGGCAATGGAAGATAGCAGCACCTCTATGATGACTTTGGCCTGGCACAGGATCAGAATAAAGGGCATGGTAGCCAGAAGGAACAGCATCACCGACCATGGTCTCCTGGATGCACATGCATATGGGAGTAAGTTGTGCAACAAGATGACACAGTTCCTCCAAGCTAGCATGTAAACCCCGAAAATTCCATTGCATGATAGAACTCACAGTGGAGGGAGTATCAGGACTGGGTGTGGGACTGTAAAACTCCTACAAGCAAGTGGGTTTGGACTGATGCTTAGGAAAGCCTCTAGACAGAGACTGCCCAGCACCAGGAACCTATACCCAGTGCTAAACATCCAAAGGCAAACAGGAGGACAAGGAAGAAGAATGTTTTACAACACTCTTCCTCTGAGGTGAAATAATAGTTTGCATGGAAAGTGGCTTGGAGGCCACATTGGGTGATATTGGATGGCCAGTGCCACCACCAGACACCCCAGAAGTAGAAGTAGAGTAAAAAAAAACAGAACCCTGTGATGATGAAATGCTAGGCGGTAGAACTGAAGCACCAACGGTCTGTGCAGTGCCATCCCCAGATGGGTACCAGACTATAGGCAAACCATCAAATTCAGCCACCACCTGTTTAGAACCCAGAGCCTCCAGGGCAGAGGGAACAGGAGACAGGTCGACACAAGGTTCCACAACTGACCTTAGCTGGACAGTCTTCAGACTCAGAGGACTCTGAAGAATCAAATTGTCGTTTGCCAGGTACGGTTGGAGCTTCGGGCACGCTGGACAAGGCAGGACAAGGAGACACGTCAACATGGACATCTGCTACCACCATGGAGCCGCGGACTGGGAGGCCCTCAGGCAGTACTTCTTTGATTTTCCCTGGAATGATTATTGCTTCCATGGCCATGAGCCATCTGAGTGTGCTTTGCGCATTACGGAGGTTATTCTTTCGGGCATGGAAGCATACATTCCTTTCTCATATCCCTTGACTAACGCAAGAAAGCCTTGGTTTAATCACGCTTGTTCTAATGCTGTCCGCAACAAGGAGAGGGCCTACAAAAGGTACCGGAGCCAACCCACCACTGAATCACATCATCTTTACGTTTCTGCCCGGAACCATGCTAAGTCTGTTCTTCGCTCTGCTAAAAATAATTTCATCCGTACTAAATGCTCTCAACTCTCCAACTCGAATTCTTCTGCTCCTTCTGGCACCTTGCCAAAAACCATTATAACAACTTTACCTCATCATCCTTCCCTCCTCTTTTCTACTCTGATGGTTCTATAGCTATTTCTTCTACTGATAAAGCAGATCTCTTCGCACAATCTTTCTCCTCCAATTCCACCTTAGACGATTCCGGTGCTGTTCCTCCATCACTTTCCCCCTCTGACTTCCTCATGGCTGACATTAAAATTTCTTCAGCTGATGTATTTTCTGCCATCACAGGCCTCAGTACTAACAAGGCATATGGGCCTGATGGGGTCTCTCCTGTTGTTCTCAAGAAATGTGCTTCTGTGCTTACACCCTGCCTAGGCAAATTCTTTCGCCTTTGTCTGTCAACTTGTACCTTTCCTTCTTGCTGGAAGTTTCCTCTCATTCAGCCAGTCCCAAAGAAAGGTGACCACTCTCAACCCTCCAACTATCGTCCAATTGCTTTAACGTCCTGTATTTCAAAAGTTTTTGAGTCAATTCTCAATAGAAAAATTTTAAGGCATCTTTCCTATCACAACCTTCTTTCTGATCGTCAGTACGGGTTCTGTCAGGGACGCTCCACTGGCGATCTTCTCACCTACCTTTCAGACTCTTGGTCATCCTCGATTCGGGACTTTGGCGAAAGCTTTGCCATTGCACTTGACATCTCAAAGGCTTTCGATCGAGTCTGGCATAAATCATTAATTTCCAAACTGCCCTCCTACGGTTTCTATCCTTCTATCTGTGCCTTCATCGCTAGCTTCCTTTCTGGTCGTTCTATAGCCGCTGTTGTAGACGGCCATCGTTCTTCTCCTAGATCTATCAACAGTGATGTTCCTCAGGGCTCTGTCCTATCACCAACTCTCTTCCTTTTATTCATCAATGATCTTCTAAGCTGTACATCTAATCCTATCCACTCATACCCTGATGACTCCACCCTTCACCTTTCCATTTGGTTCCCGCAACGCCCATCTCAGCAGTTACTTCAACAAGCAAGGGATGAGGCCATGGCACACCTAATGTCTGACTTTCCTCGTATCTCTGGCTGGGGTAAAAATAATATGGTTGTTTTTAATGCATCAAAGACTCAGTTCTTACACCTATCAACCCGACAAAATCTTCCACAGGTATACCGACTAATGTTTAATAATATTCAGCTTAATCCTGCATCATCCTTGAACATGCTTGGGGTTTCATTTACTCGGGACTTATCTTGGAAAGATCATATTACATCTCTTGTAAAATCTGCTTCCAAGAGATTGGGTGTGCTAAGCCGACTCCGCTCTTTCTTTACCCCTTTACAATAGTTGACTCTATACAGGGGTTTTATCCGCCCCTGTGTGGAGTACAACTCTCATGTGTGGGGAGGCTCCCCACATACAGCTCTTCTCAATAGAGTGCAGTCAAAGGCTTTTCGTCTCATTAACTCTCCTCCTCTTACTGACTCCCTTCAACCTCTGTCTCTTCGCCGCACTGTTGCATCTTTATCTCTTTTCTATTGCTACTTTAATGGTCACTGCTCCTCTGAACTGTCTGCTTGCATTCCTCCACCTCTACGATGGGCGCATAGCACTCGCCTGGCAGCAAACTCTCATCCCTTTTCTGTCCAACTCTCTAATGCAAGAGTTAACCGTTACTCCCAGTCTTTCATTTATGCAACAGGTCAACTCTGGAACTGTCTCCCTCTGTCTGTATTTCCTGCTGCCTATGATCTCCAGTCTTTCAAACACAGTGTGTCCAGGCATCTCAAAATGATCGGATCTTGAATTTGGCTCTCTATTGTATTTTGTTTTTCTCTTGGAGGGAACTGTTACTGCAGGCTCATGGCCTTTGGTTCCTTCTTCCTGGCATTAAAAAAAAAAATGGAAATGAGCAAAATTTCAGCCACCAAAGAGGGGGCAGTAACAGTCCGAGTATAGGGTGGACAAACACCAGCCTTACATGCTGTACTAATCTCAGGGACAGCATCCTGCAAATCATCAGATGAAGTGGGCAGTGGAATAGGTCAAGGCAGCTTCTGAGACAGGAGGTGGTGCACTGGCACTCCAGAAAGGACAGCATTATAAGTAACGCCTTGCTGGAAGAAGCGAGCCTGAGCTCTCTTCTTAGCTTCAGGAAACGAAACCTTCTCATGTGTCTGAATGGACATAATCACCTTTTCCAGTCGGTAGCAAGGGCAGTTTCTAGAATTTACAACATGAGGACCCCAACTGTGATAGCATTTAACCACTAAAAACCTCAATTGTTCCAGGAAGGGTACCTCCCACAACCGCAATTCGGGGGTGTTTTGGCGACTTTCACCAAGGGCAAATTGACTGTGTTCTGGCTAAAGAGGAAGAATTTACACAACTGACAACGTAATCCGTACCCCCGTAGGCCTAATGGTGACCGCACAATCGTGCATCAAATTTAAAAAACAGTTTATGATAGTTACCCCTCAAACACAACCGAAAACATAAATCTTTTGATATCTACCTATTTTTCTGATTGAAACAGGCCATGTCAAAGTGTTTTGTCACACCAACCATGAAAACAGGTGTATGTAGGTGTGAGGAGATTACTAGACTGTGGGGAGATAAAGTAGGCTGTGGAGAGTAGGCCTATAGGTACGGGGGTTGGAAAAAAACAGATTTTCTCATGAAAAGAAAGCACTTCAATGTATTCTATAACATCTACCGTGAAAACTGGTGTGTATATAGGTGTGGGGAGATAACTAGTGTCGGCAGTAGGCTTACAAAGCCTTGGTGGTACTTGGGGAGAACAATTTTGGCAAGAATCAAATTCACTTATGGAAACCCTCCATTTCAATGGAATTTGTCATACCAGCCATAAAAACAGGTGTGTATATAGGTGTGGGGAGATAAAACTTGTGTAGGGAGTAGCCCTACAAGGCCTCATAATCATTCCAAAACTAACAGAGATGCTATAAATGTTTATAACCATCAAGGACATCAAAATAAAGTTGAATAATTCTATAAATGCATGCATAAGAAAGAAGAAAAAAACAATGATTTGATTCCGAATTCACTTTTTAATGTCCCAACTTCTCGTTACACATTTATCACACCATTACAATTATCACATTATCATTACACTTCATCACACTTATCATTACAGTTTCGGCAACAACCAAGTTCTCTTGTGGAAACTCTCCATTTCATTGGAATTTATCACACCAGCCATGAAAACAGGAGTGTTTATATGTAAAGGGAGATGAAACAGGTGGGGAAGGTAGCCCTATCATGCCTCATAGTCTTTCGAAAACTAACACAGACGGACACTACTCAGAGGTGTTAATCTGGGCAGGTAGGGAGAATGAGAAAATAATAATAATAATAATAATAATAAATAAGATGCGTCGTATCTAATACAACATACAGCATTCTCCAACTACATATGTACAGAAACTGGTAGGTACGATGTGAGAAATGAACAGAGTGAGATGTAAATATTTGGGAAGAAGTAGAAATAATATGAAACAGGTACGTACATCAGGCCTGACACTCGGGGGCCTGTTGTGGGTTGGAAGGGTAGTGAGGGATAAGGAGGGAGAGATGGGGTGGGGTTTGGGGGTGGGATGAAGCTAGCAGGGAGGGAGGAGGGGCAAGAGAGGGTGGGAAGGGACTCAGGTTGTTGTGGGAGGAGAGATGCAGTTGCATGGAGGGGTGGGAGAGTGATTGGGGACAAGGAGGGTGTGAGGGAGTGGAGTAGAGGGTGGCATTGAGGTGCTGAGAGGGGGGTGCCCCCCCACCACCCGGGTTGGTCCGATCCCCCCTCTCGCCACATCAGGGGCGAGTTCTCATTGGCTTGAAGCCATGTGCATCATAATTGGGATGGAGCGAACGCTCTGCAGTTTTTTACAGGCCGCGTTCAATTGATGTGATTAGGCTTTTTGGCATAAAATTCAAAGCACATCAATTGATGCGATTAGGACTTAAGGGGTTAACCCCTCCGTGCATGATGACGTGTCTGTCATCATATGGGTGTGGCTGCGACTATACTCGTTGACGCCTTTGGCATCATTAAAGCATAAAAACTTTCATCAGAGGAAAAGTTTTTGGATGATTGTCTTCATTTTTGGAGGCATCATAGCTTCCCTGCTCCTTGTCAAAAGTAATGAGTTGGCAACTGTGGGTCCTGATACCAGCAAGAGAGTGGACGAGTTATTCAGTACCAAATGAGCTGTGAGTGGGGAAGGTACTGCACGGTTCTGTCCTTTTAAATTTCCATGCTTACCCCCGTCCCGGCTGTGCAACATATTTCACTATACCAGTAGTGCTTGTGTATAGTGTTTGGGCACTGTTGTGATTAGATTTGGTGTTTGCAATATGAAATTTGGTGTTTGTGAAGCAATCCTGGTCGTTATCAGCTATTGGCCCAACGAAGATTGTGCTACTGTTTCTAATTAACTACACTGCCTGCATCCTGCACCAAATGTGAGTATTCAGCTATAATAATAGTGACAGTAAATCATGTGAATATAGTGTGCATATCTAGCGTACAAAGAATTGGTGAAATACATGCAGTAGCTCAGAGGAAGGCAGGAAACTGCCCTACAGTCATGACACAGCATGGGTACACCACAATTTCTTGCATTTTTCTCGTAACTGTAAAGCCTAGGATCACTGTTTTGGCTCAAATGAAAGCCAGTAAAATTCTGCATAGGATGATAAAGTAAAAAACATAACAGTGGCAAGAAAAGTTTTTTGCTAGGGCTCCCCGAATAAAAAAATCTGTTGTCTATCAGAAATGGGTTTTACTTTTTCGCCTGTTACTCGAAAACCATACCTTATATCAAGCTGGGACCTCTGGCATTCGAAAGCTAATAAAATTCTCTTTCCAGTGATGTATGACATGTAGAGCCTGATTAGTAAACTTTTGACTTATGATGTTGGGAAGTGAAATGTATGCTCTTGAAAGTTTATTCACACGGCCCTAACGCACGTACAGTATAGTCTGTTTTGTTTTTGTTTTTTTGCTTATCGTGTAGAACAAACATCGATGAATAGGAATATGTGGGTTTTGTGGCAAAATAAATATGTTTGGGTGGTGAAAATAAGCTGAGAATACACATTTTTGGAGCGTGCGGCGAGTGGGGGGGAGGGGAGAAAAGCAGGCACGTCATGTCCCACAAAACTTATTAACTTATCTGCACGCAAAAGGGTAAGGGTTCTGGGATGATCACTGCTATGACTCGGTCAACCACAGGAGCCACAGACACCAGGAAGGCCAGCCTGTGCACAAAGGCCAAATCGGGTAATATGTACATACCCATGATGTTGGAAACATTGCTCTGAGGTTGGCATGTACGGCTTCACTGGAAGTGACCGCCAAGCCAGTTTCACAGAAGTAGGTAATGTTAACATGGCAGATGTTAGGAACAAGACTGGAGTCGGGGTCAAAACACAATTTTTCTTTTCTTTTGCGGGTGCTGAATGGTTACCACACCAGAAGATTGCAGTTCCTCCAACAATCATGCCTCTGAGTATCAGAGGAGGTCACGGGAAAAAAATGACACCTTTTCATTGATTAAAGGTAGCATGAGGAACATAGGTAACATTGGCATCAGGAACAGAGGTCATAACCATTAAACAAGAGCTCTCTTCTGGGAGGGACACCTCGACACAGATGCTTCCAACCCCCTGTGAAGAGATTTTGGTTCTCTGCCACATGCAGACACAATGGCACGATACAAATCAAGTATGTTAATATCTAGCACTGACCCACCAACAACAGATTTCATCACTAGATATTTTGCACATGATTCAGGCCTCTGCTCATCTGTGCCCAACCCCAGAGCTGCATTAACCCGATGTGAACGTTTTCCAGTACAAGCTGGATGCTGGGGCAAAGGAAAATAGTCCTCACGGGCCTGGAAAGGATCCAGAGTGGCTCTCAGAGATCTTGATTCAGATATGCCCGGAACAGCTCCTGAGTTGTCAACAGTATTTTTATCCCATCACATCCAGACTGATTTTCCACCAATGACCTCCCCCCCCCCCCAATATCGACTGATTTTGGATTTTTTTTTCCTCAAACCTTCGCTTTTTGTGAGAATTGCAATTCACACAAAAAGTGCTCACCTGAGCTTAGAAGTGGTCTAAACATGTAGCCTTTTGAACACCTGGTACTGTGTTCTTTGGAGAGGTGCTGCAGCCGTCACACGTTTTCTATGATAGTGGTAACTATTGCAAACCACTCAGAAGAGGTAAATATTTGTTCATTCGGTATGAATTATATGTAGTACAAGAATGTACTGGTTTTCACACAATAATATAGGTGATTTAAGCATTGTTTCACTCACTGAACACATCAACATACTGCACCATCCTTGGCGACGTTACCTCCTCATCACTTCTGCTCATTTTTTCCTCTGGTGCTATGTAATCTTTGTCCTCCTCATCGTCATCAATTGGGGAATCACTCTCCCCCTGAATTACATACCATGGCGTGACATGTCTTTACTGGCCAGGTCACTGGTAACAGGTGAGTTGCCGAGACAATGGCTTTCAGGGGGGGTTCACGCGGGGTAAGGCAGCGTCGACACCTAGCAGCAGGTAAAGGAAGGTCTCCTACGTATGCCTACCGAAAATCACGTGCGAAACTTGAAAAATGTGCAAATGACGGACATCACACTTGCAAAAAACGTTGCAACATATCCATACGTTACCAGGATGCGGTGGGTTAATTATTGACTCCATACAACTCTACAAAATCCTTCATTCTCTCACCCCTCCACCCATCGCAGAGCCCAACAAGGGGAGGTCATATGCCTGGGATAACACCACTAGTGAACCCAGAGGTAGCAAGGGAGAATACACAGGTATCCACCAGGGGACTCAGGCAAGGGTGACTCCAGGACAGTAGGAATCACCAGGTCCCCAAGTGTCCTCTTGATCCTAACCAACAAGTGACCAGCTGATTGACCTGGTCAGGCCCAACCAGGCCGCCTGTCTAGCCAGAATAGGGGACCAAGGAGGTGTATTGCTAAATGCAGGGCACACTGTGCAGTATCGCTCAACTGCCAGGACTCCCGTTTCCCAGCAGTATGGGATGCCATGCATGGCAAACATGTAGGGAGACAAAAATCCTACCCAAGAAGGAAAAAGGGTAGGGACAAGCAATATCACCAGCAGGCCTCCTCTACCAGTGATGTAGTGCAGGTGCTTAGTTCACGAGATCGACAAATACTGAACCCCACAAACATAGGCAAGCCTCTAGATTTGGTGGGACCGCCAGCGACGCATCAAGCTCCACAACCAAATCAAAGTGAACCCCACCTCAGTGGGGTGGTTTTGTTAACATCATCCAGTGCTTGGCTGTTGCCATCTGAATAAATGGTAGTCAAAGGTTTGGTATTTGTTGTTTTGTTCATGCTAACAACAGGCGAGTTCAGTCAAGGTGGTCAAATAGTGCAGTCAGTGGTTTAGTTTCTAAGGTTGTTTGGAACTTTGGAGTGTTGGAGTGTGGAACAGCATGAGAGTTAATAAGAAAAAATCAGTCTAAAAATTATAAAGTATTCTGCTCCTGCTTGAACCAGGTAATTTTGTTCAGCCAAGAGAATTCCTACCCGTCAATGAGTTAGTTTTGGAGAATTTAGATTCTTTCTAAAATCAGTGATGAAAGTTTGGAGCAGTGGAGTTTTGAATGTCTCCATGGTATTCTCAGGTATCTTAACCCGCGCCGTCCCGGTGACGTGAATTAACGCGGCAACATTGCAAGGTCCCTAATTTGCACAATTTTCAATTTTCGCGGGTGATTTTGCGAGTGATTTTTGGCAAGTATACACGGGACACCTTCCTCTATTCCTCTACAAGATGCCAAGCAGGAACAATGCCTTACACCGCATAACCTCTCCCCCCCTGCACGCCATTGTCTCGGCAATTCACCTGTTACCAGTGACCTGGCCAATAAAGACATTCAGGGCCAGAGTGATTCCCCAATCGATGAGAATGTGGAGGACAAAGTTTAGAGGAAGAAACAGTCAGAAATGATGATCAGCTAAAGTGGGAAAAAAAAGGTCATGAATGGTGATGAGTTAGTGAGTGAAACAATGCTTATAATGCCTATATTACTGTTTGAAAACTAATATACTCTTGTACTACATATAAATTCGTACCAAGTAAATAAATAAATACTGTTTATGAGTGGATAAAATAGTTACCCTCCCATAGAACTCGTTTTCTTTGGTACCAGCCAGTTAGAAAACCCAGTCATGTAAGGAAGTACTCGCACCTAAATCCGGTATTTTAAACCTAAGGTGAGCGATTTCTCTATGAATTTTCGATGTTTCTCACCAAAAGCGGATGTTTGAGCCCCCCCAAAAAAAAGGTCCAAAAACGTCGGGATGGGGCGGGTTAAGCATTTCATCATTGTTAATGCAATATAGTTCGGCTCAAGGAAAGGGTAGCAACCAGTGGGTTAATTTTAGCTTGATGTTTAGTGAACTGTAACCCCAGGACAAATATCAAAGTCAAAAGTTTTGATTGTTGGAGTATAAAACTGCTTGAGAGTTGGTGGGAAAATTGTGATGTCGAGCCTCTGTGGTGTTTTGATCCTACTAATACCAGACAGTTTTGTTCGGCTCAAACAATTCCAAGTATCCATCAGGTAAACGTAGGCACAGTGTTTGTACTCTTCCAAAATCAGAATGTCATGTTTTGAGTGTGTGATTATGTGAGCGTTGATTAGAAAGTGGTAGTGCAAGTTTTGGCAACAGGTAATCATTTGGGATGTCAAGGCTAAAGTGAGGGTGCAGCAGTGGCAGAGGTGGGGTGGGCTGGAGGAAGTCAAATGAGTCCTTAACCCATCAAGTCCCGACCATTTTCCTCCCTTCTGATACCCCCAATCCCGAGCTATTTTGGAAAAAAAAAATTTGGCTAGAACATCCGCTTTTGTTGAGAAACAAAGTACAATCACTAAGAAAGGGCTTACTGGGATCCATAAGTGGTCAGAACAGGTGAGCCTCCCTGTGTCAGGTATCATATTCTGTCACTGATGTGTCAGGCTCTCACGTTTTCTATTGTAGGTAATTTTGTGAGAAGCAACAAAGAACACGTCTACATTTATTGATTTGGAACTAATAAACAATCACAACAACAATATAATGGTTTTCAATGAGATATATAGGAAAAATAAGCATTGTTCCATTACGCAAGCATAGCGAGTTTGGTCACATTGGTTACACGGTAGTTGCTAAGTTTCTTGTTTCAGGAAACATATAATTTTTTTCACTTGCATAATACTGTTTCAATGACATTTTACCATTTTTGATTTTATGTAAATGATAGAGAAAGAACAGAGGAATTAGTTGGAGAAGAACAGGGAGGCTTTAGGAAGGGAAAAGGTTGTGTAGATCAGATATTCATTCTTAGATCTTTAGTGGAAAAGTTTCTAGAGAAGGGAAAGAAGTTGTATGCGGCTTTCATGGATTTGGAGAAAGCATATGACAGGGTGGATAGACAAGGATTGCAGAAAGTATTAAGAATTTATGGAGTAGATGGGAAGTTGTTGAATGCTGTGAAGAGCTGCAGTGCGTGTGGATGGTGAAATGAGTGAATTTTTCTCTTTGAAGGTTGGGTTGAAACAGGGATGTGTCATGTCTCCATGGTTGTTCAATCTGTACATGGATGGTGTAATAAAAGAGGTACAAGGTAGGGTAATGGATGTTGGAATGGTCCTGGTGAGAGAGGGCAGTGTTTGGAAAATCCCTGTACTGTTGTTTGCAGATGATACTGTGTTGTTGAGTGAAGACGAAGGAGAGCTGCAAGGCTTCGTGGATGAGTTTGGGAGAGTGTGTAAGAAACTGAATCTAAAGGTGAATGTAGGGAAGAGTTAAGTGATGGTCTATGAGAGAGGTGAAGTCAGTGAATGTACAGCGAGGTTGGATGGTGAGGAATTGGAAAATGACAGTACCGTACGTTTAAGTACTTAGGTAGTGGATGAGTAAGGATGGAGGTTTGGAGGGTGAAGTGCTTGAAAGGGTGAAGTGCTTGAAAGGGTACAGCAGGGAAGAAAGGTTACTGGTTCCTTGGAAGCAGTGATAAGAAGCGGGGAAGTGAGCATGGAAGTGAAAAAGTTACTATATGACAGTATTGTGATACCAACTCTAACGTATGGAAGTGAAGCTTGGACGTTGCTGGAAGGACACAAGTCAAGAGTGAGAGCAGTGGAAATGAGTTATTTAAGAGGATCCTGTGGAGTCACATGGAGAGACAGGCCGACAAATGGGGATATAAAGGAGCATTGTGGTTTGGATGTGGATATGATAGGAAGCGTTAGGAGGAATACACTGAGGTGGTTTGGCCATGTGGAGAGGATGGAGTGTGAAAGACTGACGAAGAGAGTGCATGAGAGTGAGGTGGAAGGTGGGAAGATGGAGGGGGAGGACGAGGATGAGATGGAGGGATGGGGTGAAGAGGTATATGAGAGAGGGGGAAGTGAGTTGGGAGCTAGGCAGTGAAATGGCGGGGGACAGGGCAATGTGAAGGCAATTTATTTGTGGCCACCCTGAATAGGATTGAGGTGTCTAGCAATTGATAGATAGATAAATGTAAATGTTTTCAGCTGTTCACATTCATTATGATGATATTTAGCATAATCTATCTATTTATCTATTGCCAGATGCCTCAATCCCATTTGGGGTGACCACAAACAAATCGCCTCCACGTTGTCCTGTCCCCTGCCATTTCACTGCCCTGCTCCCAACTCACACCCTTCTCTCTCATATACCTCTACATCCCATCCCTCCATCTCAACCTCGGCCTAGCATAATGATTGCGCATATTTGCCTACTCAGCGCATTCGCTATGACTCTTCTCTAAACATGTTAAATTTTTTTTACTTTCATATTATTATTTCCATGACATTATACAATTTTTCAACCAATGTAAATGTTTTCACCTATTTATATTCCTTACGAGGATATTTAGCGAACTGCTAACGCATATTCACATAGCAAGCACACTCGCTACCACTCTTGTTTCAATCTGTATTTTATTTTTTCACTTCCAATATACTTCTCCACTTACATTACACCCATTTCCACTTTTTACTACTGTTTATATATTTATAGGCCTAATAATTACACTGAGCGTCTGTATGTCGCATATTTCACTCCCGCCACTCTCCCTTTCAATTACAGCCCCTCCACTTTCAATTTCACTCCCCACTCCCTCCACACCACTTCCGCCCTCCCCAAATATAACACTAGGCCCATACCTAACAGAACGATGTACTGTCCACTCGGGGCTGCGACGAGTGATGATCTCACAGCCGTACCACGTGACACCACGTCTGCAGCTCTGTCCTCATCCTCGGTTTCGGGCTCCACATCATTTAGCGGCTGGAGAGAGGTGATTGCACAATGTTTTGGTGCAGGCTGGCTCTCTCTAGTGGCACAATATGTGACATAGCACTGCTTCCTCGGGAACTGGACCTCCTCATCACTGCTGCTACTTTCCTCCTCTGGTTGTACATAATCCTTATCTGCCACCTTGTCATCGAGAGGTGAATCACTGTCACCTGTGAAGGTGTCCAGGGTGGCTTGAATTTGCTCTTCTGAGAGACCTCTGCGTGCTGTGTCTGACTTGGGTCACTGCTAACAAGTGAGTGACCGAGGCGAGGGTAAGCACAGGTCGCACGGGGTCACCGAGTGTCCTTGCCTGGTGGCAGGTAGGGAAAGGTCTCCTGACCCTACGTACCAAAAATCAAGCACGAGATTTGAAAATTGTGCAAACTATGAACCTTGCAATTGCGCTATGTACTGGTACGTCGACGGGTCTAGCTGTGAAAAAAACGTTGCGACGTATTCATATGTCGATGGGACGCCTCGGGCGAAAGAAAAAATGCTTCACTGGAGGTATTTGCAAGTATCTGTCATCATCATCACCACCATCAACATCATCATTTTAATCTTCTTTCTCGTGAAAGACTCTAAACTCTAGTGGATGTTTGCTGGGCATCACTCAAGCACATATAAAGATCAGTGATCACTGCTAATATAACACCAAGCTTTTTAACTGCTTTGCATATTATTTGGTGCATTTTTGAACATGTGTTATGGTTTGTTTGCACAAATGGCGCTTTCTTAACCCCTTTGAACACGATGACGCATTTGTCGTTATATGGGTGTGGCTGCAACTGTACTCATTGACGCTTTTGGCGTCATTAAAGCATAAAAACTTATGTCAGAGGAAAAAGTTTTTAGCCAATCGGTGTCATTTTCCAAGGCGTCATAGCTTCCCTGCTCCTTGTCAAAAGTAATGAGTTGGCAACTGTGGGTCCCAATACCAGCAAGAGAGTGGACAGGTTATTCAGTACCAAATGAGCTGTGAGTACTACACGGCTCTGTTCCTTTAAATTTTCACTCTTACTCCCATCCCAGCCGTGCAACACATTTCACTATACCAGTAGTGCTTATGTATAGTGTTTGGGCACTGTTGTGATTAGATTTGGTGTTTACAATAGGAAATTTGGTGTTTGTGAAGCAATCCTGGTCGTTATCAAAGGTTGGCCCAACGAAGATTAAGCTACTGTTTCTAATCAACTACATCGTCTCTACCCTGCACCAAATGTGAGTATTCAGCTATAATAATAATGAGAGTGAATCATGTGAATATAGCGTGCATATCTAGTGTACAAAAGAATTGGTGAAGAACGTGCAGTAGCTTAGAGGAAGGCAGGAAACTGCCCTACAGTCATGACATGGCATGGGTGCACCATAGTTTTTTGCATTTTTCTCGAAAACTATGAGGCCTAGGATCACTGTTTTGGGCTCAAATGAAAGCCACTTAAATTATGCATAGGATGATAAAATAAAAACATGACAGTTGCATGAAAAGTTTTTCACTAGAGCTCCCCGAATAAAAAAATCTGTTCTGTTGGAAATGGGTTTTACTTTTTTGCTTATTACTCGAACACTATAGCTCGTATCAAACTAGGACCTCTGGCGTTCGAAAGCTAATAATTTTTTTTTTTCCAGTGATGGTATAACATGTAGAGATTGAATAGTAAACATTCGACTTATAATGCTGGGAAGTGAAATGTATGCTCTTGATGTTTATTCAGACGGCCCTAATGTATGCATAGTAATTTTTGTGTATGTGTGTGTGTGTGTTTTTGCTTATTGCGTAGAATAAACATCGACGAATAGGAATATGTGGGTTTTGTGGCAAAATAAATATGTTTGGATGGTGAAAATAAGCCAAGAATACACATATTTAGAGCATGCGGCGGGCGGGGGGAAGGAGAGAAAAGTAAGCGCGTCATGTCCCACAAAACTTATTAACTTATCCGTGCGCAAAAGGGTTAATAAGTAACGCTGTATAAAAATGTGATTATTCTCTATGTATAAGCTAGGCAATATCGAAGCATAAAAAGATCTGGGAGCATTTTCAGAAGACACTAGGATGATTAATGCCAGCAGTGTTTACTTTTTTTGCCAGCAGTTTTGGGGTTGAACTGAGTTTAGGTTGAGTTTAAATATTGTTCTTCTTAATATCCATAATTGCGGTAAAGTGGTTTCCATTGGGATATTATCTAGGTTGACCTCCATATGTGGATGTGAGCCAATTACATGTAAAATAAATAAAATTTGCCTAGCAAAGCCAATGACACCCACTCTCAGACCAGCTTGCTCTCTTCACCTAAACCCCTAGGTGCCGGTCCACATCATATGACATGTTGATAGAGGCCTATGGTCCACGTCATATGACGTTTTAAATTTTCGCGGGCATGTTTGAACTTAGTAGCGCACCATATGGAGTCAGAGTATTTTCCGGCATGGCTGGTGTGCGGGGTTACACTGGCTGGCCGGGGGAGGGGGTAGGGGTGGGGGTTGGGGGAGGGGTGGGAGGGCAGCCTACCAGAGAGGTAGGCGGTGGTGGAAGGTGGTGGAGGGTGGTGGGAGGCTGGCGTAGGGAGAGTTTGGGCTTGGAACCAGCTGATACTGATTCAGGGTAGGGGTAGGGTAGGGGTAGGGTTGGGGTGGGATGGGGCGATGGGGAGGGATACTATGGGACCCTAAGAGATGTGGAGGAGAGTGTATGGGTGCTTGAGTACACTTGTACTGACGACAGCCAGTCTTTAGGGAGTATCATACTGTCAAGAATTACTAAGAGTGAAATAATGTGTAAATAGTGTTTAAATAATAGTGAATACTTAAACAGACATAGATTTGTTAGAAAATAAGTATCATGGAAAACATATAATAAGCCAATCTTTATTAGTTACTTTCTTGTGTGTTTTTTTTTTTACTATTTTAGTTGTTGTGTTCATACAACATTGTGAATTTGTGAGAGAAACAAAGACACACTCAACACTTATTCTGGCATGAGGTAATCATCCCTCTTCCCTCCACCAATACTGCCAACACACTGCCGCGACCTTGAACATGATCAGCCCTGCCTCCCCACACCAGCTCCCTCACACCACACCACCACCTCCAAATCGCCAACAGAGAATAGGTATGCGCTTTTTATGTTTTTTGTCATTTGTGATTGATTTGTAATGAAAAAAAAAAAAAAATATTGGGGGAAAATTGATTATCTTGAAAATAGCCCAGTTCTGGGATATGGATATGTATACCCATGTCTGGTGCCTAGGGGTTATGCCATAATTTCCTTCCCTTTGAATCACAAGGGACTTGGAAAAGTTGCACAGAAGGTCCATGTGTGTTACTTCACCCAAATGCAGCACAATCAAACCATTAACATGGGCAAAATTGCACTGGTGAAAGAACACAGCACCACTCATTTTGCAACGACAAACAGATTGGTTTGTAGGGAGTAGACTGTAGTACCAGTCGAACAAAGTGGTACTCCTAAGGGGAATGAAAAGCTGATGACAGAGAGAGCTGGAGTTCCCGTTTCATCAATCCACAGGACTATCTCCTGACCATCCCCATTTGCTGAACATATTCAGTGTTTCAGTAACACAGAGAGTAGGCCCCAATACAAGTTCCTTCAAGTATCAACACCAAACTACATGCACATTACACACTACACATCCTGTACAAAATTTAAAAATAAAAATGGCATCAGTTCACCAAGCCTCAGAGTCCCTGGGAACGGGAGGGGACTATCAAAGCCTCCATCATCTGCCCCCCTCCCAGTAACAACCAAGCAAGATGCCAGGAAACACTGTCTGACTCACTTCTTCATTTCTGCAACATTCGCAGTCTTTTCTCTTTCTCTCTGTTGAACACCACCTCTCCTCCTCCACTTCTAAACCTCATCTTCTCTTTCAAACTGAGGCTCAACTGTCTGAGGTGACTGATAGCAAACCCATTTCTGTATCCTCCTCCTTACTCTATACTCATTTCAAAGCCAAAGGTGGCTGTCGTGTATATGTATGCAACGACATATCTTGCTCTCATGTTCCTGAATTTGAATCTTCTGAACTCTCTATTTTCTGGCTTCTGCTATCCTGTCATTCTCTGACTAAATATATCTGTGCTGTTTACTTATTTCCCTGATTGTCTTGACTACGAAAAATTCTTCGACTATCTTACTTCTAAGATGGAACACATCATATGAATTTCTCCATTCTCTGAAATTTCCATTCTAGGAGATTTCAATGTTCACCACCACCTTTGGCTCTCCTTTCCTTTCACTGATCCACTGGTGAATAAGCCTATACCTTTTCTATCCTTACTGTCTTAGAGCTGCTTGTACAGCACGCTACCCATATCCCTAACCACTTTGGAGAGAGGTCCAGCATATTTGACCTCTTCCTTACAACTAATTCTTCTGCTTGTGCTGTTAATCATTCCTTTCCGTTGGGCTCCTCCAATCACAACCTTATCACTTTAACTTGTCCTATCGCTCCAGTAAGGCCTGTGGACCTTCTCAAAAAGCAACAGTTGTGGCCCTTTGGAGCTGCTGATTGGGAGGCCCTCAGGCAGTACTTCTTCGATTTTCCCTGGAAAGATATTTTCCATGGCCAAGAGCCACCTAAGTGCACCTTGCACATTACGGATGTTATTCTCTTGGATATGGAAGCATACATTCGCATCTCATATCCTGTGATATATGCAAAAAAAAAAAAAAAAAAAAAACTTGGTTTAATGCCCGCTGGGACCGATGCAAAATAGGCTGAAAGAGCCCACCAGGTGTCAGTCAGAACTGACGCAAAAGTGGTTGAAAGAGCCCACCAGGTGTCTGTAGAAACCACAAGTGTATTCCCGCCACAGTTTGAAGTGGCCGCCACTTCATCTCATCACCAAAGGATAGGGAGAGACTCCTCCCAACTCACTCAAGCATACCTTAGTCTTCTCTATGACTTAACCAGGTGTTGGATGATGTTTTCTGAAACTTCATGTCTGATTCCATTCCCCCCATCATGTGGACCCCTTGCCTCATCCACCCCTGCCAATCATCTGTCCAAAGATGCTATGAAAGGGCTCAGTAATGACACCGTAGGGTGTGCCTTGGACGCCAATGTTCCTAATTTACCTAGTAATGGAGAAATTATCACACTGAGGGCGAAGCCAATTTGGGGCCATGCACACACGCATGAAAATATCTTGCTTCGAGCACAGAAAGTCCCTCATTTTCTTCACGTCCTTACTCATCGACGTGACCAGCTGCAGACCTGGGGATGCTTTCATTTGCAAGAAGAGTTGGTGAGTAACGTGGTGTTTAATTTGTACCCCTAAGCACTATACTTTCCCAGATATGAAGGACTGAAATAAGGCTATTTTGAGAAATAATGCCTCACTGAGGAGGCAGCGGAGGCAGCGGTGCCAAAAGAATGCTGATGTGTGCGGGTTAATCACGTATGTTTTAATGTTGTCCACAACAAGGGGAAAGCATACAAAAGGTACTAGAGCCAACCCACCTCTGAGTCTCATCTCTTTTATGTTTCTTCCCAGAATTATTCTTAGTCTTTTCTTCACTCTGCTAAAAATAATTTAATTCGTACTAAATGCTCTGAACTCTCCAACTAAGATTCTTCCCACTCCTTCTGGCACCTTGCCAAAAACTTTTCTAACAACTTTATCATCCTTCCTTCCTCTTTTCTCTTATGATAGTTTTGTAGCTATTTATTCTACTGATAAAGCAGAATTCTTCATTCAGACTTTCTCCTCCAATTTCAACTTAACCCATGGATTGCGAGCCACACCTCAGGCTGGGAAGCATCAAGTTGTGAGCCACATCTCAGGCTATGCTACCCTTCCAGTGGCCGTGCATCACCGCTAACTACTCCACCCCTATGCAAACTTAAGCACGGCGCTACATAAAGACAGAGAGAGATTTTTTTTACCAGATGAGACCCTGGATGTTTATCTTCAAGTTTTTCATAAACAAATACAAAAAAGAATAATTTTTTTTCACTACTCCCCTACACAAACTTACGTATGGAGAGAGGAAGATTTTTTTTTTTTTTTCACCAGATGATGCCCTGGATGTTTATCTTTATGATTATAATAAACAAAATCTAAAAAAAAAAAATCATTTTTTGCACACCACGGGGTGGGATAAAAATGCTAATTGTGCAAACCACAGATTAAAGAATTCCAGTTCTGTTACTGCATAACCTCCCCCCTCTGACTTCCTCATGGCTGACATTAAAATCTCATCAATTAAAAATTTGTTTTCCGCCATCACTGGCCTCTATACTAACAAGTCATTTGGGTCTAATGGGGTCTCTTCTGTTGTCCTCAAAATTGTGATTCCGTACTTACACCCTGACCAGGTAAACTCTTTTGCCCTTTTCTGTTGCCTGTACCTCTCCTTCTTGTGGGAAATTTGTTCTCATTCAGCCTATCCCAAAGAATGGTGACCATTCCCAGCCCTCTACGTATCGCCCTATTGCTTTAACATCCTGTAATTCAAAAGTTTTTGAGTCTAATTTCAACCAAAATATTTTAAAGTACCTTTCCTATCACAACCTTCTTTCTGATTGTCAGTATGGGTTCCACCAGGGACACTCCACTGGTAATCTTCACGCCTGTCTTTCAAACTCCTCGTCATCCTCCTCTTGGGACTCTGGCGAAAGCTTTGCCATTGCATTTGACATCACAAAAGCTTTCACTTGGGTCTGACATCTCAAAAGCTCTCAGTCTGGTCTGGCATAAATCTTTAATTTACAAACTTCCCTCTTACAGTTTCTGTCCTTTCTCCCCCTTTATCTCTAGCTTCTTTCTGGTCATTCTATAGCTGCTGTTGTAGACGGCCATTGTTTTTCTTCTAGAGCTATCAGTAGCGGTGTTCCTCAAGGCTCTGTCCTATCACTGTCTTCCTTCTTTTAAATAATGACCCTCTGAGCTGTAAATCTAACTCGATCCACTAATACGCTGACGACTTCATCCTTCGCCTTTCCATCTGCTTTATTCAACATCCATCTCAGCATTTTCTTGAACAGACAAGGGATTAGTCTATGGCACACTATATGTCTGACTTGGCTCATGTCTCTGGCTGGGGTAAAAGTAATCTTGTTGCTTTTAAATGCATCAAAAATCAGTTTTTACATCTTTCGACCCATCAAAATCTACCCCAGGAGCATCCCCTAATATTTAACCTTACCCAACTCAACCCAGCATCATCTCTGAACATACTTATGGTTTCACTCTTTCTGGATTTATATTGGAAAGATCATATTCTCTCTCTCTTGTAGAATCTGCTTTCAAGATATTAGTTGTGCTAAGCTGACTCCATGCCTTCTTCCTCTCTACTTAGTTGTTGACTTAATTCACGGGTTTTATTCGCCCCTGTGCTTAGTACACCTTTCATATGTGGGGAGGCTCCCCATAAACGTCTCTTCTCAACAAGCGGGGCTCAAAGGCTTTTCGTTTCATTAACACTCTTCCTCTTACTGACTCCTTTCAACCTCTATCTCTTTCCCCCAGTGTTGCATTTTTATCTCTTTTCCATCGCTACCTCAGTGATCACTGATCCTCTGCTTGCATCCATCCACCACTATGGCAGACAAGTAGCATCAGTCTAGCAGCAAAATTCTCATCTCTTCTCCTTCCATCTTCCTAATGCTGCAAGAATTAACCATTACTCCCAGTCCTTCATGTATGCAACTCGTCAACTCTGGAACTGTCTTCCTCTGTCTGTATTTCCAACTGGCTATGACCTCCAGTCTTTTCAACACAGTGAGTTGAGGCATCTCAAAATGAACGGATCTTGAGTTTGGCTCTCTATTGTTTTGTTTATTTTTATTTTCTTGGAGGGAGCGATTTGTAGGCTTCTAGCCATTGGTTCCTTCTTCTTTGCATTAAAATAATCTAACTCTCTTGGTAAATTTTCCGTTTCATTATGGTATAAAGAAAAAAACCTTGCAGTAAGATTTTTATTTTGGTTTACTTCCAAAGTATTATAACCGATGTTTGAATGTTATTATTATATGAATCAAACTGTTGGCAGCCTGGTGATTCATGATATGCTTCTTTTAGGCGGGCAATAATGGGAGTCATGACAAAGGCATTCACAGCAAAGAACCCCCCAAAATGAACAAACTATATAAAGTCTATCTTTTAAATTAGGGTCATTGTGGTAGATAATAATGTGTGTGTGTGTGTGTGTGTGTGTGTGTGTGTGTGTTTCATTCTTCCTCAATAACAGAACCAGTAACACTTTTATATACAGGTCCCCAGTTGTATTACTGAGTGAATAGGGATCAGGAGGAGACAAACGCTGCTGAAAAATTACTGTGGGCAGAAGAAATTACGATTTCTTACTTTTCCTCATCACACAAAATGAGTGTAGTGTCTTCCACAGCTGGTTCTGTTGTACTAACGTATGGATACTGAGTCGACACACCTGGTTCATTTGTGTTGGTCTCAGTTGACACACCTGGTTCATTTGTGTTGGTCTCAGTTGACACACCTGGTTCATTTGTGTTGCCTTCAGTTGACACACCTGGTTCATTTGTGTTGGTCTCAGTTGACACACCTGGTTCATTTGTGTTGGTCTCAGTTGACACACCTGGTTCATTTGTATTGGTCTCAGTTGACACACCTGGTTCATTTGTGTTGGTCTCAGTTGACACACCTGGTTCATTTGTGTTGGTCTCAGTTGACACACCTGGTTCATTTGTGTTGGTCTCAGTTGACACACCTGGTTCATTTGTGTTGGTCTCAGTTGACACACCTGGTTCATTTGTGTTGGTCTCAGTTGACACACCTGGTTCATTTGTGTTGGTCTCAGTTGACACACCTGGTTCATTTGTGTTGCCTTCAGTTGACACACCTGGTTCATTTGTGTTGCCTTCGGTTGACACACCTGGTTCATTTGTGTTGGTCTCAGTTGACACACCTGGTTCATTTGTGTTGGTCTCAGTTGACACACCTGGTTCATTTGTGTTGGTCTCAGTTGACACACCTGGTTCATTTGTGTTGATCTCAGTTGACACACCAGGTTCATTTGTGTTGGTCTCAGTTGACACACCTGGTTCATTTGTGTTGCCTTCGGTTGACACACCTGGTTCATTTGTGTTGGTCTCAGTTGACACACCTGGTTCATTTGTGTTGCCTTCAGTTGACACACCTGGTTCATTTGTGTTGGTCTCAGTTGACACACCTGGTTCATTTGTGTTGGTCTCAGTTGACACACCTGGTTCATTTGTGTTGGTCTCAGTTGACACACCTGGTTCATTTGTGTTGCCTTCGGTTGACACACCTGGTTCATTTGTGTTGGTCTCAGTTGACACACCTGGTTCATTTGTGTTGGTCTCAGTTGACACACCTGGTTCATATGTGTTGGTCTCAGTTGACACACCAGGTTCATTTGTGTTGGTCTCAGTTGACACACCTGGTTCATTTGTGTTGGTCTCAGTTGACACACCTGGTTCATTTGAGTTGGTCTCTGTCGACACACCTGGTTCATTTGTGTTGGTCTCAGTTGACACACCTGGTTCATTTGTGTTGGTCTCAGTTGACACACCTGGTTCATTTGTGTTGCCTTCGGTTGACACACCTGGTTCATTTGTGTTGGTCTCAGTTGACACACCTGGTTCATTTGTGTTGCCTTCAGTTGACACACCTGGTTCATTTGTGTTGGTCTCAGTTGACACACCTGGTTCATATGTGTTGGTCTCAGTTGACACACCTGGTTCATTTGTGTTGGTCTCAGTTGACACACCTGGTTCATTTGTGTTGGTCTCAGTTGACACACCAGGTTCATTTGTGTTGGTTTCATTCGACACCCCAGGACCGTATGTGGTAGATCCAAATGCTAACGTGGTCATTGTGCCACAAACTTCTTGATCCATGGCAGACTGAAGTTGCTTGGAATCTGAAGAAAAGGGCAGCAGAGAGTTATTAAGGTAGTCTTTATGTTTTGTGTGAAACGATCATCCTTCTCTTTTTACACTCACTATATTTATCATTATCAGCTCATCATACACCTGTTTCATCGTGATCATGATCATCATCATAATATTATCATTATCACTGTCAACGTCATAATCATCATTATTTTGATTTTTTTTTTAATCCTTACAAGCGAAGGGGACTACCTAAACGAAAGAACTGTCATTCATTCCATATTCCACTAATAAAAATGCAAAATGCAGCATTGAAAGTTGAAGTAATTTTACTTTTTTATGTATTTTCTCACAACTGCTTTGAGGTGGCTTAGATATGTTGAGCGGATGGAGTGTGTGGAAATGATTAGTATAAAATATTTTTAGCTGGGGTGACAAGGAGAAAAAGCAGAGGTGGACGAAGAATCATAAGGAAGAAAAGCTGGTGGAGTATTATAGGAAAGGTGGTGAAATCATGACTTTCAGGGACCTATATACTGAGGTCATTAGCTGGGCTACCACTTACATGATGCGGTGGCAGTCGGTAATTTGACAGCATTCTCCCCGAAACGGACAGAGAAAAAATTAAATGCAGCTGAGTTACCAGTGACCACAACACTAATTTATATATTATCTGAGAAAATGGAATGGTATACTAAGAAATTATTACGTTGTTAAACCTACGAGATGTTGACTTCTTAGGCTGATAGAATATGGAAGAAGGAGAAGATTTTTTACGTGTTTTCCCTGTATGAACAGATTTAAAATTTGAAAGTGAAAGACTTTTTTCTGTTTCGTAAATACAAAGGTTGGCAATGATGCAGTTCTCTGAGTGCAATATATCTGAAAACTGAAAGATAACTTATGCTGCCCCAACTTAGTGTTTCTTGGAAAACTTGTAGGCTGTAAATCTAATGCTTTTTTTTTTTTAATGTTTAAACCCGGGATTCTATCCTAAGCTGAGGGAATTCGTGTGACGGCAGTAGGAATAAAGTATAATAGAATGACTGCTCTTGTAGGGGTGACAAGTTGTTCATGACGCCTATTACTACCTGAGGCCTTTCTTGCTGAATGATATCATCTGACGGTTAGCAGAATGAAATATAAAGATGTTTCTAGTGCTGAAGTGGTACAGTGTTTCTAGAGCCTGACTGCTTTCACCTGACGGAAGTGGGCCATTCCCATAACATGAATAGTCGTGGTTATATCAAATTTGATGAGCAGTAGTTATTAGGTAGGAATGAGTTTTCGTGGTTACTAGTCAAAGCGATCCTGGAATCAGACTAAACCTGGTGATGAAGTGCGCCAAAAGAAGTTAGGGATCTTGGTCAGATCAGAATACAGTAGCCTTTGTTAATAACATAGTACCGTAAATCACCCTCATCTGTGTGGGGTTGGATCCCACCTCACCACTGCAGGTCTAAAAGGTATGTGGCCGTCACGAAAGACGACGACTTTTCCTATCTGTTCCACACACCCTGCAATACTGCAGCGTGAGTGCTAGTGAATTCATGTTCTTCTGTCACGACGGTTGACGAACTAGAGAGAGAGAGAGAGAGAGAGAGAGATTTGTTTATTTATAATATACATAGTAAAGTTTGTTTCTAACTCCATCACTAACAAAGATCTGACTTGTGGATAATTAAACTAAAGTGTTTAAAACGTCCTGCTATTGTAGAGTTAAATGGAGATGATGCTAAATACCTCTACTTGTAGAGACTTCTAAGCCGAATCTAATAGCTCTGTGTGACTGGCGAGGAAAATACCCAATAAATACCCCACCCCTTCGACTAGGACACTCAACAGTCGAATTAACGGTTCAGGTACACCTACTTCTGGTTCAGGTGCGCGCAAGCTGAGGGTGATGAACACTTGTCCAAAGGTCTTGTGGTCCGCTCATGAGTCAAACCCGCGACCTACCGGTTGTGGCCTGAGTACATTTTCGATCAGACAACTGCCTTACAACTTTATTCCGAAGCTAAATATACTCACCTGCGTAGCAATAATAATAATACAACTGTTTCTGTTACTGATATGGATCCTTCAGTTCCGGTGACCGCCTTTTTGGTGTACTCTTGCTGCTACCAGACGATGTTATTCAACGTTGGAAAGGCTTCTCGCACTAAAAGCGTTAATTACTGTTTGAAAAGTCTCGTCGGTGATGACTATAACAGTGTGAAGGAAGCAAGAATAAACTAAAAACGCCATCTAGCAGAAAGGATTAATATTTACCTGGCTGATCCGGAACCAAAGTACAGGTGAGACCATTGTCCTTGTCGTAGTCCATCCTGACCATGAGACCATAATGAGACAGCCGAGCCTCACGTCTGTACATCGGTCCTGTCGCCCACATCTGTAACACAACATCACCTGGTTAGCTAATACTGTACTTATACAGTTTTGGTGTTGATACATTTTATATACGCGAACGTCATCGTCAGCATCATCACCAATAATACCATCTCCATCATCATCATCATCATCATCATCACGGCCCTCTCTCCCACGTATGCATGGGGTTAGCTGGTATCAGGAAACACGAAAAATAATGTACAAAAGTATGACAGCTATCACCAGAATTGCCCCGTAAAGTGGGCTACACAACCATGCACACATCATTCAAGCCCAGAAGTCATGGATTCATAGTAGATCTGATCATCTTCTTCCACAATCTCTTCAATATGAGGATACCTTATTCTAGTTTTTGCCAAATAATTCCCTTCAGCTTGCTAAAGTTTTCTGGTAATAAAGGAATTAATAAGTGTATATTATCTCCGGTTCGAAATTTTTATCCAAAGTTGAATAAAATATTAAAAAGGAACTGCAGTGAGGTATTTAAAATACCATGTACTGTACACCCTCTCGAATTTCCATCTGTTACAGTCGACGTTGTCAGTCCCATTTCTCTGTGAATGCGAACCCTGAGTTGGTCGACTCACGTTTCGAGCCATCAGTGGTGAGAAAGGCCAGTCAGGGGAATTTTAGGACGATGCGGGGGGGGTGGGGGAGGTAGAGAGGATGACAGGGTTTGAGGATTAAGGAAAGCAGATAGACAAGTTGGATACGAAAAAATTACTTGCCTACACCAAAATACTTAACAAACCCTGGAAAACTTACAGAAAAATATATGCGGTATAATATAGTTACAGTAACATCGTCACGATTCATTATTTTCTTGGAGATCCGATTTTTTTTTAGAGGTCAGATCTATCCAGTTTAGTCGAAGTTATACTGCAGTAATTACAGATAACAGTGAATGAGGGTAGTAAATGGAGACACTAAAGTCACGTAAGGAAAGCAATAAGTAAAGGCGGTAAAATAAATGTTGACAATAAAAACTCTGGTAAAAGACACTGTGAATGAGGATACTAACAGATGACAAATAATGAAAATTCTGGTAAAGAAAATACTGAATGAGGGTAGAAAAAGGCTAACACTTTATATCAACTCACATAAAGTTAACAGTGCTTGATTAAACTAAATGTTTGGAAAACTGTAACTACTCACGTCCATCTGATCGTAGCAGGGTGAGGAGCACTGAACCTGTGGAGTTTGTCCGGAGTAGAAATCCAGAGTGAGAGTGTCTTGGCATTGCAGCACCAGCGGGTTCTGGTCCTCACCTGACCCACCTACCTGTCGCTCCACCTGACCCACCACACCGCCACACACGACCTACCAGAAACACACATCAACTGAGATGATATGCTAGTAATACACATAACATTACTGCACTCAAGCTGATATAATAATAACACAAAAGACAGGTCACTTCATAAACACTAAATGTATCATTCACCACTCGCTACAAACCACCAGGAGAAACACACACCAACTGAAGCACAATGATTAATAAAATGAACAGAACAATCCCCACACTCCACCAGAGAAAAATTCTATCTTTTATACACTGCCTTTCAAAAATCATTGAGGCATGGTGTTGTAATACACGTAACAACTTCATACTGTGCTGGAGAGGTTTGCCTTCTTGCGATGGCACCGATATATCATCCCAAACCAGTCAACTGCAGGCAAACTCCTCTCCCATCTTTTTCCTTTTGATCTATTGGTTGTTAGCTTGTTCCGACCAGTCACAACAACAACAACGCTCCACTTGCAGAAACACACAACACCTGAAACACTGTTATGATAACTCACAATCTCCTTTGGCACTCAGTAGCACAAAGCGCCACAGCATACAGTGCTCCTTTATATAATACCTTAGTCAAACACCAACTGAGGACTGAGGAAAACGTACATCGGACTCGCTGTTTTGGTAATACGCATAACACCCTTACACATATTATCAGAAAAAAAACACTTTTTGTACACTGCTTCAGTCATATATATACCTCTAAACATACACACTCTCCAACCTCATTACGTGTACACCTTCTCACACACACACACACACACACACACACACACACACACACACACACACACACACACACACACACACACACACACACTCATTCTCTCTCTCTCTCTCTCTCTCCTTTGTAATTTCACGGTGATAGAACAAAGCAGTACATGGATTAACAGAAAGATCATAATAAAGACAGTTTAAAAGAAAAATCCTGCACAAAGATCTTCTGGTGGCCCGGAACTCAACCTGAGGAGTCTTGCACTAAGATATTAAAAAATGAAATACATTATGAATGATAGTACAAGAAACAGCATGCATGAATAACCAACATATTCGTTTTCATATTCTGCAATATACTGAACATCTGATCACTCATGCTATGGGCGGGCATGTGGACCAGGCGTGGTACTATATCTCCCTAAGGCACAGTGTGCATATTGGGCTAGCATGAGTTTGCATTTGAATGAGGTGTGAAGTGGCCCGCCCTCCCGCAAGGCTACTCCAACGCATCCCACTTCGCCTGATAGCCTTTGGGTTGTACTCTTCCCAGGATAATAGGTTTTGAATACCTCTTTAACAGTGGTTAGTTTCCATCTGTTACATGTGTGGAGTCTATTGTTTTTGCTGGTATTATTATTATTCCAGTCTCAGAGTCTCGCGACGATTCCAGAAGAACCGGAGGCTGCGGAAGGAATCTTAAGGGCCCAGGTTCTATGTCCTGGCATGGGCCACTGCTGATAGAAAAAAAACATCCAAATCCTTCACTTGCAGTGGCAGAAAGTCATATCAGTATTATGAGTGAACCAGTTACGGTGGTCATGTCTACTGGAGGTCTCAGCGGGACCTGAGCAAGTAATCTAAATGAAGCTTGGCGGTCCTATTCTTAAGAGTTTATTTCGTTTTATTAAAAAAATTCCAAATCTCCCAAATGAGGTTAGGGTCATTGTAAGAAACAGTAGGTGGGGACTAGCGACTGTCTACAGGACGGTTACTGAGTTCTAGTTAGTCTCCACTTATTACATAGGTGGAGAGTATTGTTTTCGCTAGGCTCATTTTTATTCCCGCCTAAGAGTCTCACAACGATATCAAGAGAACCGGAGACTGCACAACGAATCTGAAGGACCCAGGTTATGTGTCTTGGCCTGGGCCATTGCTGATATGAAAAAATCCAAACCTTTTACTTGCTGTGGAAAGGCATGTCAGAAAGAGTCATCAGTATTATGTAGTGAACGAGATAAATTGGTCGTGTGTACTGGAGTATACAGTACTACCTGCACAAGAATCTGAATGTACCAGTTATGTTCCTGGTATGGACCACTTCTGATAGAAAATAAATATCAAATCTCCCCAATGGGGTCAGTGTCATTGTAAGAAATAGTAAGTGGAGACTAGTGACTGTCTGCAGGACAGTTACAGATTTCTAGTTGTTATTCCAGCCTAAGAGTTTCGTGACGATTTCAGGAGAACCTGAGACTGTACACGGAATCGCAAGGGTCCAGGTTATGTGTCCTGGCATGAGCCATTAGTGATTAAAAAATATATATATTCCAGACTCCCATGAGGTCAAGGTCATTGTAAGAAGCGTAAAAATTCGAGTTCAGAGCCTCACGACATTTCCAGGAGAACCGGAGACTAGGCAAGAAATCTGAACGTCCCAGGTTATGTATCCGAGGAAGGGTCATTGCAGATAGAAAAATATTCCAAATCGGCAAAGGGGGATCAAGGTCAACACAAGAACTGTAAAATTCGACTTTTGAAATAATATTGAATTTGGATCAATTTCCACTAAATTACTATAGAATGTACCCTACCATGACCTATGCACACTATTGAGGTGTCCTGTTCATGTCTTAGTGACCGTTAGTCAAGGACCTCCATCCGGGGCAGTAAGTGGAGACTAGAGACTGTCTGCAGGACAGTTACAGAGTTCTAGTTTCTTTCTACATTTGGTCATTAAATAATTTCTTATGAATGTTTTACACACACACACACACACACACACACACACACACACACACACACACACACACACACACACACACATTCTCTCTCTCTCTCTCTCTCATGAATCGGTAGAGAGGCGGCCTGCAGTCCTAATGGACCCAGGATCGAATCCCGGCTGGGGCAGGGAACAGTTTAAGGATTTGAATTTCCTAAAAAAGCGGACTTTCCTGATCTACCAGATGACCTGCCGACATGTCATAAAAGTACCCCCGCTAATACCAATACACCAGTCCTGTATGAGACAGTCCTAGCATGTATTCAAAATGGACGGTGGGTGTTAGCGCCGAAGTGGTGACATGTGGAGATGTAGGAGGACTACTGGGCCTTGGGATAGGTGACTGCCCCCAAGAAATAGGCCCTGAGCCTTTACCCAGAGTCGGACACGTAATATATATATATATATATATATATATATATATATATATATATATATATATATATATATATATATATATATATATATATATATATGACTATATACATCAGTTAGGCGGATACAAATATTAGGAGTAATTAGACATGAAATTCAGTAAATTCAAGGGAAGAAACACGTTCATTGATAGCGGAAATAGCGTTACACTATGAAACCGTCTGAACAGAGTTAAACAAAATTGTGTAGTGAACAAAAAGGATGCAAAGGATGGGATGGAGATATATTGGGAAGTTTTCAATGGCAACGAGTATGTGGTGTTATCTCATTCCCTTCAATTGGTGCACATCGGAGATATATTCAGGATAACACCCAAAGATTGCTTATCTGAGAGAAATACTAGTGGTCAAAGTCTTAACCCTTTTGCTCCAAGAGTTCCTGTGCGAGGGATTTTGCTGGAAGGGTGCCAGGCGTACCGCCCTCCGCCTGTCGGCTCATAGTCGCGAAGCTCATAGGTCCCTACCCCGGGGTTCCCTTCGTTCTTTGATATTGAAAACGCCCAGTCCCGTCCCATACTGGGGACACGGGGAGCAAAGGGGTTAAGAAAACATTACCTCTAACCATTTTTATGCTATTCGTACATTTAGAATTTTTATAAGGAGAGTTATCAGTAAGCTGAGGAGCATGGGACTGCAAACTGCGAGGACGCTTAATGCAGCCTAGGCTAGGGAAGTCAACAGATTAGGCTATCAGATTTTTGTTCAGTCTGTGGTAAATTATTTTTCATAACTCACTGCTACATGCCAAAATGTAATTAAATTAATTTGTACATAAATTAATCAGATTATTATATAAAGTCATCATAAACTTTTGATGGGGATAGCCCTAGAGTGCATTCAGGATGAACAGTGGGTATTAGTACTGAAGTGGTGACATGTAATCATGTGTGGCACGTAAATCTGCTAAGCTTCAGGGACCAAACTATCTATGTATCTATTACCAGACACCATTAATCTGTAAGGGGTGGCCGTTATTCTTTGAGTTGGTTGTTTTACGGAGAGAGGCACTATCTCTCCGCCTACCCACTTTTTGACACGTAGGGAACACGTATGTGTTGGTTGTATGTTACCATCCAGCGCTGTACGTCAGGTCACTTCTAAGAGTCGGATACAAATAATAAGATACAAGGATAAATCTTCCATCAACCTAGATTTTTTTTTTTCTCGGGAGGTGGTCTACTGAGTTAAGGAACTCTAACCGAACGTGGTTCATAAGGGCTTACATTCAAGGGTTGGTTACGGTTCATTGCTCTCATAATTCCACTCAGAGAAGAGCAACTGCCCATCTTTCGTTGAATTTCCGGATAACTAGCCTTGAACCGAGCTCTGACGCTCCTGATGGGATGACTGATAGATGGATGGACAGATAGAGATACATACAGGTGGATAATTACCTTGGCCAGACAGACCAGGAATGCCAGCCGAAGTGAAGACATGGCTGTGTGCTACTGCTGTGAATGTCTACAAACCTCGGTTTATATATGCTCCACCTTCACATCCAGTACCTCCCTCCACACCCCCTAACACGCCCACCCCCACTCCCTCTCTCTCTCTCTCTCTCTCTCTCTCTCTCTCTCTCTCTCTCTCTCTCTCTCTCTCTCTCTCTCTCTCTCTCTCTCCCCACACACTTTTCTTGGCCTCTCCCTCGTTCTTTCTCCTTCCCTTCCTTTCATCTTTTCCATACACTTCCTTCATCAAGTATGGCCTCTACTTCCAGATCTCTCCTTCCCCCCTCCCCTTCATTGTTCCTCCTATTCTTTCCACCATTCTTTCTCCATCTCCCATTTACTCTTCCCTTTTTTCCTCTCCCGTCTGTCAACTATCCTCTCCCTCTCCTTCTATTTACTCATCCCCCCTTCCTCATATATCCTCTCTCTCTCTCTCTCTCTCTCTCTCTCTCTCTCTCTCTCTCTCTCTCTCTCTCATATATATATATGTGTGTGTGTGTGTGTGTGTGTGTGAGTAATCTTAAAAGCTGTTTTCATTCATAGCTTTTATTCTCTCCAAGGAGAGTAAATTTTCATCCTTATTTGTTTGTCAATTTTTTGCCTTTTAGAGGGATTCCTCAAAAGCTAGAAGAGAGATTTGGATTAAATTCGGTGGGTAGATATCCCATGTCCCAGGGAACAATCGATTTGCTTTTGGGACTTATCCGGATTGTATTACAGATCCTGGATCCCGAAAAAATTTCTTGCGAAACCCTAATCAGAGATGGGAAAGCCTAACCCATTATGAAAAGTGGTTTGGAAATTACGTTGCCCTTGTCAAAGAGATGCGCTCCACTGAGTGCCCCTCTAGTTTGAAGCTTTACTAAATAATGCTAACGATATTTTTCTGACGCAATCATCTTAATAGATCGATAACACTTATGTTCAGCACAATCCTAGTATATTATTCCAGCTAACAGCACAAGATTTTAATCAGATGAGTGAATCATTGGAGCCTAGGAGTGATAATACTGGTACCATCAACCCTCTCACTGTTTCGCCAAGTCTCTCATGCTGTATCATTTAATGGCAGATGATATTTAGCCGACAATTTTCATTTTTTTTTCTTTTTAATCTGGTTATAAATACAGTCGAAGATGAAATACGAGGCATAATAACATACATCATTATTTCCTGAAGTATACTTTCGTTGGAAAGTTAGTTTTGATTTTAATTGCCGTTCACACTTTTCTTGTAAAATTATCATTCGATATTGTATTTGCTACATACTAGTCAGTCTCATTCTCTCCCGCTGGCTTTGGCTGGGTTATAACAATAAATTTCATTTTTCTCTCGTAGCATAGATAGTGTAACACAGATTCACACACTTACTACCAGTTCTTTTTTGTAACTCAGATTTTTTTTAAAAAGCAGGATAAGAAATGGTATGTGCACAATTTTGTCTGCTCCTGTTCCTCCTGTTTATCTAACTGTTTATCTGTCTCTCTCTCTCTACCTATCTATCTATCTTTCTGGCTATATATCTGTCTATAAATATTAATCGTTGTTTATCTGGCTATCTATCTGTCTGGGCGTCTGTGTATCTGTCTTCCCATTTATATAACCATCGTTCATTTCCCCTTTTCCAGTCGCGAGGGTTGGGCCCCTGAGCAAGACTATTCTGTCCCGACACATTATGTGAAGGTGACCAGCCTCACTCTCTCCTGAGTTGCATTTTATTAGCAGTGAACCCCATCCACTTCAAGAAAGTAAATCCTTACGGGGACCATCCAGTTGGACTGTCTTTACCCACTATACCACCAGATGTTCTTTGTTTATAATGTTACCATCCAACGTAGTACATGATATCCTGTTTTACAAGATACTGTTTCATGCCTCCAGCATGTCTTCTGAAATTTTAAGTTGTATATTATGGGCTTAGTATTACATCAGCTAACTCTGTTTTCATAATATGGATGTAACTGACAAGAGATAATGACCATACGTTTGTGGGAGGAGGAAGCTTTCTAGCAAGGTCATAAAGTGCTGGTGTAGCGATGCAAATCTACAATAAAGGTCTATTTACCCCAGCATGTTTGCTGTCTGAAATGAAAATGAGATCTGTGTTGTATTTTTGACGTTTTTTTTTTTTTTTTTTTTATGCGAGGAAGAAGGAACCAAAGGCCATGAGCCCGCAGTAACAGTTCCCTCCAAGAGAAAAACAAAATACAATAGAGAGCCAAATTCAAGATCCGATCATTTTGAGATGCCTGGACACACTACGTTTGAAAGACTGGAGATCATAGGCAGAAGGAAATACAGACAGAGGGAGACAGTTCCAGAGCTGACCTGTTGCATAAATGAAAGACTGGGAGTAACGGTTAACTCTTGCATTAGAGAGTTGGACAGAAAAGGGATGAGAATTTGCTGCCAGACGGGTGCTACGCGCCCGTCGTAGAGGTGGAGGAATGCAAGCAGACAGTTCAGAGGAGCAGTGACCATTAAAGTAGCGATAGAAAAGAGATAAAGATGCAACAGTGCGGCGAAGAGACAGAGGTTGAAGGGAGTCAGTAAGAGGAGGAGAGTTAATGAGACGAAAAGCCTTTGACTCCACCCTATTGAGAAGAGCTGTATGTGGGGAGCCTCCCCACACATGAGAGTTGTACTCCACACAGGGGCGGATAAAACCCCTGTATAGAGTCAACAATTGTGCCGGGGTAAAGAAAGAGCGGAGTCGGCTTAGCACACCCAATCTCTTGGAAGCAGATTTTACAAGAGATGTAATATGATCTTTCCAAGATAAGTCCCGAGTAAATGAAACCCCAAGCATGTTCAAGGATGATGCAGGATTAATCTGAATATTATTAAACATTAGTGGGTATACCTGTGGAAGATTTTGTCGGGTTGATAGGTGTAAGAACTGAGTCTTAGATGCATTAAAGACAACCATATTATTTTTACCCCAGTCAGAGATATGAGCCAAGTCAGACATTAGGTGTGCCATAGCCTCATCCCTTGTTTCTTGAAGTAACTGTTGAGATGGGCGTTGCGGGAACCGAATGGAAAGGTGAAGGGTGGAGTCATCAGCGTATGAGTGGATAGGGTTAGATGTACAGCTTAGAAGATCATTGATGAATAAAAGGAAGAGAGTTGGTGATAGGACAGAGCCCTGAGGAACACCACTGTTGATAGATCTAGGAGAAGAACGATGGCCGTCTACGACAGCAGCTATAGAACGACCAGAAAGGAAGCTAGCGATGAAGGCACAGATAGAAGGATAGAAACCGTAGGAGGGCAGTTTGGAAATTAAAGATTTATGCCAGACTCGATCGAAAGCCTTTGATATGTCAAGTGCAATGGCAAAGCTTTCGCCAAAGTCCCGAAAGGAGGATGACCAGGAGTCTGGGAATTAGTGATTGCTCTTCTTATCACTCAGATTTGTTTGAGTTTCTGACTATCCCTGTCCCACTCAACAGAGCCCACGCATGTTAGAATAAGCCCCGACAGTAGTTCCTCCCCCACCAGATCATTTCCTCACCGCGTATTTCTTTTTCTGCCCCCTTTCCTTCCAGCTTGACTCCAAGTTCTATTTGGTATTAGAGAAGTGGTTGCACCCCTTCCTAAGCACTATAAGACATATTATATCTTACCATTCTCCTGCATATTAATTATATGCTATGAACGGCCATACCACGTTGAGTACACTGCTTCCCGTCCGATCAGCGAAGTTAAGCAACGTTGGGTCTGGTTAGTACTTGGATGGGTGACCGCCTGGGAACACCAGATGCTGTTGGCGTTCTCCCTACGTGTCAAGTGGGGTTGGTGGAGGATTAGTGCCCCTCCCTGTAAAACAATTAACTCTAAGCCCTTGTCCACCCCGTTTGGGATACATGGCGTCTGGCAATGAATGAATGGAAATTTGGACAAAATTTGTTTCAGTAACATACAAAAGGGTACAGTGATGTGCAGAATAAATCGCTTAGGAAACGGTGTTACAAAGTCCCGCAAATCAGTAGTAATACGATCCTTCGTTTTAAGCCCCAGAACATTCATGGATGCTTTCCTTGTCAGGTACACTAACTACGTTTCTCTGCTGCAAGAGTTCATAGCATATATTAACAGGTGGGATTTTTAAAATTATTACTAACTTCCTGCATAATGTACACATCTTCTATAACTGTCTGTTATTTTGCTTAACCAATTATTAGCACATAATAATGGGATACACACATATAACTGGACAATATGAATTGATTAACTTCATAATGATGAATAACTGACCTTTCCTGTACAAAAAAATCCTCAAAATATTGTAAGTTTAAAATTGTTTTAATAAAAACAGCTTCGATATTATTGCCCATAACTATACTGTCTCTCCATTATAATATGAAGCATTTTCCTCGTAATATGTTGAAGCGGTGGAAGAAGTGTTTCAAAACAAGCTCTAGTAGAATTTCATGAATGTGTTTGCATGTTGTATTTATCACTATAGCATAGACCAGGATCTATATGCAGCATAGTCATGAAACAGTGTTCACATTCAGAAATAAATGTATAAAAATAAACGCGAACAGCAACAACACTCATTGTGAAACAACCTATCACCTGTCATCAGATCCTTGTTGAAGTGGGTGTACTTCTTGTGACCTACATTGATTTTATACTAAGAAGGTAATTCGGCCAGTCAAATAGGAAAACAGTGACGATGTGCAGTTTGGGTTTATGCCAGGTAAAGGGACCGTTGATGCCATATTCATTGTCTGACAGCTTCAGGAAAATTATATAGGTAAGAAAAGTGAGCTGTATTTCATTTTTGTTGATTTGGAGAAAGCCATTGGCAGAGTCTCTAAGGAAGTGGTGAAGTAGGCTATGAGAAAGTTTTCGATCGAGGTGTAGCTAGATAGAGTGGTTATGGCTGCGTATGTGAATGTTTGCAACCTGGTGAAAGTAATTGGAGATTTGAGTGATGAGTTTTCCTTGAATGTCTGCGTGCATCAGGGGTCAGTCTTGAGTCACTTATATTTGTCATGGTGCTTGAAGCTTCATCATGCGACTTCAGAAGTGGACTCCCATGGGACATGTTGTATGCTGGTGTCATTGTGTTTATCGCAGAGAATGAAACGAAGGCAGAGGAAGGATTCAAGAAATGGAGAGACGGAAGGGGGCACAAGGGTTTGAGGATAAAACAAAAGTGATGATATCTAGGGGTGGTGGCAGTATTGTCAAAGCGGAGGGAGTGTGACCATGTGGTGTTTGACACAAGGGTGTGGGAAGTAACTCCATCCTGTGTTTTGTTTGTGATTAGTGGGCGCATGAAAGATGTAATGGTATTAGAGGTAGACTGCAAGATAATGCTGATTTTGTGTTTGCACTGTGTCGGGACAAGCATGTAGAGAGTGCCAGGCGTGAAAGGATTAATCAAGTTGGTGAATCTCTAGGACATCTATGGAGTTTTATCATTTGGGGGACATGTTATGTGCTGGACTAGGGTAAGGAGTGGTTGGAGGGAGTCCAGAGACCTGTTGCCTCTCCTGACATTGAGGGGGCTCTGAGGGATCCTTGTGTATAGTATGTGTTCGGAGTGTAATGCTGTATGGTAGCGAAACCTGAGCAGTAAATAAAAAGGATATTCGCAGGCTCAAAGAAAAGAAAAGACAATAATTAGATTGGTGTGTAGGGCGTCCTTGAATGTGAGGCCTTGGGGGAGTAGGATTAGTTGAAAGGAAGGATGGGACTAGAGTGGGTTGGTGCTGTGATGAATAAGGGTAGACTGAGATGGTCTGGGCTTGTTGAGAGGGTGAAGGACATCAATTGGGTGCAGAAGGTGAGAAAGCTTGAACGTTGGGGCTGCTATTGTGAGACGCAGACGGAAAAGGACCTGGGACGAGGTCATAGAGTAAGACTCAGGAATAAGGGACTGAATAGGGAGGCCACCTGAGATCGCGCAGCATGGAGAGCTGCCATTAGGTGACCAAGCCCGATGCATTTAAACTTGTTGGAGCCTTTATAAACGATACAATACGGTATGACAGTACGATAATTCTAGCATGATCCTAACAAGAGTGGGGTGTAGGGAGGTGGGCAGGGGAAGGGGGAGGCCGAGGATGAGTTGGAGTGATGGGAGGGAGAATCATAAGGGTGAGGGGGGGGGGGAGCTTGATTTGTAGAGAGGTCAGCCAGATGACAGAGAACAAGGTAACATGGAGGTGGTTCGTTTCTTTCCATTCCTTATGGGATTAAGGCGTTTGGTTTGAGATTGGTATATATTTAGATACATAGAGAGATAGATAGGAGAATGATGGTTTTGACATACAGGTTAAAACATCGTTAAAGTCATTAACGCAAAAGGAATCAAAATTTACAATGCTGGATTTCACCCCTTGCGATTATTGTCGATTTTTCGACAAACTCTCTTAAGGTACTGACTTCGTTATGGGGATCAATACTCCATCCATCCAGTCGTCCATCATTCAGAACTTAACTGTCCCATCAACAGCTCAGGGTTCGAGGCGAGGCTGCTTAGTATTAAAATCTAAGGCGAGGATAACCAGTCCCCCCTTCCTTGAATGGCATTATGAAAATGATAAATTCAATATTCACTTCGATGTAAACATGATATTAACCACATGCTGTTTAAGTGCCTGAGCCCATCAGACCACCATGGTTCTGTTTGGCTATATGTTTATCACCTCGTTTAATAAACAGCTACCTACATAACAGGATATTATTCGGCTGCTCGCTCACTGCAAACTTACTTAAGTTCAGCACTACATCGAATTTATATCATCTATCTACCTGTCTATCTGTCTACATCTATGAGTATGTATGTATGTATCTATCTGTCTATCTATCTATATGTATGTATGTATGTATGTATACAAAGTATAGGGTGCATTATGTTATAAGGATGTGTTGCAATAAAGCTTTATCGTAAAGCGAATCTCATTACTTCATGAGTTTCATTTAAAAAGTAACACATCAAATATTTAAATGAAATTCACTGCATGCCAGGGGTTGCTCAACGCCATGAAAGTTTTACAAAATGTACGCCGCTGCTGGGCTCTACAACACTGTCTCCCCCAAATCCTTTACATGCATAACTGATGTGTGCAGAGCCGTGCTTAGAGACGATGAAAGTAGAAACATCAAAGTCCTCCTGGGCCCTCCCACTATCCGACCCAGTACATACGTCTTAAGCCAGTACACACGCACAAAAAATAATGCACATAAATAATATTTCATGATAAACTAAAGTCTGGGATTTTTTCTCATTACATGCCACTGTGTTCATCGAATCCCAGTTTATATTTTCGTTCTTATCCCTTTACCATTATTACAAAAATGCAAATACTCAAGTGTCATGAAAAAGAAAAGAAAAAATAGACAAATAAATAAATGGATGCATACATTAAAAGAATACGGTACACAGAAACTAATCACTTCTGCAGAAGAGCTTTTTTAAGGTTTGGGGGAATGCTCTTTTGTGCGCCTCAACTGCTTGAAGACGGTATTAAATCTGCTGCCCAACTTTTGTTGTGCCTCTTGTGGTGAAGGATTGAATAAGTGACACCCGGCTTTTTACGTTGTTACTGACAACACTGGGAGTTCCCAGTCAGTATGATGCAAACTAGAAAAGATGGAGTTCAAGAATCTTAAAAAAGAAAAAAAAAGTGTTCGGGTAGTACAAAAATCAGTCTGTGTTTTTCTTGATGGTTCAGGGACCCAGATACGTAATACAGGCTCATCCAATCCATCAACTTTTTAATTGTTCTCAACAATGCACAGCTTCATACTGACGTCAACTGATGGATGGAAGAGTGCCAATACAATGTTCACCTCTGAGCGATACCACAGATGGCGACAGAAACACTTTGAATCTAGCAGTAAGGAGAGCAAGGATTTCAAATTTCTCCAGACTTTTGAGAAGCAGATGATCATGCTTTGGATCAGAAACCTGATTGTGGACAGAGTACCAAAGATGAATATAATACTTTGCCGTGAAGAGGCAGAAGTCTCCCAGTCCAGTCCAGATTAGTTCATTTCGTGATGAACCTGTAAATGTAGACGGAGATTGGGATTGAACTCGAGCAAAATGCTGGCTAAACATCCATATCATTGAGGCATATATTGTTCAAGATATATATATATATATATATATATATATATATATATATATATATATATATGCTATATTTATATCTGCAGTATGAGCCTCCACCCTGTTGGCGCCTTTGGCGCCATACACCGCCTATGGTGGCCATTAAGATCCCTAGATACCAACTAAACCTTTCCAAAGAGCAATTATTTTTAATGAAACTTGAAAGTTCACATAGAGAATTGATAAACAGAACTGTATGCATTTGTTGTTATTGTTGTTGTAGAAATCAATGATCTTGCAAAAATCGACCAAATTTAAAAATTCAATGTACAATATTTCAACTGTTTGCTCATATGCATAAAACCTTTCCCCATGATGCCAGGAGTGTAAACAAAAGAATTCAGCTTTGAATACCGAGATATGCGCGCTGTCATTTCATTTATATTTATGTTACTGACCATCACCATACAGTCACTGCCAGAAGTTCATATGCTCTTCCATTATTCATATACTTAACACATTACCAATATGTGTCACATTCCTCCCTGACGAATCATTTTCAAATGTATGGGCAAAGAAGCACACCAAGCTCTTTCACCACACTTTCGCGGTTTTTGGACACGAATTAATGTCCAACCTGAAAGTGTCCAACAAGCTCTTTAGACGCGGATCAGCATCCAAATGAAGAAATATTCACCATAAATCAGGAATTGCGTCTAGCCTCCTGAAACTTGATCTGGTAATAGTCTGATTAAATTTCCAATTCGGTGACACTATTTTAATTGATGGGAAAATTCGAAAACGTGACTAAAAAACGATTAGAAAAAAAAATGGTACAAACATTCTTATGCCCTCTTTCAACTTATACTCGTCATAATTATTTTACATTCCGCATTATCATTCATATTTTCTTTCATCTCATTTGCAAAGTCACAGCTTTCTAACAGTATCAAAACAAATCTACTAACCCAAATATTTCGGTGCGAAAAAATTATCGGAATAGACAAATTTTGAGCACGCAGATTTGGTATAAACATTCGTACTCCCTCTCTCAACTAATTCGTGTCATAACTATTTGACTTTATGAAATATCAGCTTTTTTCTTCTTTCATCTTATTATCCAAAGTCTAACGGTATTAAAACAAAAGGGTATAAAAACAAATCCGATAATCCATATATCTAGAGGTGAAGAATTATTCGGAAATGAAAAAAACTGGAGGGCGCGGCAGGGAAAGAAGGAGGGAGAGTGGGATGAGGGGCAAGCGGGAGGGTTCTGCCGGCTGCAAGGGGGTCGGGCCGGAAAAGTGCTAAGAGAAGTAGCAATGAGAAGACAGTGAAAAACAGAAAAGGTGAAATATTTGTTGAACTTCTTCCCTAGTGTGTACATAATACGATAAAAGACTGTGCTACGTTTGTGAAATTCTTTTATTTCGCATCTTCGCAATGCCCTCGTCTCTAACGCTTTGTCACCTGAAACAAGTTCTGTCCTGTGATAAGTAAGTGCCATACTGATAAGTTTCCCTTCAATAAAGACGTGTTCTCAGTCACCTATTCAATATCTTCAATACTAAAAAATTTGCTTGGTATATTGTCTAGCTTGCAATAGGTACCCAGTCAGTTTTTGTTGAGCACTAATCTTCCCACTAAATACCACCTGCAGCTGTAGACGTTACATCCAGGTCCCCCATTCTATTGTTGGGGGAGCAGTGGCAATGATCGGCCAAAGATTAATATTAATATTGTTTGCTGAGACACAAATAAATATTCTGTAAATAATGCCAGCGAAAACTTACTGGCACTAACATTTTTAGTTATCTGCAATCTGCCAGCGTTCTAGAGGAGAGACTGATGTGTGAATGAGTATCTCGCACATTTCACTGGATATGTTGATAATTCTTCCTCTGCTATCCTTTTACTTTCATTACTTTCTCGGTTCATGCTCACCTAATCCTTATTTGGAAAAAAAGGTTATGATGATGATGATGATGATGTTACCCTTTTAGGCTACCTGAATCGGCGTAACTGACAAATTTTCTACATATTTGGTTAGCACCTTGACTTTAATGCATTTCGAAAACAGTTTTCTTTGGCCAATGCAAAATTACTTGTATCGGGTCTTGAAATATGTTATATACTTTTGCTAATGTGATCTGGAGACCAGTGTGTCCACCATGTCTCCACATTGAACCAGCTGTGGCATCAATATATTGCTGAATATTTTCTCATGAAATTATGGTCCTGCTTTCATTACTTCATTTCCGTTGGCTGTTACTTTCCTGCTGCAGTCTCTCAGAAGAAACATTAATTTCTACGCAGACTCTTCATTAATGCTTTCAGAATATCTCCATTTCTCAGTTTTTCTTCAGATTTATTGTTGAGTATTTTTATGTTGAGTATTCTTCTTTCTCTGTTACACTTAGAAGACTTGGTGGTTTCCTTTGGATCTTCGTACTCCTCTTTCTCCAAGGGTTTGGTTTAATACCTCACCAATACGAACTCACTTCCTATGAAAATCTATTCATTGAACATACTTGATTTACAGCTGTATTCATAAATCTTTTGTTGCGATGAAGAATGCAAGCTCCCAAATTTATATGAAGCTTTGTGGAGTGCATGTATATATTAGATATGATCAGTTTGCATACCACATCACAGAGTCCAGCCAGAGATCGTCGAGAGGCCAGAATCGTTCTTTATTCGACATATGTTTCTTAGTTTACCGTGGAAAAATAATCAAGATTAACCTCGTTCACCGAGATAGTTTTTAGTATTCGGCCATTATATACGTTCACGGAAAAGACTGAATGGACGAATAGCTAATCACACTAAGTTTGTTCTGGTTATCACCTTATTTACTGCCATCGATATGGTAAGATGGTTTAGTACACGAAGTTTGTTCAGAAATTAACCCTATTCAGTTCCGTAGAAGGTGGTCCTATTCATTGGAATGTTTATGCCCTGATTTGGGGAGCTGCTTAACGTGATGGTACAAACGTTTCAGCCACACCTGCATCGTCTTTAGGTATGTAATACTGACGGAACATATCAGTGAAGTGAATAGGACGGAGACGAAGGTAAGGTATGGGGGAGTGAAGAGCGGGAAGGGGAGAGGAATAGGGAAGCCGCGATCACAGGTGTAGGATGAATGGGTGGTAATCACACGTAGTTTGTACAAGTAGTAGCTCCATTCATTATCATCAGGGATGGTTGGGTGCTTACTCTCCGGGTCTGTTCAAGTGTAGGGTGAATGGATTGATATTTACACATAGTTTGTTAAGGTTATGGTGAATGGACGCTTATTTACACGAAATTTGTCAAGGTGTGGGGTGAATGGGTGGATATTTGCGCGAAGAATGTTCGGGTAGTAACCCAATTCAGTACCGCCTATTGGCCCATCAATTAACGGACTCCTTGTGGAGGTATTCGCATAGACATCTGGGTCTCTGTCTAGTTTAACTCCTTCAATAAACCCAGAATCCGTTCCGAGACTTGTGTCAACACGGAGATGCCATAAAGTACAAAGCTCCCTGTTCTTCACCCCCACCCCCACCCCTACCCCCCACACATAAGCATGCATGGGCGCGCGCGCGCGCACACGCACACACACACACACACACACACACACACACACACACACACACACACACACACACACACACTTTATTCATTAGGCCTCCGCACCGAAGTGTAAAGACCTACTAAATTTTATTTTTTTCTTCTTTCTTCCGAACTCTTCTTCAGTTTGCTGTCATTCCTTTATTTTTTTATTCAGTTTGCTTCAAACTTGGCACAATTACTCTTTAGCCCAATAGCCCCAGACACTCTTTTCAATTATTATTAATATATTTTAGAGATTTTTCAGGGAAACGTCAAACCACTTAAATACGCAAGTTTTGAGTTTCTGTTTTAATTTATTCATTAATCACTATGACTACATGGACAGAAGCATGTCATAGTTCTGTAGCTACGTGGAGACCATCTTGCACTCCCTTAGGAATGTTGGCAGTCTTGTACTCAACTTTCCTTCTTTTTCACTCTTCACACACACACACACACACACACACACACACACACACACACACACACACACACACACACACACACACACACACACACCGCTCGCCGGTGCAGTGGTAACGCTCTCGCTTGCCAACTGGTGGACGGGAGTTCGCGCCTCGCTCAGGTTGCGAATAGTTTCACTGACGAAGTGGGTGGTTACTGTCCCCCTTGAGCAAGGGGACGGGTGTGTGGGTGTGTGAAGGTCACAGCCTTGCCCTTAGTTCGGACTATATGAGCTCTCAGCTCCCTTCCTGGAGGGTAAAAGCTGACGATCACGACCATCAAGTGATCCTGACCGACCCGGTGAATTACCCGGTGAATTACACACACACACACACACACACACACACACACACACACACACACACACACACACACACACGAGACGTCCCTAAATCTAATTAAGAATATTTGGTTAGGGAGGAGGGAAGTTTTGTGGTCAAATTATGACGGAGGGGGAACAGGTAAGTCAGTTGTGGAGTAATGATGATGGCATGAAGTTGTTGGGGTTGGGAATAATGGAGTAAACAAATAAAGTTGAGAATAATAGAATAAATGGGTGAGAGTAAGGGTAAGGGAATTTGTTCGAGAATATACAGTCTTGCAATGGATTATGTCTTTTGTATTTAATTTTGCTAATGTCGGACAATTGTAACAAACGTAAGGGGGACGTATTGAGGACAAGTTACTGAAGACTATAACTATTTCCAGGCACAAAAACTCTCTCTCTCAAGGCAAGTAAACTCTTTTGTATCTAACACGAATGAAATATAATATACTGGTACGCCATACGTTTCGATGCTTTGATCAGAAAATAAGAACGCGAAAGAAGATTTACGTAATCCACCTTTTTTCACTTCCACTGCTTCTGGTTATAATTATTTTTGCTGTATTCGTGAAATAAGAACCGCTGTAAAGGCAGACCAGAGCTTATTTAGATGCATGTCGTGCATAATATTATGGTGAAACGAGATAACAAATTAGTTAGAGGATAACATGCTTGAAATGGTATAGGTGGGTATAATGGCTGCTGGTTCATTGAAAACAGTGATAAGGGAGAAGGAAATGACTGGGGAAGCAAAAGGTCGCTGCATGGCGGTATTGTGATCCCCACTCTAACATACAGTAGGTTTGGACCCTGTTGGAAGTACACAAGTCAAGAGTGAGAGCAGTGGGAATGAGTTCTTTGAGAGGGGCATGTGAAGAGGAGCATGTGGAGCTACATGAAGAGACAGACAGACAAATATGGAAGTAAAATGTCACATTAATGTTGATGTTACTGTGATTAAAAGTGTTAAGGGAAATATTTTGAAATGGTTTGGTCATGTGGAGAGGAAGGAGAATGAATGGTTGACTATAAGAGTGCATGTCAGTAAAGTGGATGAGGAGATGGGGAGGAAAGACCCCAAGGATGAAATGAAGGAATGCAGTGGGGAGATATATGAGAGATGGGTGTGTGAGTTGCAGGAAGGACAGCCAAATGACAGAGGGCACGGCGACTTGGAGGCGATTTGCTTGTGGCCACCCCTTACAAAATTATTGCGTCCGGCAACAGATGGATAGAGACATTATCCTGTTGAATCTGGAACTAGTGACTGTTTCGTGAAAAGTGAGTGAGCCAAAGTGCAAATGCCAAAATTCTGGTGGTCATTTATGGTAGACCTACAGTATAATTGTTGGGTGTGTTGGACCTGCATCTCACATTACAAAGGGTAGTCAAGAATAATGCAGAAAAAGTTAGTCATGTCCTATTGTCATCGCATGCTTCAATAATACTCATAAAAAATCGTATGCTTGTCAATAATTTTACCCACTCAGTTTTAATTATACAACTCTCAGAAACGTGAGAAAATACAGTATATAGAGATCCAATAAAAAAAATTATATATATACATCAACCAAAAAAATGTTAGGAAAAAACATAAAAGGTAGGTGTGTATGATGAGGAAATAATAAAGCAGTGTGAGATATCAGACATAAAAACTTCCCTGTTCACCTTGGCACAAAGGTAACATAGAGGAAACAGCTGTGCGTAGATACTGGATGTAATACAGTTAGTAGCAGTAGTTGCAACTCCTGGTTGATATTTTTGTGTCCGATGTTTATTTATGCACAGAGCCTGGATTTTAAAACAATATAAGGACTGTAAAATCAAGTTGGACGGTGTTGGACGGTGTTAATGTGCAGAATTCTGGATGGCTTTTCTTGTCAGTCCTGCTTGCAGCTGTTTGAGTTTGTGTAGGATCCACCAGATACTGCCCAAGCACGTTGGTGTAAACAGTTCAGTCTGGTGACGGAGTTTCTCCATTTTATTCGCTAATATATATTTCATTTAAAATATGGGTTTAAGATTTTCTGTTCTAAGGTGACATGGTCATATGAAGAGAAGCGATATAGAAAAGGTGGTGAAAATGGTTGATGTGAGCGAATAATGTACCTGAAGGTGTGTCAGGCCAAGAAGATGGTAGATAGGATGCGAGATATGTAGGTTGATTAGGCTACATAACTAACAAGGGGAGAAGGGAACGAACTGGTTGGATTAAATTTGTATGAAGGAGTTCATGGGTATGTATTTAGTGCCCCCTCCCCCTACCTTTTACTTTTTTTACTTGACTGTCGTTCGATTGACTGGTAGAAAATATGAAACACATACATGTGCATGGTTATGCCTCTGAGATGTAGTCAGGATGGAAGAGGCTTTACAGTGAGTGAACTTGTGTGTGTGTGTGTGTGTGTGTGTGTGTGTGTGTGTGTTTTTCATTTAATCCTCCACATGCTGTTAATTAGTTTTCTCTTAATGGTGTTTTTTTTTTTCCTTGCCTTCTGGACTCAACCTCATCCCGTCTGTTGGTGGGAAGAGATGGTGATGATGATGATGATGATGATGTTGATATAGTTTACAAACTGTTCTAATATTTCATCTTGATCAGTCATGTTTTTTTTTTCTTGCTTTCTGAACCCACCCCTACTCCATCTCTAGTCAGGAAAAACTGATGGGATGAAGATGCTAATAATAATTATCATCAATTACAATTCTAACTGATGATGATGATGATGACATGTTTTATAGACAGTATATTTACTGTAAGACTTAGTTCGAAGAACTATGCTTTTCATTTTCCAAACCCAGTCTCCCAAGATATCTATGAATTTTTGCTTGATCTAGTTGGTATTCATCAATGTAATTGACCTTTTTACTGAATTTCCTTACAGACTGGTCTGAGATTATTATTATCCTTCATGGGCACTACCAGTCTGGAGTCATTTGCGATAGAAAAGACTCAAAATCAAACGAATAAAAGCAACAAAATTGGGAACAACAACTACTGGTATCAACCTAAAATCGAATGAAAGTGAGAAAAAAAAAAATCGCCGAACAATGTAAGGAGAAGCACATGACAAGAGTTTGGCACCCCATTAATGGCCTGATAGTCAGTGAATTAATCAATACGAAGTGCAGCTATAAACCGAACTTCGAAAACAGTATGTGCATATGGACAGGTTTGTGAGACAGACATGATTCCGGGGACTTACATGGTGAGTGAATGAGTGCGTGGCCCATTTTGCTGGACATTCAGCTGAAAGTTTTCCCTCTGTTTTTTTTTTTTTTTTTTTAAATTCCGAGACCCTACCTCACCCCATCTATTGTTGGAAAAAAGAGGAAAATGATGATGATGATGATGTTACCATAAGGTTTTACCCACCTTAGGATTCCTGTTTAAAGTTTTGGGGTTAGATATACCCCTTATTACACGAACAGCTGTGTGGCTCTCTCCTGTGCTAGAGAAGTCTGAAAGAAAAAGGAGCACTGAGAAAATGAAACATCCGCGCCCTTCAATAATTGATCTACGAACCTTCACCATTGACCGATTGCTGTGTAAACAAAATTGCTTCATTTCTGACTGAACTGCATTCCTTCCATTAACAATAGTCAAAATCGGAACAAAACTGTCTGACTTGCTTTTGCCCTGTGACGTTGACTTAGACATCTTGTTTTAAAAATTTAGTCACTCCTTCCGTGGCTAATCCTCAGTCCTTTAACCAAGTTTTATCCAAATATAATTCATATTTGAGTTATCTGGTCGAATATCTGATCATGCTATCTAACCTGGATTTTTTTTACCTCTCCTATGACGTTCTCCTTTGAATGGTTGTTCCATAATCGAATATTTTTGTGTTTGCCATACCCAGAACCATTCTCAAGGTTGATAGAAATAAGATAAAAACTGTATGAGTTGACCCTACCATATGAAGTTGACCTTAGACCTATTGTCCTGAAAAGCAGTAGATCATACCCATATCTGATCCTCAACCCTTTCATCAAGTCTAATCCAATTGATGCCAAATCTGTTTTAGTTAATCTGGTCTCAGACAGACTCACGGGGCAGTATTTAACCGTGTCTTGTGACCTTGACCTTTCACTGATTGGTACTAGAATCGAATTCTTCGTTCCTCTTTTACCCTCAATGTATCCACCAGGTTTGATACAAATCGGGTAAGAAGTGCTTCAGTAAAAATTGCCAGGTCAGACTCTGACCAAGCTCTGTGAACCTGATCTTTGACCAACTGTTCTCAAATGAAAATCGATTACCTTCCGAGAGGGCCCTCAACATTTTCACCAAATTTTAATGAGAAAAGAAAAAGATCATATAATTCACACACACACACACACACACACACACACACACACACACACACACACACACACACACGGGAGCCCGGTGTAATGAATTGAAAAGAATGCGGGGAGTGAATGAGTGAAAAGGTTAAGCCTAGACTCATATTCCTTCCTTTGTAAATCACATAATTTTCACCATGTAATTCTTCCTAGGCCCTCTTCCTTCCTCCTTCCGACATGGCGGCAAGCGCTTTAACATACCTGTGCTTTATCAGTCACGCTTACACGAAAGGCAGGACAGAATAAACCTTTTGGCGGCTCTGAACAACCTTATTGACAATATTAACAAAACATAATTATCCCTTTGGCGTTTCTAGACACACCTACTGTATTAGTTTACCAAGATTAACATCCATCCATCCATCATCCAATCCTACGTTGCTCCATGAGGAGCGTAGGAGCCCGGGGTTAGGCAGTTGGGCTCGACCTTTAAGATGAGAGTGACCAGCCTCACTCATCCCTGAGTGGCATTACATGAGCAATCAACCCCAACCACCCATTGGATATAAACCTTCACCGGCTCAATCCGACTGGAGGATAATAATTTCCCACTAAACCACCAGGTGCCAAAATTTGGTTATATGGTTACCGCCCAGCGTGGTAAATGGTTTCCTGGTGTACAGGAAATCATTTGGCTTGTCACTCAGTATAGTTACCCACAGGCAGAAGGAAAAGGAAAGATTGAAGGAAAGAAAGACAGAAGAGGGAGTGCAAAGTCATCCGTAGGCAGAAGGACAAGGAAAGAATGAAAGAAGGAAAGACAGAAGAGGATGGAAGGAAAGAAGGATGGAAGAGAGGAAAGGGCAGACACCCGAGTGCAGCACTACATCGAGTGAGTGGATGGTGAGCGCCCCCACCTACCACAAACCAAGATTAACACTGCATGATTAACCCTTTGATGGCTCGAAACATAATTTTACCAACATTAACACTGCATGACGGCTCTAGACACACTATTTTACCGTCATAAACAGTGACGATTCTTTATTGCCTATGGGAATTCCAAACAGTTAAGAGGGTGAAGGCAATCTCGATTAACTCTATTTAAAATCAGAGTACTACTGGACGTCTGATGCTGAAGAGGGACGCCTTACATGCCTGCACCGTTATAACAGAGCGGTTCCACTGCACGGTCATGCAAACCTCTCTCAACTTTCTCCCAGTCTCTCGACAGGAGGATGGCGAACTGCAGGTAGCGTGAAATTCGATGGGTTTTCGTCCAGATGAGTCTGACTTGCAACAACAACAACAGCAACAACAACAACAGCAACAACAACAATTCTGCTATCGCTAATGGCCGATTCTGTTTGTATGGGAGAAGTCTTAGGACTCCGAAGGTTAAAAGACTGATGTAGTTTGTGATAAGAAACCTTGAGGGAGGCGGTAGGTGAATCGGTAGAGAGGCGGCCTGCAGTCCTAATGGATCCAGGATCGATTCCCGGCTGGGGCAGGGAAGAGTTTATGGATTTGAATTTCATAAAGGCAGACTTTACTGATCTACCAGAAGACCCGCCGACACATAAAAATTTACTCGCTAATACCAGTTCACCAGTCCTGTATGAGACAGCCCAAGCATGTATTCAGTATGGACAGTGGGCGTTAGCGCTGAACTGGTGACATGTGGAGGTGTATGAGAGGACTACTGGGCCTTAGGATAGGCCTTGAAGTCTTTGCCCAGAATGGGACAAATAAACCCAAAAAGAAATTGAGAGAAAATTCACTAATGTAACGCTGAAAAATGAGTGAGATATTTGAACAGAAGGCTAAGTGGATTAAATGGAAAAAATATAAAGGAAGATATATGAGTGAAGAGAATGGGTGAATGGGACAAGGTGTTGGAGGGGTGTCGAGGTAAGGGTGACGTGAGTGAGCACAGGGTGGGGGAGATGGGGATAGAGAGAGGTAGATGGGAAGGAAGGAAGAAGGGAATGGATAAAGGGGATCAGGAGTGGGGGAAGGGTAGAAGATGGGAGAAAGGAGAGGGAGGTGATAGGAGGCAGGGAGAGCGTGGGAGACATGAGGAGAGGAGAGGAAAGGGAATCATACTTGAGGAAAGGAGTGAAGGGGTGGTGGAGATATGAGGGAGGGATGAAGATGGTGGATGTGGGATGGAGGTGGTGGAAATAAGAAGGAGAAGAAATGGGGAGGGAGTATGGAGGAAAGAAGGGGAGGGGACAGAAGAGACGAGGGGGAGAGGTGGAAAGAGTGATAGAGGGGGAGAGGGCCGGAGAAATGGACGAAAGTGAATAATATCGGCGGCAGTGGTAGGGGGAGAAAGAGGGAGGGGTAGAGAGACTGGAGAAGAGGAGGGGACAAAAAAAAAAAAAAAGCAGGAGAGAGGGAGGTGGAGGGGGGCGAAGGAGGGTCAGACTGGAGCTATGGGTATATAAGACGCAGCCACCAGGTAATCCACAGCATACACTTGAGCCACTCCAATGTTGATCATACATCTGGCTCTTTTGGCTCCCTTGGCCACGGTTCGTAACTCACACATATTTCTTTACTCCCTCGTTGCGGTGATATCATTTATGCTCATCTTACAACCGCTTAGCAGTTATACTTAGCTTTGGTGAAAGAAATCTGAGTGAAAGAGTGAAGTCTGCATCTTCAGTAACCCCTTCTCATTCGTGAATTTTGCCCCTCCTGCATCTCTAAGCCTTACATCTTCTGTACGTCAGTAATGTTATATACTGTATTTACTGCCCAGCACTATTTGTTTTACTTCCATGTATACAGTAGCCTTGTTTCTGGCTACTTATCTCTGTGCTAACCCCACTTTCACTCCCCAATGCACCCTGTCCTTCACTTCACTTTTCATATCTCTGTTTGTGTACAGAACTGTGCTCACATGTCTGAATGCCTGCACGGTCTGCATTTTTGTAACACGTGCATCTACATCGTTCGTCTTTGTGCCTGTTTCAAACCTATTACTTTCAGAATCGTTCCCCTCCCAAGTGTTGCCACTTTCACCTTTCTTGTCACTTCATTCACACTCAACGGTCCTGGAGACATGATGTACTGGTTTCAATCTTTAAGTCAATCCCAGCCTTTACTTCAACGCACCATCCGACCTCACGAGCTGTTTTTCCCAATCATGCTCTGAATGAGTGCTCGTATCCCCTCTACTCCATAAAGCTCTAAACTTCGTACAGATCAGTTTGGCTCAGATTTTCATCCTTTTGCACATCATTACCCGCAGCTCAAAGAAAGATTAAGACAATACTACTGTTTATATAAAATTTTCTTATCATTCTTTCACGACTAGCATCATGCTCTTTTGTTAATCTCTTGCAACAGTTCAACGCTCAGGGTCAGGAGATAGCAGTTTTAAACCAAGTTTATGTACACAGAGTACGGATATTTTAAAAGTGAAACCGAAAGCACGAAAGATATAGCGTATCACTGCTGTGTGTTATCAAAAAAAGTGCCTCATTTAGTGTGTGTTTTCCCAGGAGTATTACTAAGAAACAGTATGTGTGTGTGTGTGTGTGTGTGTGTGTGTGTGTGTGTGTGTGTGTGTGTGTGTGTGTGTGTGTGTGTGTGTGTGTGTGTGTGTGTGTGTGTGTGTGTGTGTGTGTGTTACTTTTAAATAATGTCAGTGTGCGTTTGACCAGGTAGAGTGTTGCAGAATCTATCTATCTATCTATTGCCAGACGCCTCAATCCCGTTTGGGGTGGCCACAAACAAATCGCCTCCAAGTCGCCCTGTCCCCCGCCATTTCACTACCCTGCTCCCAACTCACACCCCCCTCTCTCATATACCTCTCCACCCCATCCCTCCATCTCATCCTCGGTCTCCCCCTCCCTCTTCCACCCTCCACCTCACTCACATACACTCTCTTCGTCAGTCTTTCACCCTCCATCCTCTCCACATGGCCAAACCACCTCAGTGTGTTCCTCACAACGCTTCCTATCACATCCACATCAACACCACAACGCTCCTTTATATCCTCATTCGTCAGCCTGTCTCTCCACGTGACTCCACAAGCTCCTCTTAAATAACTCATTTCCACTGCTCTCACTCTTGACTTGTGTCCTTCCAACAACGTCCAAGCTTCACTTCCGTACGTTAGAGTTGGTATCACAATACTGTCATGTAGTAACTTTTTTACTTCCATGCTCACTTCCCTGTTTCTTATCACTGCTTTCAAGGAACCAGCAACCTTTCTTCCCTGCTGTACCCTTTCAAGCACTTCACCCTCCAAACCTCCATCCTTACTCATCACACTACCCAAATACTTAAACGTACTCACTTTTTCCAATTCCTCACCATCCAACCTCGCTATACATTCACTGACTTCACCTCTCTCAAAGACCATCACTTTACTCTTCCCTACATTCACCTTTAGGTTCCGTTTCTTACACACTCTCTCAAACTCATCCACCAAGCCTTGCAGCTCCCCTTCATCTTCACTCAACAACACAGTATCATCTGCAAACAACAGTACAGGGAGTTTCCAAACACTATCCTCTCTCACCAGGGCCACTCCAACATCCACTACCCTACCTTGTACCTCTTTTATTACCCCATCCATGTACAGATTGAACAACCATGGAGACATGACACATCCCTGTTTCAACCCAACTTTCAAAGAGAAAAATTCACTTAGTTCACCATCCACACGCACTGCAGCCTTAGCACCATCATACATACTCTTCACAGCATTCAACAACTTCCCATCTACTCCATATATTCTTAACACTTTCCACAATCCTTGTCTATCCACCCTGTCATATGCTTTCTCCAAATCCATGAAAGCCGCATACAACTTCTTTCCCTTCTCTAGAAACTTTTCCACCTAAAGATCTAAGAATGATTATCTGATCTACACAACCTCTTCCTTCCTAAAGCCTCCCTGTTCTTCTCCAACTAATTTCTCTGTTCTTTCTCTAACGCTGTCAATAAGTATCCTACCATACACTTTTCCTATTATACTAAGAAGACAAATCCCCCTATGATTACCACAGACTTCTTTTTCCCTTTTCCTTTGTACAAGGGAATAATTATACCCGACTTCCAATCCTCCGGGACTCTACCTTCCTCCCAGGCCAATCTGCACATCTTCCACATCCATTCTACTACTATCTCTCCCCCATGCTTCAGCATCTCACCACACACTCCATCAATTCCTGGGGCTTTCCCCGATTTAACTTTCTTCATTGCTTCCACAACCTCTATCCTACTGATTTCTACCTGTCTTCTCACCTCCCTCCTTCTCCCAGCCATTCCCCAGCCACTTATACTCGCATTACTTCCATCCTCTACGTTCAACAATTCCTTAAAGTGTTCTCTCCATCTGCTCACTTTTTCTCCCTTCTCCACTAGTAATCTACCATGTTTATCTTTCACTCCCCTGCTAACTTCACTTCCACCCTGTCTTACTCTTTTCACTTCTCTCCAGAACATTTTCTTACAGTCCCTCCACTTTACACTCAAATTCCTTCCAAATTCCTCATCCACTCTCTTCTTACTCTCTCTTACTAATCTTTTCACCTCTCTCTTCCTTTCCACATATAACTCTCTCTTCTGCCTCTCAACTTCTTCCACGCCCCTATTTCTCATCCATTCATTGTATGCTTTCTTCTTTTGTGTCACAGCCTGTTTCACCTCTTCAGTCCACCACGCTGTTCCTTGCACCCCCCTCCGTCTTCTCTTCCTTCCACACACCACATCACATGCTGCACATATTTCTTCTGTAAATATCTTACACACACCTTCCACGTCTCCCATCTGCTCCAATTCATATTTGCCCAATCGTTCCTCCACTTCTCTCTTATACTCTGCCTTTTTCTCATCCTCTTGTAACCTTTCCACTCTCCTTGCAACTACTCCTTCCTCTCGTCTTTCCCTTCTTCTATTCCTCCATCTTACTTGCATCCTAATTCTGGCCACCACCAAGTAGTGGTCAGAAAGGCCACTCCCCCAACCTCTATAAACTCTTGCATCCAATATACATCTTCGCATCCTTTCATCCACACACACATAATCAATCATTGCCTTCCTTTCATTCAGTTCACCACCCACCCTTCTCATCACTCGCCATGTATACCTGTGGATCATTTTATGCCTGAAGAGGGTATTGGCTATTACCAACCCCCTCCCAGCACAGATGTCCACTAACGCACTCCCATTCTCATCTATCTCAGCAGGCACACCCCACTCACCAACTATTCCATCCACCTTCACATTACCAACTTTACCATTCATATCACCGATCAAAAACACTCTCTCATTCCTTCCAAATGATGAATGATAAATGTGTCGTATAAGAAGTGGTATGTGTTTTGTGTTACTAATATACAATCTTGAATGACGTGTTTTCTCCAGGCAGTGTGTGGGGATGTTACGTGTATCACCAACACAATGTCAGTCGTCCTTGGTTTTCCCAGGTGGTGTGTGGCGGTGTGGTGGGTCAGGTGGGGCGACAAGCTGGAGGGTCAGGTGAAAACGAGATGCTGTTACAATGCCAAGACACACTCGTTCTGGACTTCTACTCCCAGCAAACTCCACAGGTCCAGTGCTCATCACCCTGCCACAGCAAGATTGACGTAAGTTTCTTATATTCACCTTGTAATACTTTAATTCCGTGTCGTCTTTACTCAGACTTTCATGGTCAAGGTAACTCTAGTACTCTGCATTACTCCTTCCAAACGAGTTTATTAGATAAAGTGTGTATACGAACCTGGGAGTGTCAGTACTGGTGCCATTAACACTGTGGATACGAATTACGTACCTAGTTTTTTTTTTTTTCGATTAACATCAGCCGTTTGTAATAAGCTCAAGAGAAACCTACCCACAAATATTTTTTCTCTATTTGAGACTAACTTTATGAGTGGGAATAGAAGCAAATATTTTTATTCCATATTACGACGGATGATTTTATTTAGCTAATACAAACTCACCACAACCAGAGGATTAAGTAACATCAGCTTGAATGCGTATAACTCTGTGTATTCATCAGATAGATTTCATACAATATTTATCAGTAAGGTTGGGTTTGCCGACACGTGGAACTGTCTAACAATGTGGGGACGATGATGATTATAATAATTGTGATGATGATGATGATTATGGTTACAATTATTGTGATGATAATTACGGTGACGATGATGATAATGCTAAAGGTGATAGGGTTTATTATGAAAATGACGATGAATGTGATGATGATAATGATGATGGAAATATGGATTACTTTGATGATGATGATGATGATGATGATGATGGATATTATAATGATGTTGAAGACAAAGATAATTATGATAGTGGTGATGATAATGATTTTGATGGACATGGTAAAAATGTTAAGGATTATTTTATTAATGATAATGCTTACTGACCGATTTGTATTTCTTCGTGACAGACTTGGGCCGCTGGACCAACGTACCGACGGGAGGCTCGGTTGGCTCAGTATGGTCTGATGGTGAAGATGGACTACGATATGGATGGACGTCTTACCTGTTCACTTGTTGAGGATCAGCCAGGTGAGAGAGAGAGAGAGAGAGAGAGAGAGAGAGAGAGAGAGAGAGAGAGAGAGAGAGAGAGAGAGAGAGAGAGAGAAATAAAAGTAAATAGGGCAGAACACAAAACCCTGCGGTACATCCACAGTAACGTCTAGACTATGTCCCGTACACCAATTATCGTTATACCTGAGCCCTCTGTTACTTAGATTTATTTCATTCTCGCTAGCATAAGAAAGAAAGTTGTAGTGTCTGTTCCTTAGCGAAGTGTTTTGCATATACTGTAACAATGTTGATCTAGTGCATGATGTTTATATTCGTACCTTTTTAATGTCGACACAATTTACATCAATAGCTTATTCATAAATACCCTTTCATCCCTAGGACATCATCTAATGTTTATTCCAATTGCTGCCATACATTGCTGTTCACTTTAAAAGTGTCCCTTCCAGAATTATTGTAAGTGATGGCTAATATACAACTCCTCTAGGTCAAGAAGTCTCTCCTAAGTTGAATAAAATCGTCTGGAGTTAGCATGAACATTATGCATGACACCATCGTACTGAGGTGGTTAAAGTATAGCCTGAGAGCAAAATGCATCGCCAAGGTCTGACGATGAGATTTTACGAAATATAAAATATACTAGGACTTATAGTTAGTTTATCCCTGGTACTTCAAGGCGGCATTAATGAAAAAGTTACTACAGGTTACATTCCCAAGGCTGAATAAAGACATCTGAAAATACCTAGAAAAAGAAAGATGTCAACATTACAACTCACTTCAGTCATGTACGTCTTTCTCAAATTTATTCTTCCTATCTCCGTATGTTTTAATTTAGCATAGGACAGTCGTTTAATACTGATGGCGTCATTAAAGGTTTCTTAAGGGGAATGAAGGTATCTAAAAGTAACGAGAATGAATAAGTTGCGATATCCCTGTGTTCTGCAGCAGTACAGCTGGAAGCATTAATCTAAATTCAGTACTACGGTTTGTATCCTAATGGGTGATTGTGGCAGAGGGAAAACAGATATATGCCATGGCCCTCGGGTAGTCATTAGGCCTAAGAGTGAACTATCTTAATATTGTTGTTTTTTTTTTTTCACAGATATCAAACAGCTTCAGGCAGACCTTTCAGCCGAAGCATGTGGTACATCAACCCAGACACCTGGTGGCTCTGAAGCAACGCCAAGTGGATCTGAAGCAACACCAAGTGGGTCTGAAGCAACACCAAGTGGATCTGAAGCAACACCAAGTGGGTCTGAAGCAACACCAGGTGGATCTGAAGCAACACCAAGTGGACATACACCAAGTGGATCTGAAGGAACACCAAGTGGATCTGAAGCAACACCAAGTGGATCTGAAGCAACACCAGGTGGATCTGAAGCAACACCAAGTGGATCTGAAGCAACACCAGGTGGATCTGAAGCAACACCAAGTGGATATACACCAAGTGGATCTGAAGGAACACCAAGTGGATCTGAAGCAACACCAAGTGGATCTGAAGCAACACCAGGTGGATCTGAAGCAACACTAAGTGGATCTGAAGCAACACCAAGTGGGTCTGAGGCAACACCAAGTGGATCTGAAGCAACACCAAGTGGTAATGCACCAAGTGGGTCTGAAGCAACACCAAGTGGATCTGAAGCAACACCAAGTGGATCAGAAGCAACACCAAGTGGATCTGAAGCAACACCAAGTGGGTCTGAAGGAACACCAAGTGGATCTGAAGCAACACCAAGTGGGTCTGAAGGAACACCAAGTGGATCTGAAGCAACACCAAGTGGGTCTGAAGGAACACCAAGTGGGTCTCAAGCAACACCAAGTGGGTCTGAAGGAACACCAAGTGGATCTGAGGCAACACCAAGTGGTAATACACCAAGTGGATCTGAAGCCACACCAAGTGGATCTGAGGCAACACCAAGTGGGTCTGAAGCAACACCAAGTGGGTCTGAAGCAACTCCAAGTGGACCTGAAGCAACACCAAGTGGGTCTGAAGCCACACCAAGTGGGTCTGAAGCCACACCAAGTGGGTCTGAAGCAACACTGGGTGGATCTGAAGCAACACCAAGTGGATCTGAAGCAACACCAAGTGGATCTGAAGCAACACCAAGTGGATCTGAAGCAACACCAAGTGGTAATGCGCCAAGTGGATCTGTAGCAACACCAAGTGGTAATGCACCAAGTGGATCTGAAGCAACACCAAGTGGCAATACACTAAGTGGATCTGAAGCAACACCAAGTGGGTCTGAAGCAACACCAAGTGAGTCTGAAGCAACACCAAGTGGATATACACCAAGTGGGTCTGAAGCAACACCAGGTGAATCTGAAGCAACACCAGGTGGGTCTGAAGGAACACCAAGTGGATCTGAAGGAACACCAAGTGGGTCTGAAGCAACACCAAGTGGGTCTGAAGCAACACCAAGTGGATCTGAGGCAACACCTAGTGGATCTGAAGCAACACCAAGTGGGTCTGAGGCAACACCAAGTGGGTCTGAAGCAACACCAAGTGGGTCTGAGGCAACACCAAGTGGATCTGAAGCCACACCAAGTGGGTCTGAAGCCACACCAAGTGGGTCTGAAGCAACACCAAGTGGATCTGAAGCAACACCAAATGGATATACACCAAATGGATCTGAAGCAACACCAAGTGGATCTGAAGCAACATCAAGTTGGTCTGAAGCAACACCAAGTGGATCTGAAGGAACACCAAGTGGATCTGAAGGAACACCAAGTGGATCTGAAGGAACACCAAATGGGTCTGAGGCAACACCAAATGGGTCTGAAGCAACACCAAATGGATCTGAAGCAACACCAAGTGGATCTGAAGCAAGTGAAGCAACGAAAGCTTCGACCGAACCTTTCGACTGTGCCAACAACCTTGACACAACTGTGGTAACGGCTAAGCCACAGAATGTCCAAGCTGAACTCTCTGGCAAAGCATCAACAAAGCCACCACCAGCACAAGTCACTACCACGAAACCACTGCCAACCAAAGTTAAAACTACCACAAGAACCCTAACCACCACAACAACCCCAACCACCACCACAACAACAACCACTCCAACCACCACAACTACCCTTCCTACAACCACCATCTCGTACTTGTGCCCAAGTGGGTGGGAACTGTACGACCTGTCTTGCTACCACTTTACCTCCAAGTCAGGGTCGTGGACCAGTGGACGTGACTATTGTAAAGGCCTTGAAAGTTCCTACATTACCATCACCAACACAGGGGAATTCAATTTCGTTAAGAGTGAGTACCTGATATTCTGAGTAACTGATTTCATGTCCTCAGTTAGTACTTGTACTCTGATTTAGTGGTTCAGTTGAGTTAATAACACACGTTATGAGCTAGTTGTCCCTATCTTGAGACACTGGTCGTTATTATGAGTTGATGATTCATATTTTGAGTCAGTGGTCAATGTTGTTAGTTAATTATTCATATCGTTGGGTAGAAGTTTGACTATGATTGTGTTTCGAATCTCGCGGTAGTGTGCTACAAATTGGGTTAGTGCCTCATGCTCTGAAGTAGTGCTTCATATCCTAAGTTAATGCACTGTATCCTGAGGCAGAGATTTGCATCCTGAGTAAGAGCTTTGTGTCATGAGTAGGTGCTTCGTATCCTCTGTTAGTGTTTCGTATCCTATATCAGTGCCTCTTATTCAAATTTGGTGTCATATTCTGAATCAATATAGATTTTTGTGTGACTATTTTTAATATTTTGAGTCAGTGCTTCAAATCTCAGTTTAGTTCTCTCTTTCGTAAATAATTGGGTCATGTTTTGAACTATCAGTTTGTATTTTGTGTACATAGTCCATATCTTTGGATCCCCTGATATTGGAGTTGTGGCAGGTTACAGACCTTGCTTGATTGGTAGTGTAATAAAGTAACCTACTGCGCCTTAGCTACAATGAAACGTACAGTGGTTCATGTAAAACAGGCTGTAGGATTCATTTATTATCCACGTTAACATGTTGCAGATTTTGTTCTCTGTTGCAGTATATATCTCTTACTATTGACAAATGACAGAAGACAAATGTGCACATAACTTCCAGAGTAAGTGCATTTCTCGTGTCCACCACCATATTCTAGTGTTAAGTACTTACAGCAGCTAAGCCGTCGGGAAAGAGGGATTACACTTTACGTTGCTTAAAATGAATAATTATAATCGTCCGAGGTCATGGTGATACATAAGACTTCATAAAAAAAAAAAAAGATGATGCAATAATTAGCGCTGGCTATTTTCATGGTGACTGTGGTGATAACAATGACCAACAACGAAAAGGAAGAAAATATCGTTGATGAATATTATAATGATGATTTTCCTTCCCTTCACAGGTCGGTTGCGTGACAGTACTTGGATCGGCCTCAACGACAGAGATAAGGAAGGAAAATTCATCTGGGATTCTAACAAGTCTGCTGTGAATTTCAATAAGTATGTAACAATTCATTTACCCTTTTTTTCTTGAACCTTTCAGTTTCCTGTGTTTCAGTCTTAGCCGAATTAGATTTTATGCAAACTCAGGGTTAACTCTTTGCTTCCCAACCCCCCTTTTTAAGAACATAGTCCTGTACTAGAAAGGAAAGGTACGATTATGACGATGACGGATCTTTATTGTAGTTACATGTATAGCTTTCAAACGCTTACCTTAAAAAACAATAAGAGAACAGGCAAGCTGTTTGTTGCTGTACCCTTGGAGAAAGGACTATTTTCAAAATACAAGGTTCTGGTAAAAATATTAGTTAACTTACAAGCTCACTACAAATAACACAGATAATCCGGCAACGCTTGGCAATGCCGCAACTCCCAGGCTCACGAAAGTTGTTTGATGCTGCCACTCCTCATGTACTCATGTATCGATCCATCCATTCACGCATTTGTGTGTGTCTACCTATCCACCATTCTGTCTGTTTTTACTTCGACCCCAAATTCATCTATTTATCTCTGAATCTTTTCATGTATTCATTTCACATAACCTGGCACATTTACTCATCTATCTATCCTCTTACCTATCCATCTAACCCTGATAATTAAAGAAAACCGAGATGATGACGGCACGTTGCCATGACAACGATCTGCTGGTTCTAAACAAACATCCGACTTCGTTGTTTAGAATGTCCTCCCGTATTTCTTTCTTTTCTAAGGAAGAAAAATAACAAAGGGAGGGGAAAACCACTATAAATGTGATCATGCATTGGCCTTTTCCTTAATCTTGTGCTGTATTATTGTGTAAAATTAAAGACAACATAAAAGAGTAAGCCTATGTAATTGCTGTGTTTGGAATTGTCGCGGGGTTGGCTGAAAACTTTTTCTTAACGTCTTTTCCCCTTATTTAGAGTTATCGTAAATTTTTCTTTCCCGGTAGAAATGAAGTTAATCCACCCTTCTATTGGTTGTTTTTTCTCAAGACTCTGAAAAAGAAGTAAGTGGAAATTTTGCATCACCTGATGACAAATACTGTACAGTACATTTGTTCTTGAATCACCTAATCAGCACAGTAGAACCCGACACATACTTGGAAAGTCAGAGTTCAACAAGTATTCTGACAGTCTAGCAAACACTGCGATATTTACCAATTATCCTTTAAGTTTTCTTTTTCTTTTGAAGTCCGGTATCTTTATTGTTTCACAATGTACTATATACCATGCATGCTCAGCTGCAAATTTAAGGCTCAGTTACCCTCATTTCAAGTCTGGGGGGTCACACTGTTTTTTTTTTTTTTTTTTTAACAGGCTAAGCTGTATTTTGCAAATTTATATTAAAATTTGAGTAGGTTTAGGTGAGGTCTAATGGCAACTTATATTAGGCATTCAGAATTTTATTTGATTAGATTAGGTCTAGGAACAGTTTTATTCAGGTAAAAAAAATATGACTCTGTTATTTTAGGTTCAGGAGTAGCCCATGATAATCAGATAAAAACTTGGTATGACTGAAGTAAGCCAAGTGCATGGCAGTCTTTATTATTTAGGTCAAAATTTGATTTGGTTATAACCAGTGGTAGTACAGGATAGTCGGTTCAAGATTTCATTTTGTTTGCTTAGATCTAGTGGTAAGTTATACTAGATGAATGATTATATTAATCAAGATTATCATTACTGAAGTACTTTACTTGAGAAGTCCTGAAACTTTCCTTCAGGCAATTTTATCAAGAATTCTACTTAAAATTTGAAAAGGTGAGATACTCTTAAGCTCTTTAGACACGCATTTGCCCTTACAATATGTTTTCTGCATTCTGCTTATTACTTGCCATTTTTATATCGCTGACAGCGACAGCAAACTTTCATTTAGAGAGAAGTGATGGAACATTGCCAGGGATTCCTTCAATGCTCTGTATTAAATAAAAATCCCTACATCAGCAGAAAAATAATCATCCTTAAGTTTTCGCCTTTTCTAGATGTTAGTGTACACAAGACTAACATAGCTGAACACAGATTTTGGTGCAAATATCAAAACTTGCTATGCATTCGTATCCAAAATATACTGTATGATGAATATGTTGTCTCTTGTTCAGGCACTTAGGATGTAACAACAATTTCAGTGCATGTGCAGTCTAAAACCATTCTGCAATTTCCAAAAATCACATAATTCTTTGAAAGAGGTGCTTGGTTTTCCTCTTCTATAAATTACTTTCATATTCTTCATACAGCAAATTTTAAAGACACATGTAGAATAACGACATTTCTCACATTTACTGTACTACAGTGAAAGCATTTTCCCAAGTGAATGTTGGTTCAATTCTAAAGGATTTTCATTAGCATTACAAAAAATTAGTTCTCTAAAGTGATGGAATCAACTTATAGCCTGTGAAGTAGTTTGCCTTAAAAAAAAAAATATATATATGGTAATCATAAAAGAAAAAAAAAAAAATGAATCCAGTTCCCTACATGAAGTTCTATATACCTGGGCTATTCAAGTACTTTAGGAGTAAGGCCGGATTATAAAACTCAGATTGATAGAAGGGCAATACATTTATTTAGCTCCGTTTTTTCCTTGATCTAAACACTTATACTGGACATAAAAAGAAACGAAAAATTCATATATAATTTGTTTTTGCATTTTCCGCTAAGCACATAAACAGAAAAATGCAAAGTTTTCTTTTTCATGCTTGTTCATTTGTTTACGTTCTTCCGAGTCTGTCAAAGGGCCAATGAAAAACGACCCAAGGGCAGGATTTGGCCCGCGGGCTGCCAGTCGAATAGCCTTGCCGTATTCTATCATGTCATGCATGAATTTGGCAGCATACTGCTATCCTTCATTTTTCATTCCAGTTTGGTAGAACTCAAGTTCCCTTGTAACATTCTGCAGCTGCCCTGGGGGATAATATTTTATGTTTCAAAGTTGGTAAGTTGGACATGCTAGGACCTAGTTAGGCTTCCTAGATTGCATTCGACCTTATCCTGTACAAGTTTCCCTGTCTTTTGTTTTGTTTTGTTTCTTCCTTTCATCATGAAAATTTGCTAGTATTTCTTTGAAAGAAAGGGTGTTTACTTTCGTATAACTAAAATGACAGCTACTTATTGTTGACGATGAAGTATGAGATTTGTAGGCTCTACTTGCTGTCTTGTCTTTTCCTGCGATTATTTCCTTTTCATTTCCTTGAAACGCACTTCAAAGCTTCTTAATGGTTATGAAAGCCTGTAATAGATCCAAGATAAACTTTTAAATGTGCACTAACCCCTTTTGCTTTGCTGTAATAAGACAAACTGCGTTGTCTGCTCTGTTTTTTTTGGAACCAGCACATGGTTGTCATGGTTACGTAATGTCACACTTCGACTCAACTGTCCCGGCGGCCATTTTTTTCCATCAGTATGTAGCCATTTTTATACTAACCGGAAAATTCTTTTGTTTCCAAAGCTAAGGTTAATTAAGAAAAAAAATCATAGTCCAGCACGTTATTTACCTTCAAAATTACGGGTGAGAATGAACAATCTGGCGACGCTTGCTAACTGCCCTTTCATGCGAGACTTACCAGACACTGCATTACCGGCCTAAACAGATTCAGAAAAACGGCTCTAAAAGGAGCCGAAAAAGGGACTTTAAACAAGGGTGGCTCTAAGAATAATTTCGGTCACGAGAAACAGACGTGAAACAGAGTCCAGCGGTGTGGCAACACAGACTGGCATGTGACGCTGGGCGCTCATCTGCTTGACGTTAGAGTTAAGTGGTATCTCAGTAGCTTAGTGAGAAAGGTTTTCCTGGGCGGAGCTCCTACAGATGTGATGATGATGATAATGATCATACTTATAATAATTCTTTACTGCAGGTTCAGCAAAGGTGAGCCTAATGGGTGGTGGATGGACGACGAGGACTGTGTCGAGATGAGGAAGCAACACGACTACAACTGGAATGATGAGGGTTGTGGTTCAAGTAAGAGGTAAGTTGATAAAGTTTACTGTAGAGTGGTTTGCAGGAATAATATTAGCGCTCCCAGGCCCTGTGCTCATACTCAGCTGAAGAAAATGGTGCGGTGATGGCAGAAAGATATTTGCCCAGATTCCCATACTCATTCTCAACGAATGAAAGTCGTGTGCAGTCCTTAGAAATATGATACAGAATTATCTTGCCCATGAAAAAGTGAATTGTGACAGCGTTAATACTCTCTGGTTATTATGTACCACTTTCTGATTAATACAGTCGTCTGACGTCAGTAAGAATAGAATACTAGTGGTCCCGAGCATGGGTGGATTGGCTATCATTGGCATTTATAGCATAGAAAAACACCTGTGGAAGACCAGTGAACACCGTCACTAGGAGGTCTCTTCTGAGCTGAATACAATCGTTTGAAAAGAGAGAGAGAGAGAGAGAGAGAGAGAGAGAGAGAGAGAGAGAGAGAGAGATTGTTGACAACTCAAGTCTTTCATCGCATCTGTTGGCTTTATTGTCCAGAAATGTACAACTGACAGCGAATGATAGAAAAGTACTAGAACCTTCAGCACAAGAAGTCGAAAACCCAAGGGCAGGAAGGTGAGCACACACACACACACACACACACACACACACACACACACACACACACACACACACACACTTGTTCTACCTCCCACCGGTCATCACACACACACACACACACACACACACACACACACACACACACACACACACACACACTTGTTCTACCTCCCACCGGTCATCACACACACACACACACACACACACACACACACACACACACACACACACACACACACACACACACACTTGTTCTACATCCCACCGGTCATCACACACACACACACACACACACACACACACACACACACACACACACACACACACACACACACGGTCAGGTGCAATCATACCGAAACAGTAATCTCCCCCGGTCAGTTAGAGCATAAGGGAGGCCCAGACACGGGAGGAGTAGATATGAACAACATAAAAAAGGTATACCAGGCTAGGTGCCGGAGCTAAGATGCCCATACAGCTTTACAGTATATCTACGCTGGCTCACATCTTTTGTTTTAAGGTGAAGGAAGAATGTGACGTCTAGTTATGCTAAAAGAAAGGGTGATATCACTTATTTTTCGTCTGAGAGCATGTGTGTTGTCGTTTGGTATTATAAGAAAAAAAAGAAAAAGACGCCAGCCACTATTAGCTGAGAATTAGAGAAGGAATGGTTGTGTGACTTTGACATCTTGCGATTGAAGGTAAATGGATACGACATACTGCCACTAACCTAATGCTTCACATTTGTTACCAGGTTCGCCTGTGAGCAGAACCCGAAGGTAATCCGAGGGTAGATGCAGAGAGTGCGATGAGAAGGGGCGAGGGTGAGGGTGAGCACCACCACCAACAGTTACAACAAGAACAAGAACAACAACAACAATAACCACGTCGACGGTGATATTAACAGAAATGAAAAAAAAAAAGATATTACTAACAGCAATAACAGTGGTAATCATATTATTTTTCATATTAAAAAAAAAAAAACATTACTATAATACCAATACCAGTAACCAAGACGACAGTGAGGTCAACAGCAATAATGAAACAAATACAGAACGGCAATGACTGACAAACTTGATACCAGCACTGGTGTTCATAATATGGCAACAGCAACAACAAGGAGACAGTGATACCTCTCCAACTATAACAGCAACAACAATAACAACAGTCGTAGCAACATCAGCAACAATATCAGTAATGCCAGTCTTTAGCAACAGCACGTCATAATAACAATAACAGCGATTAGCATTCCATATATCATCAGCAACAGTCAGACAGCAAAACTAAAAAACATCTATCAGTTGAAGAATAACAACTAAAAAAATGGAGAGATACCACTCCCTGCATCACATTCTGTCATCCCTCTTTGCACTGTAACATCAGCAGTATCACCTCAGCAGCACAGTATCATAATTATCCCATCAGTACGGAAGCTTCACTTAAGCTGAGCCAAATCGCGTGAAGGTTGACAGAACAAAAAATTAAGAACAGATGTTGTTGTACGAAAAAGGTTTAACAAAAATGAAAAAAAAAAAAAAATGTACGAATGGCACTGAATAAAAGCGCAAAGATAAATAAAAAATGTATTATCGTCCTGAAATGGCTAATAGATACTGTTTCTAACCTCTTCAGTTCACGATGTCTTTTATCATTTGAAGATAATCATCTGGTGTAGCAATAATGATGTTAACAAATGATGTCATCGTACGGACAGAGTTACTGGAGATTGCTCCTAACCTATTCAGTCGTTTGGTGTACCATGAATGATGTTAAGAAATGGCTGTCATCGTACTGAAAGCTACTTGAGATTGCTGCTCACCTCTTCACTGCGACAGTTGTTTCTGGGTTGAATAAATTCGTCTGGAGACAGTAAGACCAAAAGAAAAGTTGCCATCATGGCTTAAGGGTGAACACAGATTTCTAACCAAATTAATACCAAAGATTTCTCCTCATCTGAATAAAACTGAGTTGCTGTAGCAAAAGCACATAAACAAATGACGTTCTGGTACTGAAGTGGTTATGCCAGTGATTACCAGAAGAAAACTGTTGAGTGTGTATAATGATACCAGGATTTATTTATTCAAGTGGTATTAATTAAAGCTACTGAACATACTCATATCGTTGTTTTATGCACCATGAACACAATGACTCTCTCTCTCTCTCTCTCTCTCTCTCTCTCTCTCTCTCTCTCTCTCTCTCTCTCTCTTTCTATCTATCTATCTATCTATCTATCTCTATCTATCTATCTATCTATCTCTATCTATCTATCTATCTCTATCTATCTATCTATCTATCTATCTATCTCTGTCAAAAGCAAAATAATTGACGGATTGAATAAATGAATTTATAAATTAAAAATAAGAACAACAGTACCCTGTCATTCAGGAAAATGAAAATAAACCCCCTGGGGGTAGGGTTTTTTTTTTCAAGAATACTCCCCCAGTAACCCTGCTTGTCGCAAGAGGCGACTAAAAGGGTTGGCGGAGGGTTAGTGCCCCTCCCCGGAAAACAACTAACTAAAAAAACGAACAAGAAGCCTCGGACAAGGACTGACCAAACGATGACGACCCAGGACCGGACAAAGGACTTGGTAATGGCAACGTGGAATGTAAGAGGAGCGAATGATGAGGTGAAAGAGAGAGAGATTGTCCAGGTGCCTGAGGGTGAGAAAGTGGATGTATGTGGAATAACTGAAACAAAATGGAGAGGAGAAAGTGTGAGAGAATGGGAGTATGGATGGGGTATATGTGCAGGAGTAGGTGAGAATGAGAGGGCAAAGGAAGGAGTATGTATTGTTATGAGTAAAAGATGGAAGAAGAGCATAAGACAGTATGGATCAGTTGGGTCAAGGATTGTGTGGGTAAAGTTGAAAGTTGGAATACAAATGTGGGCGATTGTGCGTGTGTATGCGCCAATGCAAGATCGTGCTAGAAGAATGAGAGAAGAGTTCTGGACAAATGTGGAAGTGTGCATGGAAAAGTTTGGAAGGAATGAGAGAGTGTTTTTGATTGGTGATATGAATGGTAAAGTTGGGAATGTGAAGGTGGATGGAATAGTTGGTGAGTGGGGTGTGCTTGCTGAGATAGATGAGAATGGGAATGTGTTTGTGGACATTTGTGCTGGAAGGGGGTTGGTGATAGCCAATACCCTCTTCAGGCATAAAATGATCCACATGTATACATGGCGAGTGATGAGAAGGGTGGGTGGTGAACTGAATGAAAGGAAGGCAATGATTGATTATGTGTGTGTGGATGAAAGGATGCGAAGATGTGTAATGGATGCAAGAGCTTACAGAGGTTGGTGGAGTGGACTTTCTGACCACTACTTGATGGTGGCCAGAATTAGGATTCAAGTAAGATGGAGGAATAGAAGAAGGGAAAGACGAGAGGAAGGAGTAGTTGCAAGGAGAGTGGAAAGGTTACAAGAGGATGAGAAAAAGGCAGAGTATAAGAGAGAAGTGGAGGAACGATTGGGCAAATATGAATTGGAGCAGATGGGAGACGTGGAAGATGTGTGTAGGATATTAACAGAAGAAATATGTGAAGCATGTGATGTAGTGTGTGGAAGGAATAGAAGACGGAGGGGGGTGCAAGGAATAGGGTGGTGAACTGAAGAGGTGAGACAGGCTGTGACACAAAAGAAGAAACCATACAATGAATGGATGAGAAATAGGGGCGTGGAAGAAGTTGAGAGGCGGAAGAGAGAGTTATATGTAAAAAGAAAGAGAGAGGTGAAAAGATTAGTAAGAGAGAGTAAGAAGAGAGTGGATGAGGAATTTGGAAGGAATTTGAGTGTAAAGTGGAGGAACTGTAAGAAAATGTTCTGGAAAGAGGTGAAAAGAGTAAGACAGGGTGGAAGTGAAGTTAGCATGGGAGTGAAAGATAAAAATGGTAGATTACTAGTGGAGAAGGGAGAAAAAGTGAGCAGATGGAGAGAACACTTTAAGGAATTGTTGAACATAGAGGATGGAAGTAATGTGAGTATAAGTGGCTGGGGAATGGCTGGGAGAAGGAGGGAGGTGAGAAGACAGGAAGAAATCAGTAGGACAGAAGTTGTGGAAGCAATGAAGAAAGTTAAATCGGGGAAAGCCCCAGGAATTAATGGAGTGTGTGGTGAAATGCTGAAGCATGGGGGAGAGATAGTACTAGAATGGATGCGGAAGATGTGCAGATTGGCCTGGGAGGAAGGTAGAGTCCCGGAGGATTGGAAGTAAGGTATAATTATTCCCTTTTACAAAGGAAAAGGGGAAAAAGAAGTGTGTGGTAATCATAGGGACATTTGTCTTCTTAGTATAATAGGAAAAGTGTATGGTAGGATACTTATTGACAGAGTTAGAGAAATAACAGAGAAATTAGTTGGAGAAGAACAGGGAGGCTTTAGGAAGGGAAGAGGTTGTGTAGATCAGATATTCATTCTTAGATCTTTAGTGGAAAAGTTTCTAGAGAAGGGAAAGAAGTTGTATGTGGCTTTCATGGATTTGGAGAAAGCATATGACAGGGTGGATAGACAAGGATTGTGGAAAGTGTTAAGAATATATGGAGTAGATGGGAAGTTGTTGAATGCTGTGAAGAGTATGTATGATGGTGCAAAGGCTGCAGTGCGTGTGGATGGTGAACTAAGTGAATTTTTCTCTTTGAAAGTTGGGTTGAAACAGGGATGTGTCATGTCTCCATGGTTGTTCAACCTGTACATGGATGGGGTAATAAAAGAGGTACAAGGTAGGGTAGTGGATGTTGGAGTGGCCCTGGTGAGAGAGGATAGTGTTTGGAAACTCCCTGTACTGTTGTTTGCAGATGATACTGTGTTGTTGAGTGAAGGCGAAGGGGAGCTGCAAGGCTGGTGGATGAGTTTGGGAGAGTGTGTAAGAAACGGAATCTAAAGGTGAATGTAGGGAAGAGTAAAGTGATGGTCTTTGAGAGAGGTGAAGTCAGTGAATGTACAGCGAGGTTGGATGGTGAGGAACTGGAAAATGTGAGTACGTTTAAGTACTTGGGTAGTGTGATGAGTAAGAATGGAGGTTTGGAGGGTGAAGTGCTTGAAAAGGTACAGCAGGGAAGAAAGGTTGCTGGTTCTTTGAAAGCAGTGATAAGAAACAGGGAAGTGAGCATGGAAGTGAAAAAGTTACTACATGACAGTATTGTGATACCAACTCTAACGTATGGAAGTAAAGCTTGGACGTTGTTGGAAGGACACAAGTCAAGAGTGAGAGCAGTGGAAATGAGTTATTTAAGAGGAGCCTGTGGAGTCACATGGAGAGACAGGCTGACGAATGAGGATATAAAGGAGCGTTGTGGTGTGGATGTGGATGTAATAGGAAGCGTTATGAGGAACACACTGAGGTGGTTTGGCCATGTGGAGAGGATGGAGGGTGAAAGACAGACGAAGAGAGTGTATGTGAGTGAGGTGGAGGGGGGAAGAGGGAGGGGGAGGCCGAGGATGAGATGGAGGGATGGGGTGGAGAGGTATATGAGAGAGGGGGGGGGTGAGTTGGGAGCAGGGCAGTGAAATGGCGGGGGACAGGGCGACTTGGAGGCGATTTGTTTGTGGCCACCCTAAAAGGGATTGAGGTGTCTGGCAATAGATAGACAGATAGATGTTTATCAAGACTATAAACACCAAAGTGGCACACCAATGGATTAATTAGGGCAAGCCTGTGTCTTATTTTCCCACCACTCATAAAATGGGAACTTGTTCATTTCGCCGAAATATTACCAATACAGTACTCTGCTCCTAAACAGACCACGGCAGTTCGCAAAATAATACATACTAATTAGGCTCAAGGTAATGTAATTCCTATGAGGAAGCGTTGTGTGTTGTGGAACAGTAAGTGGTGTTGTTGATTATAGATATTAAGCTGTGCTAACTCATTTTGCATCAGTCGATGTATTCAGCGATGCGACTGAAACGTAATAGTGTAGGGAGTAACATATATACTCCCTCATGTAAGATAAGTCTCTCCAAAGCTGATGAAGTGATCCAAAATTAGAAAGAATACACAGCGCCCCACTAGTGAAAGGATTAATTCTTGGAAACCTGATGAATTCAAACTGGGGAGAGTTGTGCACTGTGGGAGAGGAGATCGTTGCTGGATAAGGATATACTCGTCAGTGCCCAGAAAATCTACAGTACAGAACAGGGAGATACAAAAGAACAATGTACTAAAGAAATGATTAACTTTATCCCTTGACTGAGTAATTTATTGTGGCTGATACCTCAGGTCAGATAAGCATAACGAACGAGTCAGGTTAAACTTAACATTCTCTTTGGGAATGAACAAAACAGAACTTCACTGCAAAAACATTCAGCAGAAACATCCACGGCATCCAAGGGATTTAATCTGTATGAGGGAGGGTTGTGTGCTGGAGGACGGGCAGTTGCTGAGTAGGGACACAAATGCCCGATAAACCTGCGCACAGCGCACAGGTGAGCAGAAGAACGAAGGGCACTGGAGATTTAAGTAAATTAATAACATGGGAGAAGTTGCTGAGTAGATATATAACGGCCTGGAGAAATTAAACGAGGAAGTAGGTGACTAATGGACACTGGAGATTTGATTAACTGAATTCATGAGAGTGAGTTGGGGTATTATAGCAGGAAGGGTTGTTGCTGGGTAGGGACTTAACTGCCAAGAGGACCTATATATCAGTAACTTTCTCCTAAACAAAAATGCACATTGCAGATTCTGCAAATCGAATTCATGAGGAAGGGTTGTGTGTTTTGGAAAGAGGGTTATTGCAATTTAGGGCCGTAACTGTAAGGAGAACCTTCACATTTTTCAGGTTTTCGTTTTACGGTGATGTAAATGTTCAAAACAAGGACTCGATTCCCATATAATGTAACTGTGTTTGTTGTGAAGATACGAGTACTGCTGTATCTTTACAACAAACTTTTTCAGTATACGTGTCTATTTTTTGCATGTATCATTAGTTTCATTCTGTCAAAGTTAGTAACTATGCACACTGAAGACTCGATAAATATAATTCATATGAGACGGTTATGTGTTGCTGAAGTAGAGCAGCAACATCAGTGCCTGGAGTAGACACACATTAGTCGATTTACCAGTTAGCTTATTAAGGATATTACAGCCAAACTAAGAATAAGATACACGTAATGTTCAACTGTTTGATTTATTAGGGATCGTTGTGTTTTATGGAAAGAGGAGAACGTTACTGAGTATGGACATAACTTGTTTGACATCTACATTTCAGCCGTTTTGTCCTAGACAGTTAAGTCATAGAAATATAACTATAGTCACGGCGCACGACTCTGAGGTTGTCATTATAGTACCCGGCAACTTACCATTCAAAAGTGGGTCCGATTTCGTATTATACACGAAGCGTGTTATTATGCACGAATATATTATACATGAATATTATTATACACGAAGATGTTATATACGAATCACATGCGTCTCATATTATACGCGAAATCAGACGCATGTTGAGGGGTAGGTTGCCAGGGCACAAAAATAACAACCTCAGAGTCACGCACAGCGACTACAACAATGCACACTGAAGAGATGAGTAACTGAATTCATAAGCAAGGCTGTGTGTTACGGGAAGAGATCGTTAATGAGCAAGGACATAACAACCAGGAAAATCAATTCATCACTTAATTTGTCACTTCTTAGAGAGCCCACTATGAAAAAAGACCGTTGATGATTCGATTAATTTATGAGGGGATTCGTGGTTTCGACCTGACACAAATCTACCAGGAACACCTATGTATCATTTCTTTTGCAATAACCAGTGACAATGCATAATAAAAACATTTCAATCTGAATACCTGAACAACTTAGTCCATGCAAAGGAAGGGGTTTTTATTGAGCGAGGGCGCTTATACTTGGAAATCGTACAGTCAGATACAATAGTCTGTTCGTCTCTCCTGCCTCCTCATCGCTGGACACGCACTGGGCAGTGATATATATATTATCACCCACAACTGAATGATAATATGCACATTGTCCACTACGTCACACTCAAGTGTCCATGAATTCAGTGATGAAAATACAGACAAGAGAGGCTAACGGACTTAAAATAGTATATGACTATACCCATAGCTTTAATTACTTTTGTCCTAACCAAGAAATCAACAACGTACACTAAGAAAACAACAATGTACCTCAAAGTTATTACTGAACCAAAGTTCAAACTGAATCTGAAATTCTTATGCCATGGGAAGGAGGAGCAGGAACTGAAGATCAGCTAAGAAGAAGAGAATATGAAGAGTATCAGTAACGGAAAAAAGTTTAAAAGACAGAGCAAAAATATTTTCAACAAAGAGTGGGAAAGGGAGAACTAAAGATACACCATGAGGCAGTCGAGGAGAGAAAGATGAAAGAATTTTAAAAGGTAAACTACAAGGAAGAGAGGAGGAAGGGCTCCTAGCCACAGTAAGAAGGTTTACAAGAGAAACAAAAATATGGAGAAGTTAAGAAGTAATAACAAAGGGAACAAGAGACAGACTATGAGGAAGAGACGGACACACAGGGGAAGGAAATTTAAGTGATAAACCATGAGGAAGAGCGTCTGGTCACAGGATGGTTTGCAAGGAAATCAGTTTTGCCTCTGTGTCTGAAGGCAGCTGTGTGGGTTGTTTGCCAGCACACACACACACACACACACACACACACAATGACAGCAAGAGAGGAAGGACGCACATAGGTGTGCGCCACTACTAGACATATCTAAGAGTATCTCTAAACAAGTCAAGTTCGGTACTTAGACTAAATTAAGTGATGATTTAATATACTAGCCCAAGTACAGTATAAGCAAAAAAGTGCAGTCCAAAGAAAGTGTGCATAAAAAAAATCTTTGTTCCAAGGATTTGCTGAGGCAAGGCTAAAATCAGGCTGCTGTTATATCACCATGGCGGGTGGCAGGGATATGCCACACTGTAAGTAAATTTTTTTTTTTCTGTAAGATGGATTGCTTTGCAGCAGTGCCACTACTCTAGGTGAGGGAGGGGATAAAAGTATAAGAGAAGGGATAAAAGTGGAAAACAAAATTATTGATACGGAGAACTGGTTGAAATGGAAACACATAATAAGTTAGTGGAGAAAGGGAATAAACTGGAGAACGATTTTCATCTGGAAATAGAGGCAATCAGAAAGAAACTACACCTACAGAGGGAAAAAAAATAAGATTAAGTAAAGGAAATAAACAGAAAAGACACAACAACAGATGAGTTGTCTGTTGAGGTAGAATCACTGAGAAAGAAAACAAGCATAATGGAACTTTGAGATGTCAAGTGCAATGGCAAAGCTTTCCCCAAAATCCCGAAAGGAGGATGACCAGGAGTCTGAAAGGTACGTGAGAAGATCACCAGTGGTGTCCCTGACGGAACCCATACTGACGATCAGAAAGAAGGTTGTGTTAGGAAAGATGCTTTAAAATTTTTCTATTATGATTTGACTCGAAAACTTTTGAGATACAGGATGTTAAAGCAATTGGACGATAGTTAGAGGGTTGGGAATGGTCACCCTTCTTTGGGACTGGCTGAATAAGAGCAAACTTACAGCAAGAAGGAAAGGTACAGGTTGATAGACAAAGGTGAAAGAGTTTACCTAGGCAGGGTGTAAGCACAGAAGCACAGTACTTGAGGACAACAGGAGGGACTCCATCAGGCCCATATGCCTTGTTAGTACTGAGGCCTGTGATGGCAGAAAATATACCAGCTGAAGATTTTAATGTCAACCATGAGGAAGACTGAGGGGGGAAGTGATGGAGAAACAACACCAGAATCGTGTAAGGTGGAATTGGAGGAGAAAGTCTGAGCAAAGAGATCTGCTTTATCAGTAGAAGAAATAGCTACAGAACCATCAGAGTAGAAAAGAGGAGGGAATGATGATGAGGTAAAGTTGTTAGAAAGGTTTATGGCAAGTTGCCAGAAGGAGTGGGAACAATTCAAGTTGGAGAGTTGAGAGCTTTTAGTATGTATGAAATTAATTTTTTGCAGGTCGAAGAACAGACTTAGCACGATTCCGGGCAGAAACGTCAAAAAGATGTGATTCAGGGGTGGGTTGGCTCTGGTACCTTTTATAGGCCCTCTCCTTGTTGCGGATAGCATTAGAACAAGCGTGATTAAACCAAGGCTTTCTTGCATTAATCAAAGGATATGAGAAAGGAATGTATGCTTCCATCCCCGAGAGAATAACCTCCGTAATGCGCAAGGCACACTCAGATGGCTCCCGACCATGGAATCAATAATCATTCCAGGGAAAATCAAAGAAGTACTGCCTGAAGGCCTCCCAATCCGCAGCTCCAAAGTGCCACAGATGACATTTCTTTGAAGGGCCCACAGGCTGTACCGGAGCGATAGGACAGGTTAAGGTATTATGGTTGCGATCGGAGGAGCCCAACGGAGTGAAAAAATTAACAGTGTAAGCCAAAGGATTAGTTATAAGGAAGAGGTCAAGTATGCTGGAGCTCGCTCCAAGGCGGTCAGGGATACGGGTAGTGTGCTAGACAAGCTGCTGGTCTAGGCAATAAAGTTACCTAGAAAGCCGGCCATTTTAAACTTTTTCTTCCAAGAATAGTCTTGAAAAGTGGTCAAAATAAGCCTAGTGATAGTAAAAGTTCTCATTTCGGCTGTTTTCCACCCGAAAACAAGCGCTTTGGTCCAGCACGCCCAGAAATGTGTCAGATGGTTACATTCAGATTCCTCCATCGGCTGGTCTGGATAGGTAGTCCAACTTGGTGTGGAGTGGCTGGGTGCATGTTGTACTTGTGGCATGAAATCACAAAATGGTTTATGGAATACAGCCACATTCGAAACTATGATGTTCAAGTTGGTGTTCTGTGCTAATTTTTCTTCTCACATTCTCTTTCATATTGGTATAAGGCACTATAAACACTCGCATATGACACAGTAAACAGTCATGCTGCACACAGTCACATTAGTTACGGCAAATCACACGTTTCTTACGTTATTTTCCTTACATTACTTGATTTTATGATTTACTCCTATTTGCTAACATTTACTTATATTACTTTCAGATGAAGAGAACACTTTAAGGAGTTGTTGAACATAGAGAATGAAAGTAATGCGAGTATAAGTGGCTGGGGAATGGCTGGGAGAAGGAAGGATGTGAGAAGAGAGGAAGAAATCAGTAGGAGAGAAGTTGTGGAAGCAATGAAGAAAATTAAAATGGGGAAAGCCCCAGGAATTGATGGAGTATGTAATGAAATGCTGAAGCATGGGGGAGAGATAGTAGTAGAATGGATATGGAAGATGTGCAGATTGGGAGGAAGGCAGAGTCCCGGAGGCTTGGAAGTCAGGTATAATTAGTCCTCTGTACAAAGGAAAAGGGGAAAAAGAAGTATGTGGTAATCTGAGAGGCATTCGTCTTCTTAGTGTAATAGGAAAAGTATATGGCAGGATATTTATTGACAAAGTTAGGGAAATAACAGAGGAATTAGTTGGAGAAGAACAGGAGGTTTTAGGAGGGGAAGAGGTTGTAGGTCGGATATTCATTCTTAGATCTTTGGTGGAAAAGTTTCTAGAGTAAGGAAAGAAGTTGTATACAGCCTCCATTTATTTGGAGAAAGCATAGGACAGGGTGTATAGACATGGATTGTGGAAAGTATGAAGAATATATGGAGTGGATGGGAAGTTGTTGGATGCCGTGAAGAGTATGTATGAGGGTGCTAAGGCTGTGTTTGTGTGGATAGTTAACTGAGTGAATTTTTCTATTTGTAGGTTGGATTGAAGCAAGGATGTGTTATGTCTCCATGGTTGTTTAATCTGTATATGGATGGGGTTATAAAAGAGATACAAGGTAGGGCAGTGGAATTTGGAGCTGCCCTAGTGAGAGAGGGGAGTGTTTGGAAACTCCCTGTACTGTTGTTTGCAGATGATACTGTGTTGTTAAGTGAAGACGAAGGGGAGCTGCAAGGCTCAGTGGATGAGTCTGGGAGAGTGTGTAAGAAACGGAATCTAAAGGTGAATGTAGGGAAGAATAAAGTAATGGGCTTCAAGACAAGTGAAGTCAGTGAGTGTACAGTGAGGTTGGATGAGGGGGATATGGAAAATGTGAGTGCATTTAAGTACTTGGGTAGTGCGATGAGTAAGAATGAAAGTTTAGAAGGTGAAGTGCTTGAAAGAGTACAACAAAGAAGAAAGGTTGCTGGTTCCTTGAAAGCAGTGATAAGAAACATGAAAATGAGCATGGAAAGTGAAAAAGTTACTCCAAGACAGTATTGTGATACCAACTCTAACGTATGGAAAAGAAGCTTGGACCTTGTTGGAGGTACAGAAGTCAAGAGTGAGAGCTGTGGAAATGAGTTATTTGAGAGGAGCATGTGAGTCACATGGAGAGACAGACTGACAAATGATGAAGTGAAAGAGCGTTGTGGTGTGGATGTGATAGGATGCGTTAGGAGAAACACACTAACGTGGTTTGGCCATGTGGAGAGGATGGAGAATAAGAGAACGACAAGGAGAGTGTATGTGAGTACGGTGGAGGGGGGGAGAGGGAGGGGGAGGCCGAGGATGAGATGGAGGGATGGAGTGGAGATTTACATGAGAGAGGGGTGTGTGAGCTGGGAGTAGGGTAATGAAATGGCAGGGGATAGGGCGACTTGGAGACGATTTGTTTGCGGTCATCCTTTACGGGATTAAGGAGTCTGGCAATAGATAGATAGACTTTCATTATGTACACTATTTATGTATCACTGTCAGTTGGTTCATCACTTGGAAGCTCTCCAACTTCGACTGGAAGTTGGGAGTAAGCACAATATCTTCGGCAGTGCGTCATGACCCAGATTTGTGTCAGATGGCTATTTTCAGATACCGTCAGCAAATGATGTGGATAGATAATCCACTTTGGTGTGGAGTGGGTGGATGCATGGAGTACTTGTAGCAAGGAAACGCAACCTGGTGTATGTAATGCGGCCACAGTCGAAACTAGAAATTGGCCGTACCACACCAGGTCGTCAGCCATACAGCAGGCGGTGCTACGCCTGTAACAAGACCAAACACCGTCCCCCAGCACGAAAAGAGATAGCCTACCAATGTGCAGTGTGCAAGGGCCCAATATGCCCCAAATGTTTTTGCAAGTATCACTCCAAGCGTGATTACTGAGCAGGTGTGTGGGAAAATGTAAATAGTATGCAAGTATGCACAAGTGTGTTGTTTTTTTATACATAAGTGAAATGTTAGATATTATTATGTTATATTTACTAAGTACTATGATATAAGTGTTTTATAATAAGTTCTGTAAGTACAATGCAATAAGTGTTACTGTTTATTGGTTATTGGTGAAACAAATATTGGAAATACCATGAGCTAGCCAACCTGTTACATGAAAGAAAACCACATGTGAGTGGGCCAGAAAGAAAATTACGTGGTTGGCTATAACTACATTTTTCCCTCGTTACTCAGAAAATAGTGCTGAATATGAGAACATAAGCATATTTTTGATCTGAAGTACAAATAATGTAAGTTGTGTATAGCATTTGTAATATCTTCATGATGCCCCTAATTTGTACAAATCAGTCTGAATTAAAGTACAAGAAAATTACCCCATACTCAACCATACTGCGTGAAACAGCCACGGCATTTACTTGTCAAAGTGCAATTACCCGAAATCATGATGTCAAGTGCAATTATAAGTGTTGTAGTAGAGAGAAATTATTATAACTGATGCAAGAAGTCTATCTATCTATCTATTGCCAAACGCCTCAATCCCGTTTGGGGTGGCCACAAACAAATCGCCTCCAAGTCGCCCTGTCCCCCGCCATTTCACTCCCCTGCTCCCAACTCACACACCCCCTCTCTCATATACCTCTCCACCCCATCCCTCCATCTCATCCTCGGCCTCCCCCTCCCTCTTCCCCCCTCCACCTCACTCACATACACTCTCTTCGTCAGTCTTTCACCCTCCATCCTCTCCACATGGCCAAACCACCTCAGTGTGTTCCTCATAACGCTTCCTATCACATCCACATCCACACCACAACGCTCCTTTATATCCTCATTCGTCAGCCTGTCTCTCCATGTGACTCCACAGGCTCCTCTTAAATAGCTCATTTCCACTGCTCTCACTCTTGACTTGTGTCCTTCCAACAACGTCCAAGCTTCACTTCCATACGTTAGAGTTGGTATCACAATACTGTCATGTAGTAACTTTATCACTTCCATGCTCACTTCCCTGTTTTTTATCACTGCTTTCAAAGAACCAGCAACCTTTCTTCCATGTTGTACCCTTTCAAGCACTTCACCCTCCAAACCTCCATCCTTACTCATCACACTACCCAAGTACTTAAACGTACTCACATTTTTCAATTCCTCACCATCCAACCTCACTGTACATTCACTGACTTCACCTCTCTCAAAGACCATCACTTTGCTCTTCCCTACATTCACCTTTAGATTCCGTTTCTTACACACTCTCCCAAACTCATCCACCAAGCCTTGCAGCTCCCCTTCGTCTTCACTCAACAACACAGTATCATCTGCAAACAACAGTATAGGGAGTTTCCAAACACTATCCTCTCTCACCATACAGAAAATGAAAGAGCTATTCTTTTCCCACACACCTACAGGGTATAGGGGCACAATGAAACAGGCGGAAAAAACTTTGGGTAGCCAGATGGACAGGATGATGACTCATCCTTACGACGGTGAGTAAGGAAAAGTTGAGGAGTGAGTGGAATTTTCCACATTCCTTCCAAGGACACCCGGGCAGCGTTACAATCACCACTCCGGTCAGTGCTGCCAGCGCTAGCCAACGAGTCCAAGGTCACTGCCATTGGCGCACGCTTGGAACCAGCCCACCTAAGCATGTAAAATTAGTCATCTTTAACTTATCCTTACTCATCAACGGGACCACCTGGAGACGTTGCGATACTTTCATCTGAAAGAGGAAGAGTTGGTGAGTCTTATGTACCTTCATTTTTTTCTCTAGCTATTATATTTTGGCAGATAATAAGGTTTGAAGTAAGGGTATTTTTTCGAAAATCTCAGAAATTTCCCGTAAGGAGTGGGGGATGGTGGGAAACCCCTGACGGATGGAGGTTAAAATCAGTACTTCCTGGGTGAAAGTGCTGTGTAGGTCAAGTTTTAGACTGGCACAACTGACGACTTTTATAAAAACTTAAAAACCTTTGATCAAACTACCACTAAAAAGAATGTAAACCTGGTTCATGATCAGAAAAAATTCAAGGTCAAAGAAGTGCCTCATTCATGTTTTGTTTTTTACTGTGTGGAAGAGCAGTTCATGTTTTGTTTTTTCCTGTGTGGAAGAGCAGTTGAAAAGTAGGGTGTCTGAAATATCGTAATGTCAGGCATGAATGACCAAATTTTTTCCATACAAATATTTTTTAAATAATTTTACTAAACGATTTCCTTTCATGTTCACGTATCTTTAATAGTTTTTGAGTAACGAGGTTG
>NC_136983.1:8795893-9108393 GCF_032717465.1 Coenobita brevimanus | reverse complement strand
GTCAAGGAAAAAGCAAAACAAGGTTCAGTCCAAAAAGAAAAAGGAAAGAGGATAAAGGTAAAGGCAAGTGGGTGAAGATAAAAGGAATATATAGAAGAAAGTGAAACCAAGAAGAGAGAGAGAGAGAACAGAGGGGATTTGTTGTTGAAAAACTGTTGGACGCCTGGCAGCGCAGAATCAATCACAGTAAAAAAAAAAGAAAAGTCCCTTCAGGGCCATTCAGTGCAATAAACCAATATTCCTCTGCAGTACACAGTGCCTAGCCACTGCGAGGCGCAGGGAAGAATATGAAGGTTTGGTTCCCGGATGGACGCTGCATTTGCGTCTCTCCACCCAGCTTACAGGGGCTCCATGAGAGATTTCACATAACCTCATAATTTGCCTAATGGCTACCATCCAACGTTTCAAATGGCTTCCTGGATAACAGGAAACCTTTAGGCATGTCACTCACTGTAGACCCATCTAAAATGGACAGATAAATATTGAAGATTTGCAGGAGAAATAGGAAAAATGAGTACGTAAGAAACAGTATCATGAACGAGATGCTGAGCAAAATATGAGGGGGATAATATATGAAAGACACGAAAACGAGAGAGAGAGAGAGAGAGAGAGAGAGAGAGAGAGAGAGAGAGAGAGAGTTATGTACGCACAGACTCGGGCAAAGGAAGGGAAAGGGAGATAATGGAAGGAAAAGGCCAAGAGGAGTGGAATAACCAAAACTATGAAGCCATACAGAGATGAAAAGGAGAAAGAAAAAGAAAGAATGAGAAAACGAAACAATGAAAGTGAAGAAAAAAATGCTAGAAATATGAAGAGATATGGATTAAGCAAAGCGCAAAGAGAAAGGGAAAAAAGGAGAAAGACCGAGAAAGAGAGAAGGATATTAAAACGAAAAGCGATACACACATAAAAGGAAAACGAAGAGGAGTATGAAGAAAGAATTAAGATGAACGACGGAGATAAGAGAAATAAGCGATATTGAGTTTTGGGGGGATTTTGCAAAATAAAAAATAAGAAGAAATATACAACAGGAAATAGAAGGGAAGGTAGGAGTTTGCGGAAAGGTATGAATTTATGAGGCATAGAAAAATAATACAACACCATATCTGAATGTGATATCCTTAGCAAACATACTAGAAACAATGTTACTGTGGTAGTGTCATGAGATTACTGTCGTCATTTGCTGTCTGGAACAATGCAAGTTCGATCCTAAGCTGAGGCAGGAAACAACTGGGTAAATTCGGTCTCCTTAAAGCAGAAATTTGTGACCCACTATCTTAATGTCATAAAACCAACCACGCTAAATGGGGCGGCCCTGGCATGTGCTTAATATAAATGGTGTGTGTTAATGCTTTATGAGTGACAATGTGTGTGGGAAGTAAGAGGACTTCTGAGCCCAGGGAACCGACCGTCATGGCTGAGAAAAGTTCAGCAACCAGGGAGAAATAAATATAAGGCTGCAATGGATCAGCCCTCCTTTGGAATCGTATATGGACCAGTGGACGTAAACAATATTCAGAATCGGGTGGAAAAGAGAAGACTATGTATAATACAGAAGAGGGAGGTTACAAAGGACAGATATCAGAAAAAACGGGAAAAAATGAAACGTCAAAAACAAGAAGTGATAGGAAGATGGAAAAAACGAAAAATGAAATCAAAGTAATGAAAAAAAATATATAGATAGGTATAAACAAGGTGAAGCTGAAAAGAGGGAAAAGCAAAAACAAGAAGTAGAACAAAGATGGAGAGCAGCTTGAGAGACGGAGTGAAAATAAAAAGGAAAGGAGGAGCGACAAGAAACAGGAGAGAGTACAAAATAGGTGGAAGTAAGGACGAAACAGGAAGAGATGGCAATAAATCTTGAGGAAAAATATGGAAGAGGAAACACAGATGGGAAGTAACGAGAGAGAGAGAGAGAGAGAGAGAGAGAGAAGGAAGAACAATTACTCAAGCGGCATTCTAAGTTGCTCTCTCTCTCTCTCTCTCTCTCTCTCAGGAAAAGTAAAGTATAATGGAAAAGAAAGAGAAGGAGGAGGAGGACCAAGAAGACGAAAAGCAGGGGGAGAACCTGACGATCGTGAAGGGTTGACCCTCTATGATGATGATGATGATGATAATTAATAAAAGGAACAAAAAACAAAAAAATAACATCTCAAGGGCAAAAATGATTCCCTTTCTCCCTAAAAATTAATGAATATAGCTTCGTTATTATGGCTACACAATAAAAATACGTACCTAATTATTATTATTCCGGCCTCGGAGACTCCCAACGATTCCAGGAGAATCGGAGACTGCGCAAGGAATATGAAGTGTCCAGGTTATATGTCCTGACATGGACTCAGCTGAGAGAAAAAAAAAATCCAAATCTCCCCAATAGGGTCAACGTCACTAAGAAACAGTAGGTGAAGACCAGTGACTGTTTATAGGATACATACTAAGTTCTAGATATTCTTGTTTTCGCCTCAAAGTCTCACAACGATTCTAGGAGAACCGGAGACTGTGCAAGGAATCTGAAGGGACCAGGTTATGTGACCTGGCATGGGCCATTGCTGATGGAAAAAAAAATCCAAATCTCCCCATTGGGGTCAAGGTCATTGTAAGAAACAGTAGTAGACACATGCATTCTTTGACACCTTTGCCACGACACACACCACAAAGCCAGCCAGGAGACAGGACGTGTGTGCTGGGCAATCCCCAGGTCCTGTCCTCTCCCCTAACTATTTTTTAACCAGCCCATACCCCACTGACCGGGCTAATGTATGGCCCAGCTTGTACTATAGGTGCAGGTAATCTTTGAACGAACGAACCTTTGCCAAAGCTTTTGTTGATGTTACACAATAAGTTATCTTAGGGTCTTCTATTATTGTTAATATTACATTTATCTTTGCATATGAACTATATGACAGCAACAAACAATTACCTTCCCACTGTGAAAGCACTGCAGTCACACAAATGCTTCTCACTTCCATTTGTTCGCAGTCTAAGGGGCAGTGATACCACCAGCAGTCCCTTTTTTAACAGCAAAAACGGATGGTTAGTAGTAAGAAAATTCAGATGGATACTTTGGAAGACATTGGCACAGACAGGAATGCTTAATGCTCTCATAACTGAAGATGTTATCAGTCAGGCCAGGGTGTTACTTGTCACCGTCAACACAAAGAATGCCATGATTTCAGATGTCCGTTTGAGTGAAACTCACACTCAAAATTTTTTAACCAACAAGACCGCTCTTCCCAAGCTCTTTCCACCTACTGAGGATGCTTTTATGCAGCATCTGAAACATTCTGTCTTGGCATCAATCACTAACAAGGTATCACACACTGCAAAGCCTTGCATTCCTTCACTAGATGAATATGGATTGACAGTTAGGCAGAACTTGTGCCTGTTACAGTGACTGCAGAACTGTGGCCATCAGAGACGTCTGCTTCTCTTTCTTGTGGTAGTAGAAACAATTGTTTAAGTACATGTTCACGCGTCAAACGAAATGTTCCATGTTATCTTGCCGGCAGATGCCGTGAATCTCCAGAGAGCTGTTCCAGTGCTCACAACTTCCAAGAGGTTGAGGATAGCTCTGATTCTGATTTCTGTCGATATTGTATTTTCTTTTTCCTTGTTTCAACAGGATTATCACTGTACTGGACCAAATCACAATGTTAGTTGTTTTAATAATTATAACAGTTGTGTTACATCTCATTCACAAAAAATTGTCTTATGGTGTAAGGATTAAATGTTTAATTACTTGAATATTATAAGGGAGCTTATATCCATGACATGTTCAATTAATGACATTTCTGTGAAGTGTGCTATTTATACATCCAATAATTCTATTTTTGCTAAGTTTCTCAGTCATTATAAGTACGTAAACTTTCTAAAGAAACAATAATTTGTTGGTCATTATAATAAACTACTGAAATTATAAAATATTTGGTAATTCTGAACATAAATAATCCTGTTTTTTTAGATAAATATATACTCTATATAAATGGCATGAAAAATGTGAATACTTATTATTACATACGATTTATACGACAGATTATCGTCATATAGTAACATATTATCAGCAGCCATCTTGGACGCCATCTTGGATCCACAGCTTACAGTAGTTGGTTTTCAAGATTGTGCACTTGGGTATTGTTCCTGATGATCTAAGGGTTAAAACGCTGTGCCACAACCTTTTATATCAATCCATGTCTGGATGACTAGATAAAGTGGCTTTTACTCTCAAGGTATATTGGTTATTTTAAGGGAAATAGGATATAATTTTTTTTTTTTTACCGCATATCTGTATCAGTTGTAGTATATATCTACGATTGCTGCCGCCAGATGATTTTATTAAACCAACAGCAGGCCTTTTTAACTAGAGTGAAGGAGCTGTCGATAATGTTTATTCACTTTACAAAAAATCTCTCCCAAGCTGAGTAAAATCATTTGGTGTCAGCAAAATATAAGAGTTCTTCCTTCCTTCCTTCCCCCAGATCCTCTCTCTTTCTCACGCTAAACTTCGATTTTCAATTCCAGAAAAAAAAAAAAAAAAAAGCAATGCATTTCCCGCCATTTTTTTTTTTTTTTTTTTTTTTTTTGGTCTCCTCAGAGTTTGATTTTCACGATACTTTGTGGCGTTAACCCAATCATGAAAGCAACAAACGTCAACCACAATTTGAATATCAAGTTGAACATGAAAGCAAAAACAAAAATCGCTAAAGCTGGAATCTCAACCCTAATGTGAAAACAACAATTTTCTTTTTAATGTTGGGGAGACTTTTGTATAAATCTCACCACAGTTTGCCATTTGGGAGACTTCTTACGTTAACTCCAACGTGAGTGCAACAAAATTTTCGCAGAAAAATGAGTCTGAACTTAAACGTGAAAACATAAAATTTTTTGCTAAAGTTCGATTTTCATTCCCAGAGTAAAAGCAACAAATTTCTCGCCAAATAGTTGCTGTTTGGCGAAAATTTTGTCTCGACACAGTCTGATATTTACTAGACTTTTCTCATAACACTGATATGAATACAACAAAATTCTTGCTAATGTTTGAATGTGAAGTCCAAAGTAAATGCAATGTATTCTCACAAAAGTTTTGCTTTTTCTCAAACTTGCCAGGGTTAGACTTTTGCGAGATTTTCTTACGTTAACTTCAATGTAAAAGTAAATAAATTCTCGCCAACGTGTTAATGTGATCTCCAAAGTGAAAGTACAGTAAAAAAAAAAAAAAAAACAACAGGTCTTGCCTTGGTATGATTTTGAACTTCAACGTGACAGCAACAAATTTCAGGCCAAAGTATTGCTTTGGGGGGGGAAATTAAGTTCAAGTTTTGCCGTGGTTTGACATTTGTGAAACTTTTCCTACGTTTAATAGCAAAGTGAAAGTAATCAATACACAAAGTTTGAATCCGAACTACAACTTGGAAAAAAAAATTCACCAAACTTCGACCCTGAACTCCATTGTGAATGCAACATGTTTCTCGCCAATGTTTTACATTTTTCACCATTTTCTAGGGGAGAACGAGAAGTCATGCTACAGTTTACTCTTGTAAGATATTGTTACATTAACTCTAAAGAGAAAGCAACAAAATTCTCGACATCGTGTGATTTTGAAGCCCAACATGGATGCCTATATATATATATATATATATATATATATATATATATATATATATATATATATATATACCTAGGCTGCTTCCCCCAAGGAAAGGGAGGTAGCCGAGACAGGACGACAAACTCCCCATTTACTCATCCATTCAAACACATTCATTCGCATCTTAGCCCCAAAGGGGAGAACGGACAGATCCTCACCGCACCACACCGCACAAGGGTCAACTGCGCAATGCAATCAGTGACATCCACAGCAGGGCCCGACAGCAGAACTGGTTTACCCCTGCCACATCATAACAGACCCATCCCCTTACCCGCACCTGACCTGACTAGCTGATCAGACCAAATGCGGGAGAATATCCCCTCAGGGCTGCATCATCACTTATTCATTCACAATTTCTCTCCATTTATTTCTGTCACTCACAGCCACTCTTCCTTGCTCAACAGACATCCCTCTCGCATCCAACGCTCTCTTCACACTGTCCATCCATCCTATTCGTGGTCTTCCTCTCAGCCTTACACCTCTCGCATCAGATCTAGTTATCTTTTTCACCAATCGCTCATTATCCATTCTCTCCATAGGCCCAAACCATCGCAACACCCTCTGCTCAACTCTACCAGCCATCTCCCGAACAACTCCAGTTCTCCTTCGCATTTCATCATTTCGCACCCGATCCATACGCGTCACTCCACACATACTCCTCAGACACCTCATCTCCATTACATTCAAATTTTTCCTCTCTGCTACACCCATATTCCATGTTTCAGCCCCATATAACGCAGTCGGTACCACAACACCCTCATACAGCCTTCTCTTTACATCCATTCTAAGCGAACGACATTTAAACACTTTTTTCATTCCTCCCAGTACCTTTCCTACTTCATTTATTCTAAACTTCACTTCTGCATCTATTCTTCCATCCACAGCAACATGTGACCCTAGATATTTAAAACAATCTACTTCCTCAAGCAACTCACCATTCAAAACTATTCATCCCCCTACCATCTATCAACCTCGTACACTTCATCACTTTACCCTAATTCTCATTTACTTTCAATTTCCTCCTTTCACACACCCTTCCAAACTCCTCTACCAACTGTCTCAATCTCTCCTTTGAATCAGTCACCAGTGCAGTATCATCTGCAAACAGCAGCTGCATCAGATTCCACTCTCTACCATCAACATTCACCAGACTCAGACATCCGCCTAAAACTCTTGCATTCACCTCCCTTACAACGCCATCCATGTAAATATTAAACAACCAAGGCGACATCACACATCCCTGTCGCAGCCCCACTCTCACGAGAAACCAATCACTCACAGCATTTCCCACTCTTACACACGCTCTACTATTTACATAAAAACTTTTCACCCCTTTTAGTAACCTACCATCAAGTCCATACAATATTAAAACAGTCCACAAAGCCTCCCTATCAATTCTATCATATGCTTTCTCTAAATCCATAAATGCCCAAAACACATCCTTGCCTTTCGCTAAATACTTTCCACACACTTGTCTCACAGCAAACACCTGATCAACGCATCCCCTCCCTCTCCTAAAGCCACACTGCTCATCACCAATCACTCCCTCTGTACCCTCTCTAACTCTCATAATTAACACTCTACCATACACCTTACCTACAACACTCAACAGACTTATACCCCTAAAGCTAGTACATTCATACTTATCACCCTTGCCTTTATACAACGGGACCACACAAGCACTTGCCCAGTCAATTGGCACCATACCTTTCTCAAAGCACACATTCAACAATCTTACTAACCAGTCAACAATAGTCACTCCACCACCCTTCAGGCATTCCACAGCACACCCATCCATACCCGCAGCTTTCCCTGTTTTCATCTCCTTTACTGCCTTCTCCACTTCCTCCTTCGTGATCAAAGAATCATTCAACTCTCCCAACACATTTATTCCTTGCACCCTTCCATCCGCCACAATCTCAGCCACCCTTTCCTCCTCTACATTTAACAATCTTTCAAAATACTCTGCCCATCTCTTCCTTACTGCATCCATTTCAATTAACATCCTTCCATCCTCTGATTTTACTCGTTCTTCCTTCCCAGACTCTCCCTTTCGCAATCTTTTCACCTCCTTCCAAAACATTTTCTTGTTCTGTTGAAAATTCTCTGTCAGCCGCCTACCTCACCTCTCATCTGCTGCCACTTTAGCATCATGCACAGCCCTTCTCGCTCTATTCCTCTTTTCCTTATACCTTTCATATGACATCTCATCCTTCTTCTGCAGCCACACTTCATATGCACGTCTCTTCTCAGCCACAGCCATACTTACTTCCTCGCACCACCATTCACTTCCTTTTCTTACACCACCACCCACATCTCTCACATCACACACCTCTTCTGCATCCCCCACCACAGCACTCTTAAACAACTGCCATTCCTCCTCCACTCTGCCATTTTCCCGATCTTTCACTGCGTTCCACTCATCTTTCAATTTCTCCAGATACTCTATCTTTTTCTTTCTTTTATCCAACTCACTCACTTTCAAAACCTCCCTGCCACACCTAACCCTCCTAGCTCTCACCCATCTCTTACCTACTCTTAACTTTCCCTCCACCAGGTAGTGGTCAGACATACCTCCACCCTCCCCTCTCAGAACTCTCACATCCAACATCTTCCTATTACATTCCTAGACACAACCACATAGTCCATCAAAGCTCTATCAACAACCCTTCCACCCTCCTGTCTCACCCATGTATACTTATAAATATTTTTTTTTCTCAAACAGCGTATTCCAAATCACCATCTCTCGCTCAACACACATCGCTATCATTTGTTCCCCATTTTCATTTCTTCCAGGCACACCATGCATACCAACTACGCCTTCAACTGCTGCATTTCCCACTCTAGCATTCAGATCTCCCATCATTACCACATTCACATTCGCTCCAAAACTCTGCAGACACTCATCATCATCATTCCAGAAAGACTCCCTCTCTTGTTTATCCCTTTCATATATTTATAATGTTACAGTCAATATCTAAATCCAGACAATTTGTAAAGTGACTGAACTTTTCAGGCAATATGTGAATTGCCTAGTTCACCCAGTCAATTTAGAAATCAGCTAAAAATTGCAGACAATTTACAAAGTGACTAAAATTCTGATAGATTTTCTTGGCATATTGACTAATATGGGGTAATATACTGACATAGACAAACAAACAGTATTCTTGAGTAAAATTTTATTTTCTAAAACCTACGTGACGATAGAATGTGACAGTAAAACCTACGTGACAATATAATGTGATAATAAAACAATGAAAGAATAAAATGTGACAATAAAGTAAGACATTGAATCAGTTTTTATTCTTACAGGTCAAACTAGAGTGGCACCGACTATTGCACTTGTGACCTTCTTTATAACATTTACAGCGATTTGTTTGACATTGTTTCTTACTCACAGTACAATTGCACTTAGTATAACCTTGACCACCAAACCTAGATGACTGCTGTACTGCCTGATGAAGTCCTATTTCCTTGTCCGCACTCACATCACCAAGGCTATACAGTTGCTGGGTACAAATATCAAACTGACTTCTACTGTAGCGTCCCTTAATTATTCCTTCTCTCACGGCTATTCGATAAATGTCATTTTCATTATGATCTAAGATAACACCTATAACATTTCGGGGATCACCTTTACCTCAATCAACCAACGGGATGGGAAGTGTCACATTATCTCCGGGATTACCAGGGGCATGATCTAAACGACTACGTTTCACCATGCGTTCAGCTTGGGCTAACTAACCAGCAGCTGCTCTTGACCGTTGAAGTGCTATGTTTTCTTGGAGCACATGAGGTCTTCCTGTAGGATTCTGGTCACAGGGTGAATTGTCTGGATAGGCAGAACCCTCGGATAAACCATCTGAATGAACAAAAAAAGAATAAGAGCAATGGATTTTTAGCTTTATAACAGAGATAAGTATTTAATTAATGGTGATAGACTTGACATGTGGTTATGAGCTTAATGAGATCAGTTATCAGTTACCCTTTTTTAACTTTTTTTTTTTTTTCTGTGTGTGTGTCACTTCCTGGATGAGCGAAGTCCTCACGGTGAGTAGAACCCTCAGGTGAATCATCTGGATGAGTAGAGCCCTTCGATGAATCAACTGGATGAGTAGAGCTGTCGGGTGAATCATCTGGATGAGCAGAGCACTCAGGTGGATCATCTGGATGAGCAGAGCACTCAAGTGAATCATCTGGATGAGCAGAGCACTCAGGTGGATCAACTGGACGAGCAGAGCACTCAGGTGAATCATCTGGATGAGCAGAGTCCGAGGGGAAAGTGTAAGCTCCAAGTAAATCATCTTCAGTAACCATTGTCTTCAAAACTTCCTCTGGAAGTTTTGAAGACAAAACCTACTCTGGCCTCAACACCGAAGAGTGCTTTGTATGGGGATTGTTTGATCCCAGAATGGTAACTGGTGTTCTTTTGAAACTGCACAAACTTGAGTCCCATGGGCCAGTCACTTGTATCATTATCACCTAACCATGAAACTAGCATGTCTTTTATATCACAGTTAAGGCGTTCAACTGATCCCTGACTCTGCGGATGCCTTGGTTTACCATGAACCATTAACAAGTCTGGCCAAAGAAGTTTAAGTTCCGAAATGACTAATGCTGTTAATTCACTACCATTATCGCTTTGAAGAATTTGAGGTGCTCCAAACATTAAAAATATGTCCATTAGTTGGAATGCAACCTCAGCGGCCCTTTTTGAAGTTAAGGGACGCAATATGCAATACTTTGTTAGGTGATCTTGATACACCATTATCCACTTATACTTTCCTTTGGCACAAGACTGCATGTCAACAAGATCCACCTGAGCTCGTGAGACAAAGTCCTTTGACAAACTCGGTTTAACAGTAACACCCTTGGTCGTACATCTTTTCCGTTTCTTTTGACACTGAACACACAAAGATTTGAACAATTCTACAGTATCTCTAATAACGTTTATATATCTTGACAAAGCTTTGACCATTTTGTATCTGCCGCCACGTCCCGTAGTAATATGAGCACGTTTTATTGTGTCAAACATACCCTCAATGTGCACAAAATAAACAGGTTCTTGAAGGGAGAAACCTGTACTGTACACAGGAAAAATCATCTGATAAATTACCAATATGCTGGGAATCGAACCAGGGACTCTCAGGTGAAAGCCAGGCAGCATATCACTACACCACGACCAGGTAAAAGTTAACTCACGTTGTCACAATCGTGTAACCAACGTCCCTCCGCCCCCACTGTGGGCATCAAGAGGATGAGTTAACCCCCTGGCACTCGGGCAAGTAGATGCTTTTAATCTATCCCAAGCACTTACGGCAAGTCAGAATGAAGGTTTCTTCCTTAATTCTGACTTGCCGTAAGTGCTTGGGATAGATTAAAAGCATCTACTTGCCCGAGTGCCAGGGGGTTAACTCATCCTCTTGATGCCCACAGTGGGGGCGGAGGGACGTTGGTTACAAGATTGTGACAACGTGAGTTAACTTTTACTTGGTTGTGGTGTAGTGGTATGCTGCCTGGCTCTCACCTGAGAGTCCCTGGTTCGATTCCCAGCATATTGGTAATTTATCAGACAGAAAACAGGTTCTTGAGTTATATCATTCCGTTTTTTGATCAGCTTTTCAACGTCACCACACTGAAGAACTTCGTAACGTCCAAGGATGCAATACTGCCGATTTGATTTATTTTTTGCAGATGCTGCTACTCTGAGTTCCTCTATCAGATTGTAGTACTCAATTTTACTCAGTAGTAATGACTTTGAATCCGATTTTTTCTTCAACATCACTTTCTCGTAAAAAAGTGCTTCCTCAGAACACGCCATATGTTCTGCAAACGAACTACACCTCACGGAAGGACACAAGAGTAAATGCTAGGGACGAGGCCAACACACAACTGCACTGGCTAGCTACCCAGACGTCTGTACCGGTCACACACACACACACACACACACACACACACACACACACACACACACACACACACACTGATAAACTACCCAGACATCATCACACAAACTGCCAATAGGTAAACTGACCGATTACCCATACCAGGATTCAAACTCTAGTTTGACCTGTAAGAATAAAAACTGATTCAATGTCTTACTTTATTGTCACATTTTATTCTTTCATTGTTTTATTATCACATTATATTGTCACGTAGGTTTTATTATCAAATTCTATCGTCACGTAGGTTTTAGAAAATAAAATTTTACTCAAGAATACTGTTTGTTTGTCTATGTCAGTATATTACCCCATATTAGTCAATATGCCAAGAAAATCTATCAGAATTTTAGTCACTTTGTAAATTGTCTGCAATTTTTAGCTGATTTCTAAATTGACTGGGTGAACTAGGCAATTCACATATTGCCTGAAAAGTTCAGTCACTTTACAAATTGTCTGGATTTAGATATTGACTGTAACATATATATATATATATATATATATATATATATATATATATATATATATATATATATATATATATATATATATATATATATAGATATATATCGATACATACATATATATATATATATATATATATATATATATATATATATAAAGAGAGAGAGAGAGAGAGAGAGAGAGAGAGAGAGAGAGAGAGAGAGAGATAGATAGATAGATAGACAGACGTATATGTTTGATTCTGAACTCCATCATCAAAGCAACAAATTTCTTGCCAAAGTTTTGCTCGTAGTTCGCATGTCTTTGAGTCCCTCCACTTTGACTTTTGCGAGACTTTTCTTATGTTAACTCCATCGTGAAAGGAAAAAAATTATCACCAAAATAAATTACAACTAAAATTCGAAGGCAATATAATTATCGTTAAAGTTCGATTTTCAACCAAAATGTGAAAGCCACGAATGTCTTGCCAATGTTTTGCTTTTTGGTGAGAATTTTGTATAAGTAACGACACTGTTTGAATTTCGGGAGATTCTTCTGTTAACTCCATCGTGAAAGCAACTAAATTCTCACCTCAATTTGATTTTGAAACCAAAAGTGAAAGCAACAAATTTCTTACCTCAATATGAGTTTGAAACCAAAAGTAAAAGCAACAAACTTCTCACCTCAATTTGAGTTTGAAACCAAAAGTGAAAGCAACAAACTTCTTACCTCAATTTGAGTTTGAAACCAAAAGGGAAAGCAACAAACTTCTTACCTCAATTTGAGTTTGAAACCAAAAGTGAAAGCATCAAACTTCTCACCTCAATATGATTTTGAAACCAAAAGTGAAAGCAACAAACTTCTCACCTCAATTTCAGTTTGAAACCAAAAGTGAAAGACGCAATATTCTCACCTCAGTTTGAGTTTGAAACCAAAGTGAAAGCAACAAATTTCTCACCTCAATTTGAGTTTGAAACCAAAAATGAAAGCAACAAACTTCTCACCTCAATTTGAGTTTGAAACCAAAAGTGAAAGCAACAAACATCTCACTTCAATTTGAGTTTGAAACCAAAAGTAAAAGCAACAAACTTCTCACCTCAATTTGAGTTTGAAACCAAAAGTGAAAGCAACAAACTTCTCATCACCTTAATTTGAGTTTGAAACCAAAAGTGAAAGCAACAAACTTCTCACCTCAATTTGAGTTTGAAACCAAAAGCGAAAGCAACAATATTCTCATCAATGTGAAAGCAACAAAAATGCCTCAAATGTTTCGCTTTTCGGCGTTTATTTATTTATTTATTTATTTATTTTTATTTTTTTGTCTCGCAGCAGTTTGACTGTTGCGAGATATTTCTTACGTACAAAGGAAAAGGGGAAAAAGAAGTGTGTGGTAATCATAGGGGCATTTGTCTTCTTAGTATAATAGGAAAAGTGTATGGTAGGATACTTATTGACAGAGTTAGAGAAAGAACAGAGAAATTAGTTGAAGAAGAACAGGGAGGCTTTAGGAAGGGAAGAGGTTGTATGGATCAGATATTCATTCTTAGATCTTTAGTGGAAAAGTTTCTAGAGAAGGGAAAGAAGTTGTATGCGGCTTTCATGGATTTGGAGAAAGCATATGACAGGGTGGATAGACAAGGATTGTGGAAAGTGTTAAGAATATATGGAGTAGATGGGAAGTTGTTGAATGCTGTGAAGAGTATGTACGATGGTGCGAAGGCTGCAGTGCGTGTGGATGGTGAAGTAAGTGAATTTTTCTCTTTGAAAGTTGGGTTGAAACAGGGATGTGTCATGTCTCCATAGTTGTTCAATCTGTACATAGATGGGGTAATAAAAGAGGTACAAGGTAGGGTAGTGGATGTTGGAGTAGCCCTGGTGAGATAGGATAGTGTTTGGAAACTCCCTGTACTGTTGTTTGCATATGATACTGTTTTGTTGAGTGAGACGAAGGGGAGCTGCATGGCTTGGTGGATGAGTTTGGGAGAGTGTGTAAGAAACGGAATCTAAAGGTGAATGTAGGGAAGAGTGTAGTGATGGTCTTTGAGAGAGGTGAAGTCAGTGAATGTACAGCGAGGTTGGATGGTGAGGAATTGGAAATTGTGAGTACGTTTAACTACTTGGGTAGTGTGATGAGTAAGGATGGAGGTTTGGAGGGCGAAGTGCTTGAAAGGGTACAGCAGGGAAGAAAGGTTGCTGGTTCTTTGAAAGCAGTGATAAGAAACAGGGAAGTGAGCATGGAAGTGAAAAAGTTACTACATGACAGTATAGTGATACCAACTCTAACGTACGGAAGTGAAGCTTGGACGTTGTTGGAAGGACACAAGTCAAGAGTGAGAGCAGTGGAAATGAGTTATTTAAGAGGAGCCTATGGAGTCACATGGAGAGACAGACTGACGAATGAGGATATAAAGGAGCGTTGTGGTGTGCATGTGGATGTGATAGGAAGCGTTATGAGGAACACACTGAGGTGGTTTGGCCATGTGGAGAGGATGGAGGGTGGGAGACTGACGAAGAGAATGTATGTGAGTGAGGTGGAGGGGGAAGAGGGAAGGGGGAGGCCGAGGATGAGATGGAGGGATGGGGTGGAGAGGTATATGAGAGAGGGGGGTATGAGTTGGGAGCAGGGCAGTGAAATGGCGGGGGACAGGGCGACTTGGAGGCGATTTGTTTGTGGCCACCCCAAACGGGATTGAGGCGTCTGGCAATATATATATATATATATATATATATATATATATATATATAGAGAGAGAGAGAGAGAGAGAGAGAGAGAGAGAGAGAGAGATAGATATATAGATATATAGATATAGATATATATATATAGATATATAGATATAGATATATATATATAGATATAGATATATCTATCTATCTATCTATCTATCTATATATATATATATATATATATATATATATATATATATATATATATATATATATATATATATATATATATATATATTGTTACGGAACAGAGAAAGATAATGTACACTTTAAGTGAGAATACGAAGAGTCACTACTGTCCCGTAAAGTTCCAGGTTCAAAACAAAAGAGTTAGGTAAAATTACAAGTTAAAGTTTAATGCTTAAACTAACAACAAAACATTCAGAACTCATAAGGATAATGTAATGGCAAATAAACAGGTTAAATATATGGTTAACTGCAATAGCCTCTATTAACACGAAATTAGAAAGAGTAAATTTATCTAAGTCAGCCCTGATAAAATGAGATACCAGATAATATTCAGTGAATGCCAGATAAATAATTACAGATACAAACTATTATCAAAAATGACTGACATAAAGAACCCTACATGAATTACAAAAACTTCACTAGGCCTACAAATTAAACTTATGCTATACAGTACAAGAAAAAAATGCAACAACAGTTATACTCAAATTACACACAGCTGCTAGATGGTTGGAGATTTCTTGAGCACTCACAATAATAATATCTGTACAGGGGAGGACAGAGATATGAACAAAATGAGGAGCAGATCTAAGTGGCCATGATGCAGAGACTGAGCTCATTATATAGGAGCCAGGAGAGCTTGATACAACTTGTAATAAGGACGCGCAAATGAAGCCATGGGGACATAGAGTTGACAATCCCGCTCTGGACAACAGAGAGAACGACTTACTCTACTATAACGGTAGAAGGGGGGGACTGAGGCAGAACACGCTCGTGATCAAACATGCAGCATACTGAGCGTTAAAATTACACAAAGGATGATGAAATCATAGGCTATGTAACACCTCCCCACAAAGAAAAAGAAATTTACAAAGGAAATTTCTTATTACTCTAAAACAATCTGTCTAAAGTCTGGATAAGCAATCTGCAATAACATTTTCTTTCCCCTTGACATGTTGTATGTCTAATGAATACTCCTGAAGAAGTAGACTCCATCTTGTCAATCTCTGATTTTTATCTTTAAACTTACTAAGGAATTTCAGTGGGTTGTGATCGGTATAAATGACTATGGGGTCAAAACCAGAACACAAATAAAATGAAAACTGCTGTAAACCCAAAATCAAGGCCAAAAGCTCTTTCTCAATAGTGGAGTAGTTCTTTTGAGGTGGAGTGAACTTCTTACTGTAATAAGATACAGGATGTTCAATACCCTGATCATCCTCTTGCAGCAAAACAGCCCCAGCTCCTGTATCACTTGCATCAACAGCCATCTTAAAAGGCTTAGCAAAATTTGGAGTAGCGAGCACTGGCTGACTTAATAGAATAGCTTTAAGTTTGTTGAAAGAGGATTCACAGTTATCGGTCCAGACAAATTCAACTCCCTTTTTCAGTAGGTCTGTAAGTGGTGATACAAGAATAGAAAAGTTAAGAACAAATCTCCTGTAATAACCTACCATTCCCAAAAATCTTTGTAGCTCTTTCCTACTTTTAGGTCTGGGAAGATCACTTATAACCTGAATCTTAGCTCCTGGTGGTGCAACATGTCCATCACCAATTACATACCCAAGGTACTGAACTTTAGCTTGACCAAACTCACACTTTGATAAATTAGCTACAAGATTAGCATGAACTAAACGGTCAAGAAATTTACTGACATGGCATAGGTGATCTTTCCAGTTGTCACTGAAGATTAATACATCATCAATATAAACAACACACCCTGCCAAACCCTCTGTTACAACATTCATGAGCTTCTGAAATGTGGCTGGTGCATTCTTCATACCATACGGCATTACTGAACATGCAAAAGCCTTTCCTAATGTTACAAAACATGAGATCTCCCTAGCACGTTCAGTCATAGGTACTTGCCAGTATCCCTTTAACAAATCAAACTTACTTATGTACCTAGCCTTTCCGATCTTGTCTATGCAATCTTCCACACGAGGGAGAGGGTAAGTGTCTGTTTTGGTTATCTGATTAACACGTCTGTAGTCGATGCAAAGCCTCTGTGACCCACCTGGCTTAGGGACTAGAGTGACAGGAGAACTCCACTCGCTCTGACAGGGCTCAATCATCTTGTGGTCCAACAGGTAGCCAAGCTCCTTCTGGATGAGAGGAACTTTCACTGGGTTCACACGGTAAGGAGGCAATTTAATTGGCTTTGCGTCTCCAACATCGACATCATGCATCAACACAGTGGTTCTTCCTGGAGTGGCACGGAACACTTGCGGGTACTCCTGCAGTAATGCCGAAAACTCCTGCCTTTCCTTGGGTGGTAGATGAGAAAGCTTAGTCTGGAGATCATTCATGATATCAGGATTCTTCCCCAAACTATCACTCAGGCTCATACTGCATGGGAGAGCTTCACTTGCAGACTCGGGTGGAACAGCTACAGTGCAGACTGGATTATTTTCGTCCCGCCTGTGATATAACTTTAGCATGTTGATGTGACATAGTTGCTTGCTCTTTCTACGATCTGGTGTGGCGATGACATAGTTGACATCACTGAGTTTCTTCTCCACGAAATAAGGGCCACTAAACTTGGCTTGAAGAGGTTGCCCATGAACTGGTAGCAGAATCAAAACCTGATCTCCTGGCTGAAAGTGGCGTAACCTGGACTTCTTATCATACCAAGTCTTCATCTTCTCCTGAGCAGCTCCTAAATTCTCTCTCGCCAACTGTAAAGCAGTGGACAGCCGTTCTTTGAACTTCATCACATACTCCAGCAGGCTTGACGTCATCTTCCTCCGACAGCCAGCATTCCTTGAGTAACTTAAGGGGTCCTCTTACTTCATGGCCAAACAGTAGTTCAAAAGGTGAGAAGCCCAGTGATTCATTTGGAGATTCTCTTGCAGCAAACACAACGAATGGAAGACCTTTATCCCAGTCTTTCTGATGTTCCAAACAGTATTTCTTGAGCATCGATTTGAGTGTTTGATGATATCTCTCCAACGCTCCTTGGGTCTGGGGATGGTAAGCTAAAGACGTGATCTGGGTGATGCCCAACTCTTTCAGAGACTGCTTGAAAACGTTTGACATGAAATTACTTCCCGGTCTGACTGTACCTCCTTAGGCAGACCAAACTTTGTGAAGAACCCCAGCATTTCCTTAACCACGTTCTTTGCTGAGATGTTTCTAAGTGGAATGGCTTCAGGATAACGAGTAGCCATATCAATCATGGTCAACACATAAGAAAATCCTGAAGAAGTCTTAGGAAGAGGGCCCACAATATCCACCAACACACGGGTGAAAGGCGCCTCAAAAGGAGGAATGGGAACTAGAGGTGCAACCTTTTCGGTCTGATTACACTTCCCCACAACTTGACAGGTGTGACAAGACTTACAATACCAGGAAACATCCCTGAAGATACCTGGCCAGTAGAAGTGTTTCAAAATGCGTGCCACAGTCTTCCTCACTCCAAGGTGTCCTGCCAAGCTGGAATCATGAGCCACTCTAATGATATCCTGCCTACAAACACGAGGGATGACAACTTGATGTACAACCTCCCATTCACAGTCGGCTGATGCTGTTGGGGGTCTCCACTTCCTCATAAGTACTCCTGACTTTACATAATAACAAGTAGAAGCACCGGCTGACTCTTCTTCACTGTAAGCAGAGTTAGCTAGACCTTTCAACTCAGGGTCAGCAACCTGCAACTCAACCAACTCTTGACGAGACAAATTATCAACACTACAGGGTACTGCCTCATCTGGTGAGTGGTCCAAATTAGCAAGAAAAGTGTCAGCTAGGATAACATCATCATCATCATTATCCTCTAAATCACCAGTAACTTTAGACTTAGCCCTAGTGACAGCACATGCAGGGAACACATCAGGGACATCACAATCCTGGGACGCAGCCACTGGCTCACTAGACAACTGAGGAGCTGGACACACTTGACTTCCACCAATATCATTTCCAAGTAAGAAAGTTACACCTGACATTGGGAGTGTCTCAACCAACCCAACCATAACAGAACCATTAACAAAACCAGACTCTAAATTCACTCTGCACAGAGGAACAGAGAAGTAATTATTCCCTACACCTTGTAAGATTACAGTTTCATCAGAGGAATTAACATTAGAGCCTAGAACACTGGTCAGCATAAGGGATTGGCAAGCACCTGTATCACGATATATTTTAACTGATTTCCTGTCATTACTGTCCAGAGGACTGACAAAACCATCAGACAGGAAATTAGCACATGAACTCTTGAGAGTGTCACCCACGTTACTGTTCAAAAGAGGAGCTCCATCATGAGAATTTAAGTTACCCCTCAAAGCAGGTTCAGTTAACTCAGTTAAAGAGTTCTGGGAACTCTCAAGAGTGGACACTAGACCAATTGACTGAATATTTAAAGACTCCTTTTTGTTCACATCACGCTGTCTCCTGAAACATCTCTCCGTAGTATGACCAAGCTTACTACAATAAGTACATTTACTTTTCTGAAATCTAGAGGTGAAGCTGGTATTTACTTCCTGAGAAACATCATCCTTATTCTCTTTCCTGTTACCTGTACTCTGAGTAGAGGCAACGTACTTACTCTCAGCTTTCCCTTTTTCTCTAGAATATCTCTTGTGAGTGAGAACATACTCATCAGCTAAAACTGCAGCATCAGACAAATTATCTATTCTTTTCTCATCAAGATATAGGCTTACATCTTTATAAATACACCTTTTGAAATCCTCCAGCAAAATCATCTGCTTAAATTTACCAAAATCAGAATCCACATTCTTAGAATTTAACCACTGCTCTAACAGATCTTCTTTGATTTTTGCATACTCAACATGGGATTGCTTATCTTGCTTGTAAGTTGTCCTAAATTTTACTCTATAGGCTTCAGGAACAAGCTCATAGGCCTTAAGAATCAAGCTCTTAACTACATCATAATTATCAGATTGATCCTGAGGCAAAGATGCATAAGTTACTTGAGCTTTACCGGTGAGAACAGTTTGAAGGAGTACTGGCCAATACTCCTTAGGCCAATTAAAACCTGTAGCTACCCTCTCAAACAACTGAAAATACTTTGTTAAATCAGATTCATTAAAAGGAGGGACAAGTTTAACATTTTTAGCCACATCAAAATCATCAGAGCAAGATGATCCAGTTCCACCTTGTTTCATGCGATACTCATGGTCTGCCTGAATCCTAGCAAGTTCAACTTGTGCCTGTATCTGTGCCTCCTGAATCCGAGCCTGAGATTCCGCCTCCTTAGCCTGAGACTCAGCCTGCTTAGCATTTGCCTGAAATTCAGCTTCTTTAGCACGAGCCTCCTGCAGAGCTAGCTGTAACTTAGCTAATTCAATCTGCGTTTGCTCATTTGGAGGAGTTACATTAAACAAGCTTTTATTAATCATGCCAACAATTTGATCTTTAGAATGATGAGAGTGAACTGCAATTCCCAATTGTTGAGCAACGAGTTTAAGTTCATTCTTTGTTCTGTTTTCTATATCACACACTGTTTGCACATTTGACAAAAAATCTTTGGCTTCATCAAGTGTAGAAATAGTAGCCATCATGAATATATCACAGTCACAAAATATCAAACAATATCCTTATGATAATATCCTAAATATCCTGGCGAGGTCGCCAAATTTATGTTACGGAACAGAGAAAGATAATGTACACCTTAAGTGAGAATACGAAGAGTCACTACTGTCCCGTAAAGTTCCAGGTTCAAAACAAAAGAGTTAGGTAAAATTACAAGTTAAAGTTTAATGCTTAAACTAACAACAAAACATTCAGAACTCATAAGGATAATGTAATGGCAAATAAACAGGTTAAATATATGGTTAACTGCAATAGCCTCTATTAACACGAAATTAGAAAGAGTAAATTTATCTAAGTCAGCCCTGATAAAATGAGATACCAGATAATACTCAGTGAATGCCAGATAAATAATTACAGATACAAACTATTATCAAAAATGACTGACATAAAGAACCCTACATGAATTACAAAAACTTCACTAGGCCTACAAATTAAACTTATGCTATACAGTACAAGAAAAAAATGCAACAACAGTTATACTCAAATTACACACAGCTGCTAGATGGTTGGAGATTTCTTGAGCACTCACAATAATAATATCTGTACAGGGGAGGACAGAGATATGAACAAAATGAGGAGCAGATCTAAGTGGCCATGATGCAGAGACTGAGCTCATTATATAGGAGCCAGGAGAGCTTGATACAACTTGTAATAAGGACGCGCAAATGAAGCCATGGGGACATAGAGTTGACAATCCCGCTCTGGACAACAGAGAGAACGACTTACTCTACTATAACGGTAGAAGGGGGGGACTGAGGCAGAACACGCTCGTGATCAAACATGCAGCACACTGAGCGTTAAAATTACACAAAGGATGATGAAATCATAGGCTATGTAACAATATATATATATATATATATATATATATATATATATATATATATATATATATATATTCGTATATATGGCGGAAAGTTTTGTAATTTCTTCATCAAATAGTTTCTTTCATTTCGTGTACTTATCTCCCTTTCTCTTGCATATCCATCATCCAGCACGTCAGCAGTTCCCCTGTCCCCTCCCTTGATATGTCTTTCTCATTCCACACACTGCACTCACACATTACTTAATTGCTCCCTCTTTTCATTTTCTTTGTATGTTCCTGTTTTTCCTTCTCGCTTCTCTGTTTCGCCGAACCCCACCATTATCTAGCCAGTCTTCACAAGAGTTAAGGTAAGAATTTTTGCGCATTTTTAAAAGTATACTTGGAGATGGAAAATTGCATAAAAGTAGCTGATGGTAAGGTCATTTGATTTCAGCTAGTCGTCAGTTCGACTGAGTCGAACCATGTCAAACACTTGTTCTGTTTAAAACTGTTAAGTGAAATGTAGCATGAACTTACCGAGTATTTAATAAATTCTCTTATTACTTTCTTCTAGCTTTGTCGTAAAAAATAATACGGGTTGCAACGAAACCCGTAAGTAAATTGTTGATTATTTAGTAGTTGGCTTCAATTAGCTAACCTTCCCAACTCTAAAACGCTGCTCAGTGAACAAAAAATAGCTTCTTAGCTCTCTCTCTCTCTCTCTCTCTCTCTCTCTCTCTCTCTCTCTCTCTCTCATCCATGTGTTTGTATTTTCAAGCTACTCTCTCTCTCTCTCTCTCTCTCTCTCTCTCTCTCTCTCTCTCTCTCCAGCCGGCCGCAAAGTACCCAGTCTCACCACCATTCTCTGACATTATGTAATCTACCATGATTAATTTTTCTCCACAACATCATCCTGACCAACATGTTTGCCGTAGCCACTCTTTTCATCACTTTCTAATTAACACTTCGGCTGCTGTCGGCTTTCTTAATATGAAAAAATATTTTAGCGTTTATTGTAACTGATTGAACAGTTCATCATCATCGATCAAAATATCAATTCACAGCATATAAACATTTCACACATCACCAATGTTCCACACAGTCACTACCATCGACACAGCTACCACATCCAACATTTCGTGAGTATTTCACACAACCCCAAATTTCCACACCTTTCCTACCATCCAAACAATTACCATTACCCATACAGTCGTCATTTCTAAGCAACTTCAACATTCCCTATACAACCAACACTGGCCAACCAACACCATTCGTCTACGTCAATATCACCATCCGCACAACTTCCACATTCCACATTTCCCTCATATTCCACAGAGCACTGAATGCTATTCACATGCTCTTAACTCTCACAATCCGAACAATCATCACCATCCACATAGTCTCCAATATTCTTCACAGCCACTCAGGTCCACACAGTTACCACATTCCACACAGCCCTTTGAAGCCACACATACCTATTTTCACACTATTTACACCATCCACACCGTCTCCACTTTCCACATAAACAGTCATCACCATATACAATGCTTCCATATCTACACTGTATCCTTTCACACGTCCCTACTTTCCACACCATCTCCACCTCCCACACGCACCCTCCTACCATGTATTATCAGTCACTTGCAGGTACTCCTTACATCAGAAATTTTCATTTTATTATTCGGTTCCCATAAAACAACAGAAATTCTCTCACTCTGTTCGTTCAGGGAATGTGGAATTTAAGGCTATAATGTTTTAAAATGAAATCTAGTATCAATAATTTTCCCTTCCCTCCGAGGACGTTGTTGTATTTTATTTTTGCTGCTGCCAGACTTTTTTTTTCCAGCTTAATAGAGACATTTTGAGCTGAAGGGGTAAAGATTTTGCCAGCAGTAACCCCTTTACAGCAAAAGATCACCCATATCACCCTTCAGTACGTCAAAGAAAACCTATTACCACTCGTATCTCATTAGTTCAGTTAATACTATAATGCAGTTGTAATCCTTGTAACTTCTACTTTTGTTCTTTTTCTTCTTATTTTTCTGGTTGTAGGCGCACCCTAACCTCTCCTTAGGAACTAATGATGATATGATTATGGTGATAAAGGTGGTGATGGAAATGATCACTTAGCTTTCCTATTTTTGCACTTTCTCTGTTTTTGTTTGTGAATCTAACCTCATCTCATGGCTCAGGTGAGAGTTAATGCAATGGGAATGTCAGTGATGATGATGATGATGATGATGATGTACTTTCTGCTTTGCTTGTTAATATTATATCATTACGAGCCGCGATAGCGAAGCTGGTATTGTTTTCAGTTAGTGTGTGTGTGTGTGTGTGTGTGTGTGTGTGTGTGTGTGTGTGTGTGTTCTTGCCTAATCGTTCTTACCTAACTGTATCTTTACAGGAATGAGTCAACCTCGTACTGTCCCGTGTATTAAACCACATTAATCATACATTTCTATAATTTATGAAGTGTTTTGGCACACACTATTTCATTCGATAGTGCACTCCACTGATCAATTGCGCTATTTGGGAAACTGAATTTCCTTACGTCTTTATCACCTCTTTTTATGTAGTTTTTTGCAGCGTCCTCTTACTGATGCTTTCTCATAGGTTATATACCATTTATGTGTATTTTCTCTTTTCCTGAGATGCATTTATATAGCACAATCATGTCTTCTCTTTTCCTTCTCTCCTGTAGTGTTGGTAGATTTATTTGTTCTAGTCTTTCTTCGTAGCTTAGATCCTTTAAGCTTGGTACCCACCTTGTAGAGGCCCTTTGTACTTTTCAGTTTTATCTTGTTTGTGTGTGTGTGTGTGTGTGTGTGTGTGTGTGTGTGTGTGTGTGTGTGTGTGTGTGTTGACACGAGAACTTCGCAACCGCTCAAGATACCATCACAAAATATTACAGATGTGTAGTAGGGAAAAAAAATCGATCACGAATTCGAAATTGTTTAAAGTACGTCAAGGTCTGTGTGTCTGTTATCACGATTACTTCGCAACCTCTCAAGACATCATCACAAAATTTTACAGGTGTATAGTAGGGATGGAAATCTCCCACGAGTATTGTTTTCAGATTGTCTGTTTGTCTGTGTGTCTATTAGGACGATAACTTCGAAACCGCTCAAGTTATCATCACATAATTTTACATGTGTGTAGTCTGGTGAAAATCTCCCAAGAGTTCTAAGTTGGTGAAGTAGGTCAAGGTCTGTGAGCCTGTTATCACGATAACTTCGCAACCGCTAAAGATATTACCACAAAATTTTACAGGTGTGTAGTAGGGATGGAAATCTCGTACGAGTTCGAAATTAGTGAAATTAGGTCAATGTCAAAGTCATATTCCGATCCGCACTAGATATACTCGTATATCAGCTCGTGGCTGGTATGATCCCCCCCCCCCCCTTGGAGGGGCCTCTAGTTTATTAGTTATTAATTTTGGATGGGTAGTCAAACTCTGGCCATAAAATTTAACTGCTCGTTCCCTTAGACTCAACAGTCCTCCTGCGTACCATACATCTCCAAATGTTGCCACGTCGGCGCCGGTACCCACTGTACATGTTGAGTACATACTAAGCCTGTATCATACAAGGCTGATGTAATGGTATCAACGGAACGAGGGATGGGTTAAGAAATATCAGCAAGCCTTATGGTTGATCAGTGAAGTCTGTTTTAACAAAGTTACAGTTCTATAAACTGCTCTTTAACCCAGTTTAGATTAGTACCCACTCCGCTGAAACAGCAGACCACTTCTCTGCCGACTCGGCCAGCACCTCGCCCTAGAGTATAATTGCTGTTATGGAATTATATATATATATATATATATATATATATATATATATATATATATATATATATATATATATATATATATATCTGGTCTATGAAAGAACAATTTTTTTTCTTTTTAATCTTCCAAACTAGCTTTTGCACAGAGACCGGAAGCTGATTAAATTACTGGTTTATTTCATTCCCATGACACTGCAATGGCAAAATAATATCCGGGAACAAGATGACGGGCATTGTACGAAGGATTTTAAAGTAAAAAAAAAAGAGTATTTTTCTCTTTCTAGAAACTCAGTTTTTAATTTCGCCAACAATTTATTATATAATATCCCTGTTTCATATGATCCTAAACTCGCTATACAAATGGTCGGGTGCGTCTGGGGAAGGGAGGTGTTTACAGAAACACCGAAAACGATTGTTAAAATTTAACATTCTTTTTTAATCTTCCGAATGAAAAGTTTTCGAAATTGATGGATTAAACATCATCATCATCATCATAAACCAGTCCTCTGCATCTTTCCCCTCCCTTTAATCTTTTTTTTTCTGTTCTTAGCCTCTAGGCTGCTAGTCTCAGGGTTGCCACTTCGTGGGAATTATCCACAAATTTATGTGAGAAATGGAGCTACGTGGGAGGTGTTGTGTGAGGACATTTAATCTTTAAAATTTGTGTGAATTTTTGTGTGAATTTTCAGTGGTAATATTTTCTTTCATTTAGACATTAATTATGTGGAGGCAATATTTTCTTTCATTTTGACATTAATTATTTGAAGGCGAGCAGAGACGGTGAAAAATATTCCTGTATGATAGAGGGAGGAAGGGAAGAAGGAGTGCGAGTCACACTCACAGGAACTGATCCTGTCATCATTGGCTTGTGACCGCCGTGCCGTCTAGTCCCTGGTCCCTGGAGTCAAGGCAGATGATATTTTTCAGCATCCACTTTGCATTGTTCACTGAATTCTACTCGGGTCTGGGCTTATTATATTTACATAATGAGTGCTTAAAATTATATATATATATATATATATATATATATATATATATATATATATATATATATTACTTAAGGTATCGCTCCGTCTGGAAGTCAAACTTCAGATTTAGAGGTAAGAAAACTTACCATATAATTACCGCGTGATAAATACCCCGTATTCGACCTTCATTATATTACCTACACAAGGTGGAAGTTTAGAACAGTGACTCATGCACAGATATTTCAAACATTTTTTAAAACTTAAATGTATTGCAACTGGAGTATGTTGAACTGTTTGCACGTAGTTTCAAATATGTTTTTTATTCCTGTCATCCACGCGAAATCTGTAGCAGTGCCGCAGTTATATATAATGAACTTGTTATATGTATAAACCAAAGAGCATTTCTTAGTTTGTTTATTTTTTAAGTCTTTTTGCATAAGACAACTTTGAACAACTAAGTGGTCAGTTGTAAAAAGAATCACACTAATATTTGTTTTGAATGTTATTAGTGGTAGTTGTATACATGTTTGTTGGAAAAAGAAACATTTCATTCATCCAGAATATTTTCGTTTGAAATGTAAAATATATATATATATATATATATATATATATATATATATATATATATATATATATATATATATATATATATATATATATATATTTCATGAACTTGTTTTATGTATAAAGAAAAGAGCATTTCCTAGTCAGTTTAATATTTTTTTTTAAGTCTAAAACTCTTTTTGCAAATCTGGACAACTAAGAAGTTGGAAAGTTTTATTTTTTCAAATTCATCACCACATAATAAACAGCACCTAATTATGTTTTAGTGTTTCTAACGATTTCAGTGTTTTGTGTGAGTTTTGTGGGAAACATCGCAGGATCTGTGTGAATCTGTGTGAGAAATGTGGTAAAATTTGTGGGAAATTAATTTCTGAGAAGTGGCACACTGGTTAGTCTGTTGCGCCTAGTTCCAACAGACAATCACTTTACTGATTCTTCGACTCCGAAGTTTTCAGGCGCTTGCTGTTCATGTTAATTCCCTTATTACCGCATGTTTTAATTTCTGGAGATATCCTTTAGCCATGCAGTGAATAACTTGTGTGAAATTATATCTCCATGTCTAACACCTCCTTTCATTTTAGTTTTTCTATACACTTACAATTCTATAGAGCAAGATCTCTCTCTTAATAATAATTATTTTATACAGTGCTTGGCTGGTTTTCATCTAGTTTAGGACTAATTCGATTTGCCCCTACCATTGGGAAGAGTGTTTAACGATTCTGAGATAAGACTTGCAGGGAGATATTGATCGTTACGTCTTTATTTTTATTTATTTTTCTTTTTTTTTTCTTTTGGTAAAGCAGAATGCTACTCTTACAATTCCATGAATTGACTTCTGCTGGGGCAGCTCAGCATTTCGCAAATAGTTATGCAAGTTCGTTTAATGCAAACTCATAAAAATCCTCAGTAAATATCAGCATTAATGCAATCGTCAATTACTGACTTATCCCCTCGACATTCCTCTCAATGTCTTCTTCACTTGTTAGATACAGTAAAGCTGGGGATACACTTGGTTCCTCCCTGTATCAGCCAAGTCCCCGACTGGTAGTTTTCACGCTTCCAACAGTCAAAGTGTCCTTAGTTCTTCTCATGGTAAACATATCTTGCATTCATTTAAATCTTATCTATGGTTCTCTTCACAAACCCCGAATCAGCAACAACAGCAAACTTCCAGAGAGTGAGAAAGACCTTGAGAAGAAGGAACATTATCGTATAGGCAAGGAGACATCACACTTAAGTAGATGACTGCAGGAAAATTATCAGTAAGATAAACGGATCGATATATCGTTAAATAGACTAGGATTGATGGACAGATGTAGGTGCTGAGTAACTTTGTATAGAGATGAAAATAAAGATTGAAATACAGATGTCGCATTAACATCGTAATGCCCCTATGTTAACCATCATCCACTTCATTATTAGTCCTCAAGTAGCTCTTGAATACAAATTGCGCTGCCACTACTTCCAAATTTCTCTTTTCCTTCCAACAGAAAAACATAATTTCCATCTGCCACCAGTTTAATTCCCTCTTAATTATAAATACGAAACCGTGAAGCAAACTTACAATTATTTTCAATTTTCAAGTAAAGCATCATCATTGAGAGATCGTCTTGTATACACCATCAACCTTGTTTATGAGTGTTATATCTTCCTTTATGTTTTGCATAGCATTATTCTCGTGCTTCTGTGCTTACCCCTGCCTAGGTAAACTCTTTCGTCTCTGTCTATCAACTTGTACCTTTCCTTTTTGCTGGAAGTTTGCTCCCATTCAGCCAGTACTAAAGAAGGGTAACCATTCCCAACCCTCTAACTATTGTCCAATTGCTTTAACATCCTGTATCTCAAAAGTTATCGAGTCAATTCTTAATAGAAAAATTTTAAAGAATCTTTTCTATCACAAACATCATTCTGATCATCAGCATGGGTTCCGTCAAGGACGCTCCACTGGTGATCTTCTCACCTACCTTTCAGACTCCTGGTCATCCTCCTTTCGAACCTTTGGCGAAAGCTTTACCATCATTGCACATGACATCCCAAAGGTTTTCGATCGAGTCTGGCATAAATCTTTAATTTCCAAACTGTCCTCTTACGGTGTCTGCCCTTCTATCTGTGCCTTCATCTATAGATTCCTATCTGGTCCTTGTATAGTCGCTGTTGTAGACGGCCATCGTTCTTCTAGATCAATCGACAGTGGTGTTCCTCAGGGCTCTGTCCTATCACCAACTCTCTTCCTCTTATTCATAAAGACCTTCTAAGCTCTACATCTAACCCTATTCACTCGTATGCTGATGACTCCACCCTTCACCATTCCATTCGGTTCCCGCAACATCCATCTCAGCAGTTACTTCAACAAACAAGGGATGAGGATATGGCACACCTAATGTCTGACCTGGCTCGTACCTCTGACTGGGGTGAAAATAATCTTGTTTTTGATGAATCAAAGACTCAGTTCTTACACCTTTCAACCTGACAAAATCTTCCACAGGAGTACCCACTATTATTTAATAATATTCAGCTCAATCCTGCATCATCCTTGAACTTGTTTGGGGTTTCATCCACTCGGGACTTGTCTTGGAAAGATCATATTATATCTCTTGTAAATTCTGCTTCCAAGAGATTAGGTGTGCTTAGTCAACACCGTTCCTTCTTTACCCCTGCACAGTTGTTGACTTTATACACTGGTTTTATTCGCCCCTATTTAGAGTACAACTCTCATGTGTGGGGAGGCTCCCCACATACAGCTCTTCTCAATAGGGTGGAGTCAAAGGCTTTTCGTCTCATTAACTCTCCTCCTTTTACTGGCTCCGTTCAACCTCTGTCTCTTCGCCGCAATGTTGCATCTTAATCTCTTTTCTTTCGCCACGTCAATGGTCACTGCTCCTCTGAACTGTCTGCTTGCATCCCTCCACCTCTACAAGGGGAGCATAGCACCCGTGTAGCAGCAAACTCATCCTTTTTCAGTCCAACTCTGTAATGCAAGAGTTAACCGTTACTCCCAGTCCTTCATTTATGCAACAGGTCAGCTCTGGAACTGTCTCCCTCTGTCTGTATTTCCTGCTAGCTATGATCTCCAGTCTTTCAAACGCAGTGTGTCCAGGCATCTCAAAGTGATCTGATCTTGAATTTGGCGCTCTCTTGTATTTTGTTTTTCTCTTTGAAGGAACAGTATTGTGGGCTCGTGGCCCTTGGTTCCTTCTTCCTAATATATATATATATATATATATATATATATATATATATATATATATATATATATATATATATACACTAAAAGGAGTATCCGGCGTTGCCGGGCCAAAAAAGCAAACATTCTAATCCTGTTTATTCTAGTTCAGTCTTTCTTTCTACTCCTGAGAAACCATGTACCTCTTATGCTTTTGAAGAGGGAATATAAGAGGTCCAGGAACTTTATATTTCAGCTTTCACAGACTAACTCACAGTTTTTGTTCGCAATTGTTTATTATTACCGATGACCGCAAATGATCTGTGACCACTGACCTCAAATGACCTCGTAGGTCAGCCTCACATAGCCTGAGTCCGAATTGGAGGACATGTGAGTCTCCATACCATAAATTGGCCTGCAGGTGTACCCGGCGTTGCCCGGGCCAAAAAGGCAAACACTCTACTGGTGACCTCAAATAACCCAGATCTGAATTTTGACCTCCCCCCCCCCAAAACCATCCTTGGATCACCCTGATTCAGAATACATATGGGTCTGGGGGACTCTAGCCATTGGTTTGGGCGTGATTGAACTAGAAACACAAACAAACATATAAAAAATCGGTGTGTCTTTTATTTATACTGTATGTAGATAATTTGGTGAAAACATTTGCTGAGAGGCTCAAGTTTTGGTGCGTTTTGTTGAGTTATACAGACGGTTAGTAGCACCGACATGGTTGCCACAAGTGACAAACCTGTCGACGCAAACATATTTTGGGAACTAAGCTAAACATTTCTATGCTGTGGTTCTGCGACTGCTACTTTTATTCGATATCTGGGCTCTCTTTTTTACTATCATATCAGCAGCAACGCAGTTCAGATAGCTAAAAAACTTTCTTGAAATCAGATCTCTTTTATTCATTAACTCCTTTGTGCACTGTAAGTTTTCAGTAACTTTGTGGGACATGATCAGAGAAAATAGTGGGAAGGCAAACTGGACTTGCACACAAGGGAAAACATTCCCATGGATTTTATTTGACCCAGAAATTGGTTATATCGGTAAAAACTGTATACCATCATCTTTGCTGATGTTTATAGGCTACTATAAGATAAGCTAATAAAAACACACAAAACGGATGAGTAAAAATACCGAAATACAGTAAGAATACACTTGTTCTTGAGTAAAAATAGCTTCAAATTAATTCCCAACATCCTAGTGCAAAATTTTGCTAGCACTGTGCAAGAGAGAGACATATTTCTAGATGCAGAATTTCATGAGCTTTCTCGTGGTGTTCTCGGAATTTCGGTATATCCAATAGTTCTCGAGTAAATCGCCAAATCGATTGTGTATCCCCCCCCCCTCCCACTACCACCACCACCAAAGCCCGAGAGAAAACTGTGTATTTTGACAGTGTTGACCTTGAAATAGACACCCTCCCCTATGACGCACCTAGGTTTGATACAATTCATGCTAACACTTCATTCCAACTCTGATAATGGCGCAAAGTGCATCATTGGTTACTCTTCAGTCTAACACGGTTTTGACAGTTTTGCCTTATTGTGCACGAAGGGGATTCTACTAGCTTACGCTGATAATTATGAGCTGTGATTGTCATTACCTGCCAGTGTTATAAAGCTAAATTCTCCAAACTATTTAACATATGAGGAAGGAGTTAGTATATGATGATAGCTGAATGTTTTATGAATGGCGAAATTAATCAAACAGGCAGGAGATCGAACACAACCCATGAGACCGAAGTCTATGCACAACTGTTGATATGTTTCATTCTAGGTGCAATTCGTCTCTTACAATGTAGTACTGTTTACTGTTGCCGCCTTCCACTGTGTGATTGCCCGTTGTCATGGGGTTTTTATCGTGTATGAGATATTAAAGAATAATATTCAATAATTTTTGAGAACAGGACAAAGAATTGACTTGTTAAAATAGAGCAATGATTACTTTATGCCGGCTTACTTCGCCGATTCTCTAAGGACGAGAATTTATAAACTTTCTCAACAGTACACAGCAGAGACTAATTACTCACATGTGCTGTTTATTGGTACCGTTAGCCTCTGGAGAAAGTGACTCCACCCCTGACAATCAATAACTAATGCTATGAATGATAATCAGGTTCTTGCTGATGCATTAACTCCTGGTTGCACAACGGATTTAAGTTAATAAAGAGGACTGGCCTAAGTACCAGTTATGAATAATGCAAAGCGTTTATGCAAACTAGGAGCTATAACTAAAAAAGCTTAATGGAGAAATAACACACGAGTTTAGCTCAAGAAAAAGAATTGTTAATTTATTGATTACAATGAAACAAATTTAAGTGACATGTTTCATTATCAATTCAAAAATAAGGAGAACACACTCACTCGCTCACTCAAAAGCTAAGCTCTTAAACCTAGGAAAATACAAAAAGAAATACTGGTCAGAGAGTGGGCTAAGCGGGAACTGGGCGTCATTGCTGAGGAAGGATGCTGTCTCACTGAACCTCTCGCCAAATCACGCTAGGTGGGAATTCAGGAACTCGCTGGACAACGGTGCTGGCAGGATGAACTGGGCGTCGTTGCTGAGGAAGGACGCTGCCACACACGCTGCTCGACACTGAGCCCAATCGAACCTACTTCCATGATGCTCAAATCCTGACTGAATTCAAACAAGCGAGGCGAGGGCTGAGGCCAGCCGCTAACTGGTAACGGCAAGAAGTGAACGAAACACGCCCATAACAAATCACTCAGCGGAGGTGCTAATGTCGCGCACTAAGACGATCACTTATGAAACAGTGAAAAATGGTTCTGAAAACACTCCCGATTGGGGGAATATGTGGCGGCTGACTGAGTGATACATACTGGGATTCCACTAGAATTCGCGGTTTCCCACCAAGTTCAATGTCACGAGTTTATTTAAATATATGATCGCACCAACTCGTGACATTACATCCCATCAAAATGAATTTTTTTTCTCAGGAAAAAAATTTAAATATACATACATATAAATCCTAACTCAGTCACACAAGATTCACACTGTGGTGCGTGTGTGCTATCCTGCTACAGGAGAAAGTCATAGTCGCCAGTGAGCGAAAAAAGCTCATATTTACATTAACAGAAGCAAGTTTGAGGGAAAAACTCCATGACCACGTTGAAAAATCCTGTACTCAGGTCAAACTGAGCGAAAAATTCGCTACATTTACATTAACAACTAATTGTTATGTAGCGTGATGTATGTAATACATGGTGTAGGTGTGACAGCTGTGGTGTAACTGTACCTACGTGTAAGATCATGTAATACAAATTTATAGTAAATAATGTCGATGAGGCAGAAAAGAAGAGGCGGCAGCATGCAGCAGGGACGGCCAGTTGATCTGCACGACAATGCTGCACTCGCCACCTGCACCTGCGAAAGGAATCAAGGTGGAGCATCAAAAGTGTCATTTCTCTCTCTCTGCCTAGCAATCAGTACTTATGTCATTATTAACCAGGAAACGTATTCTTAGGATTTACAAATCTCTCAGGACCCTTGTAGTTTACTGGTTAAGCTAACTTATTAACCAGGAAACGTGTCAGTTCTTGAATTGCTCAAATCTCTTAGAACGGGCAGTTTAATGGTTAACCTAACACTACACTTACGATTAATGACAGGAAGCTGAGAATCCCTACGCAATCTCGGGCAGGTCACATTTTAACACCCACCGTGAGTGTGAACACTCATGTGGATAATGTGCATTCTCCAGGAATCCTGAGAGAGGCCCACAGCTCGAGACGTTCCACAAGGTAATTCATACACAGCCTCGGACTGTCTCTGCGGGGTTCTCAAACTTCCCCCTTAACTTGTGGTATACATGTATATATAGGTCCTGGACGTAACGTGTCCTGTGGGACCAATGGGCGAGACATCAGCAAATTACTGGTACACTTTTATCTGGGAACCAGGCTGGTCCTTGGATTATTCATATCTCTTAGGACACCTGTCTTATGGAACCTAGCATACAACAGTTGCCCGTGTTAGTCAGCAGTTAGCAGGCGAGACATCAGGTCTGCACCTACGTTACCACTGCCCTATCTCTCAACTGACTCTAAGATTATGGGTGTGGATTCACACGGCACAGGAAGGACATGTCCCTGATTAGTGGTACATGGATACACATTGCAGGAACACACAAAGCTATCTATTTCTTGTCCCATCCCTGGCCAGAAAAAGTCAGCTCGGATACGGCCCTGGGTCTTCCTTTTGCCCATGTGACCTCCTTAGGCTGAACAATGACCCCATTCTAACACTGCTTGGCAGTACTTTGCGGGGACGATGAACTGCAGTTGAACCTCGCCCTGGGGTGCTCATGATTCACGGTACAGCTGTCCTTGTTTGTGAAGGAACTTGGCTTGACATCCCCGTGAATACTTTATCACTCTACCATTTGGTTTCTTTCGCACGGCAGCAAGTGTCGGGTCAGAATGTTGTTCTTGAACAATAACTTGACTACACATCAGATCTTGCGGCGATTCAATGGTCACCGGGGTGACACAGTTTGGAGCCTCAGCCATGGCTTGTGTTACTGTTGCCGAAGTCTGAGTAGGGTCATCTTCAGTGCAACTATACTTGGCACCAGGAATATTGCCTATAATAAGGTCAAATAAAGGTTCTGGCATGACAACTGCGACTGTCGTACCAGTGTAAAATGGAGATGCCACCTGGATACATGCCTCAGTGAACAATCTCACTGATCCATCAATAAGGTTAGCTTGGATCTGTCGACCTGTGTACTGCTCAGGCCGAACTAGACTCTGCCTGACAGAGCAACCTGAAGAACCATTGTCTCTCAGGACCTTCACAGGAATGCCTCCCACAAACCCTGGCTGAACAAGGAAGGCACTGTCACCTGTGGGAGGGCCTGTGGAGGAAGCAGCTAGCCACTGATTAGGCTGCTGAATAAATGATGCAACAAACATAGTGCCCTGTGAACTAGATACTTGAGGGATCATACTCACTGCCTGGGGAGATGGAGCATTGGCCATCTGTGGAGGGGGGTTCACTGTCGCCGTGGGACTAGTGAACTGTGGGGAAGTACCCGTACTGCTAGGGATGACACCACCGTGCTGCTGCTGAGGAACGAAGGCTGCGTTTGCCTCCTGCCTCCGATACACTTGGGCTGGTGCTGATAAGGATAGTCCCGACGGTCAGTTGCGTGGCTGATACTGCTGCTGGTTAGGGTACCTGTTGTACCTCTTCCACTCAGGCTTCTGAGTGTTTTGCCCCTAGTCCTTCCTCTGCATTTTTGGACCTTGGCCATTATTCTGAGAACGGTGTTGTTGTTGGGGTTCAATCTGAGATGGTTTCCCAGATTTATCAGATTTCCTGTTCCAGGTATGCTGCTTGCGTGTTTGGTACCCGTATGCAGTGAAAAATGCATCAGCCTTCTTCACCATTTGTAGGGCATCTCTTACCTGGCATATCAAAGCTGAGCCATAAGTTCAGTAGGCCACGACTTTTCTAGCTGCGTGCGCAGCATAAGGTCAATTATCCCCTCACACGTGGAAGGAGTTTCATCTTTCTCCATCCACTCATCTAAGTAAGCAGTAAGCTGGCCAAGAAACTGAACGGCAGTCTCTTTTTCCTGTAAATGCGCCCTCATGAACTGACTCTTGGTGTCGTCAACTGTGAGACCGTACGCTTTGACAAGTGCGGCCTTCATCATCTCATACGTGAGATTGTCTCCATGAATTCTGTGGAGAACATTGAGAGCAAGGCCCTCAAACAAGCTAAGGAACTGGAGCCGCTTAGCTGCATCATCCAGTTGATACATGTCAGATTCGCTCGCCTTCCTTGTATGGAGGAAGCTTGATGTGTGGGGTTGCCATAATATGTGCAGGGATAGCGCTGCACCAGATGTGTCTGAAGCCAAGGAATCTCGCTTGAGCTTCAACATCTCAATTTCATGTTTTTTGTGTGCTTCTCGCTCGGTACGTTCATGTTCTCATTCTCTCTCATTCCTCACGCTGTTCTCACTCGTTCTAACTCGAGTCACGTTGTTTTCGCTCGTGTTCACGCTCTTTTTCACGTTCCTCACGCTGAATTCGATGCTCTTCACGAGCATCATTCTCACGTTGCTGCTCGTAAGTAAACCGAGAGAGGACATAGTCCTTTATTTTCTCGGAGTCTGTAAGTCCCATATCTTTTGCTTCCTTTACATAGACGTTGGTAGTCAGAATGCTAACTCAGTCTGAGTGAAGTAAGGACTAAGTACTGACTGCAATTTAGCAGAGAAAGATGCCAGTTATCGAGAATAAATAATATAGGCACAGATTAGTGGTGACCAGTTTTATCTAATTAAACTGGTAAAGAAAGAAAATTAAACAAACAACTGACTGTGAAAACTATTACGTAAATTGATAGAACTGAATTAATAATCATCAGTAAGATAGTGCCTATAGACTTTAATGATAAATACCTAAGTATGAGTGACTGAGTATTATCTCGTGAATAGCTTTAGAGCTAGGAGTTAATATCCTGGAATGAGGTCGCCAAATGTCACGGGGTTTTTATGCGTATGCAATATTAAAGAATAATATTCAATAATTCTTGAGAACAGGACAAAGAATTGACTTGTGAAAATCAAGCAATGATTACTTTATGCGGCTTACTTCGCCGATTCTCTAAGGACGAGAATTTATAAACTTTCTCAACAGTACACAGCAGAGACTAATTACTCACACGTGCTGTTTATTGGTACGGTTAGCCTCTGGAGAAAGTGACTCCACCCCTAACAATCAATAACTAATGCTATGAACGATAAGCAGGTTCTTGTTGATGCATTAACTCCTGGTTGCACAACGGATTTAAGTTAATAAAGAGGACTGGCCTAAGTACCAGTTATGAACAATGCAAAGCGTTTATGCAAACTAAGAGCTATAACTAAAATAAGCTGAATGGAGAAATAAAACACGAGTTTACATTACATTAAGCTCAAGAAAAAGAACTGTTAATTTATTAATTACAATGAAACAAATTTAAGTGACATGTTTCATTATCAATTCAAAAATAAGGAGAACACACTCACTCGCTCACTCAAAAGCTAAGCTCTTAAACCTAGGAAAATACGAAAAGAAATACTGGTCAGACAGTGGGCTAAGCGGGAACTGGGCGTCGTTGCTGAGGAAGGACGCTGCCTCGCTCAACCTCTCGCCAAATCACACTAGGTGGGAATTCAGGAACTCGCTGGACAACAGTGGCAGTGGGATGAACTGGGCATTGTTGCTGAGGAAGGACGCTGCCACACACGCTGCTCGACACTGAGCTCAATCAAACCTACTTCCAAGATGCTCAAATCCTGACTGAATTCAAAACAAGCGAGGCGAGGGCTGAGGCCAGTCATTAACTGGTAACGGCTAGAAGTGAGCGAAACACGCCCATAACAAATCACTCAGCGGAGGTGCTAATGTCGCACACTAAGACGATCACTTATGAAACAGTGAAAAATGGTTCTGAAAACACTCTCGATCGGGTGAATACGTGGCGGCTGACTGAGTGATCCATACTGGGATTCCACTAGAATTCGCAGTTTCCCACCAAGGTCAATGTCACGAATTTATTTAACCCCTTAACCACGGGGTGTCACTTTCGTGATGCTTGGGAGCAAGGGATCATACCGCAGGGCGTCACTTTTGTGATTCTGTGTTATTCTGAATTCACAAGGGCTTTCAAGTGGTAGCTTGTATCATCTATCAGTACTGCCAGTGTCCAACACTAGTCAGCACTCCTAATCTCATTTGTACTCCCATCCACTGTTGACAATTTAGCCATTTCTCCCCATTCTTGACTCCCCTCCCTACCTTTCCTCCATTACCCTCTCCTCTCGCCTGCCCAGCCGTGCTACACTAAGTAAATCTTCCCTGGAATTTTCCACTGATTTCCTCCATTGAAATAAGCCCTATGCCCTATTCTTATACCAAATAATATATACCAAAAAGAAATAAGGTAAGTGAGAGTGCCATACACATGGAACTGGCTAATTATCACCTGACAATACCTCATGTGCACTCGTTCGCTAATTTTTACTGTTTATTTCCCCTTGAAATATGCCATATAATCTATTCTCGTATTAAAAATATATATAAGGAGGGAAGGGAGAAGCCTAAGTGATATTTACATTCACCTGGAACTACCTAATTTATAATGTATTGTCTAGATTTCCTGCCAATAATTTCACAGCTATATATCAGCAGCTCTCAAGAGTCTGACGTTGGCAGTAATGCATTTTCCCTAGGTAGGCCACCCCAGCCCACCACTATCAGTTTACTGTTGTCTTTCAACGTGAAAGTACGTCGGATTCGCTCCTGCTAACTTCCGCCGCTTTTTAGCCCCATGCAAAGGGCCCTGTGACCTTTACCCCCTACTAAACCTCGTGTGGAAAGAGGTAAAGGGCTGACAATTGACAGAGAGTGACTACGATCTTTCTGTTGAGTAAAACAGCGCAAGTGGAATTGTAAAAAATGTGTAAATAATGTGTAAACAGCAAGTGAAAGCAATGAATGTAAATATAAGTGAACAGTGGAAAATAGTTTCATAGGTTACTTCAAGTGACAGTGCATACCACAGTGTAAATAAAATAGAAATGTAAATAATGTAAATAAAATAGAGAACGTAAATAGAAATGTAAATGAGTAGTATTATAAGAATATTAGTATATATACTAGGAGTAATGAAAGTGAAAGTTTCACTCTAGCATGTATGAATACTATGAGTTATGAGAGTGAAGGTGAAAGTGACATTCACTCTCAATGCTAGTATACAGTACAGGATGAGAAAGTGAATGCTACGTATTTTACTGAAAGAGAAATTGAATCCCTACAGTGACAATAAACTACTGTTACTGAAGGAAACTTATAGATAAAGACTGTAGATATATATAAGTGTTATATAGTAACAGAAATATAAACTGTGAGTGTTTTTTTGAATAATAAATGAAGAACACCAGCAGCGAACGATCGGAAGTGGGAAGGTCATACGCCCTCGTAATTTTCATTGCTTTCATAGTGTTTTTTTTTTTTTGGAGTATGGATTCCAAACTATTTGAGAATCATAGAATAGTGTTTCTAGTGATAATATCAGGCTGTGGTAATCATATTACGGGTTGTCGAGAAGTGTAAAGTGGAGACTTCTTTACCCAACTTCAGAGGTCTCCACAAGTCCTACAGTACTCAACGAAGGCTCAAAAAACACCCAAGGAGAAAGCTGAAGGTATGTGCCATAAGCATATGTGCTTTTAATATTTTAGGACTAATAACTGATTTTTGGCAAATATTTTTAGAGTGTCTGTCGGAGCGCGAATATGCCCGCGGGAGCGGCAAGAAAAAGCAAAACAAGCCCACAGTTAATGGGTTAAATATATGAAAGCACCAACTCGTGACACCCGTCCTATTTATTTTGTTGTTTGTTTGTCTGTCTGTCTGTCTGTCAACAACACTACACAAAAGTTACTGGTGCGATTTGGACTAAAATGTCGGGAATGATGGATTAGGAGCTTCTGATCACCCGATTAAACTTTTAGCCAAATTAAGCCATGGCCTAGGCTATAGGACCAAAAAATGAAAAAAAAAAAAAAAAACTTTTTTTTGCCATAACTCCTTTCAAATTTGTTCTAGCAACATAAAACCAAAACCTAAATGTGCATCTTTCAAATCTGTGTCCTGTAACAAGCCTCATTACATCAGGAGGGGACGCTCCCCAGTTTGCTGTCCGAGGGTCAACATCACGTGGGTCAGGCCCAAAATTTCATTTGGGGATAGAATAGTCAATTTTCATCCGATTGACTCCAGATTTGATATATGGCATCTTTGACTAGATATCCTGTTGTGTTTATACATCAGCAGTAAAATTACTGCCGGGAAGGGTTTGCTGTGCCTTGGCACCGCTTCTTGTTATTTCTTGGTTCTGTAGTAACACGAGGGCTACTTGAAAGATGATGGTTCTCAGTGGTGCCATCCTCCCGAAATCATCTAATCCACCTTTCTGCGATTCTATTTACACTGAATTTATAATGCACTATCTGTTCCAGATACTCTCCCCTTTAATAAAGATACATCATGGCCTCTCATCTCAGTAGAGGCTGGATGTATGTTGCTTTCCCTCTCCATAGCAAGGTATAGACCTTCTCCAGTGATGTCACAGAAATCACGTCGTTTTGTTTATGACTCTATATTGGACAGCAAACTCCTTACGGTAATGGATGTCCAGACAGGGCTGTCAGAATTGAAACTGTCAGATATATGTAAAACTCTGAATCAACTCCACCAAGATCTGTAGAGGAACAAGATAAATTGTTTGGGGGTAGATCCTTACACCATATCTAGGGAGAAATTAACCAGTCTCAAGGATTGGGGACCGAAACCAGATCTCAAATATGGCAATCCCTACCACTATTTGGTAAACACTCCATCAAAGTTCACCAGGGCATCCTTCAAGGTAAACAGACATGTCATATTGTACATTGCAATGTAGATAGCTGGAACTGACATATGGTACTTGTAAATCGTCTTCGTAATCAGTAAATTATTGACGTGGGGCCAGAGGGGGAGGGATTGTATACAGTGGCTGGGAGTCTAGTAGCTGATGAATGGAATAGGATCCCCAGTGATGTACCCTAGCTGCTGCCCCCTATTTAGAAAGTTTCAAGCATAGGCTTGATAACATGTCACAGGTATGGGTTGCATACAAAATTTGTCGTTCTTGTAGTCACACTCCCGTGACAGTTGCCTAGCATGGGCCTGCATGGGCTATTGTTGGCAGGATAAATTAGTCCCTTCTTGTGAGAACTGTCTAGCATGGGCCTATTAGCCTACTGCAGATATTCTCTCTTCTTAATCCTCAAGTTAGGTCCTATGTTAGCTTAGGTTAGGTTAGATTGGTTGGGTTAGCTTGGTTTGGAAGAAAAAAATAATTTCCGACAGAAATGAATATCAGATTCAAATTTATCACACTATAAAACATTAAAAAATGAAAATTTTTAAGCTTCAAAGTGAGGTGGGTGTAATTCTGGAAATTTACCAAAAAATTTACTTACTTTGAAAATTTCAATAATTATAGGCCTTGATACATGCTGTACACACAGCCTATATACTGTATGTTTAAAGTAGTTTTACATAAAATGCATAATTGAAAGTATATGCCAAAACTGTCAAAATTACTCTTGAAGTTAACTTTTACATTACAACTGAAAGATAACATTGTCACAAACTAAAATTAAGGTCATTTATTTCATGCTGATGATTACCACAACATAAAACTAAAGGACTTCAACAATATAGTTCTAATGATTTTGCATTTTTTATTAACAAAAATCTTAGCAGCTACATACCTGGTAAAAGACAAATATAGGGGGCTGTTGATATAAATTCATTATTCATCCTCTTATTTTTAAGTAAAATATTTTTGTGCTGAGTAAAAAATGTATATTTAATTGGAGAATGTACTGACAATTTTGCTCTCTGTAGAGCAACATTCATTTCTGAATGATATAGAAAATTATCAATTGTAGTACTAGTAATTATGCTTCAGTTGTAACTGAAACACTGTGGATGTGGAGAGGTTGCATTAAAACAACTAGACAAAATTCAGAACAAACCTGTTAGAATTATTAAAAACCCTGCCATTACAAATAAACTACCTCCCCTGCAAGTAAGAAGGAATGTTGCCTCCCTTGCATTATAGTACAGATATTTTTTTGGCAAATGCTCAGACGAATCTGCGTCCATGGTGCCACCTCTCCATGCCTTCTCTTGTGCTACACGGGCATCTGGTCGCGCTCATGACTGGAATGTCACTCAGCCATATTGCAGAACTTCTGCCTATCAGAATTCTTTCATTCCCCGAACTGCATCTCTCTGGAACTCGCTTCCCCAGAGTTGTTTCCCCCCAAATTTCAACCAACAGCTGTTCAAGTCTAACTGTTACAGATATTTTATGAAAAGAGGACACCAGTAATCTGGTGTATGGATTATTTTTTTTATTCATTTGTTTTTCCTTCCTCTGTTCTGTTATTAAAAAAAAAAACACACACACACAGGCTCACAGTGGTATATAACAGTTTTATACTGAAGTGTTGAACAATATTCTGTATTGCACTATTATTAAAATCATCCACCATGACGCAAATATCAGTTTCAAATGAATCACACCGAAAAACACTGAAAAATTATCAATATAAGCTTTAATCCTAACCTCCATACCTAACCTAACCCAAATTTAAGTATTACCTAACCTGTAATTTAATTCGTTTTACTTATGCATATAACCTTCTTGATCATCACTGCTATGTCCGATTCAGCTTAGGTGAGACTCTGGAATATTAACAAAACAAGGCCTGTGACAAGGACCCTCCATCTCTTTTCCCACGCACACACATGGTCGTTTGGGCCTTGTGCTCTGTGACATTAACATAATTAGGATTTCCCATGACCCCTTCAAGTGATAAGAATAGTAAATATGCCCGTATCTACCCACAAATCATCGGCTCACCTGATATGAAATGCTTGCTACAGAGGCGGGAGTAGGTCGTCGGCTGCCAATCCTCCATCTTCATGGCAGCTATCTACTTCTGTCGCCTTTCCTTATTGGCTAGAAACCGGTAGAAGTGTACCCCACCTCCAATTTTCTGCCTTGTCTTGCAGCCAAAGGTACAACAATGGAATACCATTGTGGATTCTGCAATTCTCCCTCTCTGGACATCCGACATTTTGCCGTCCAATGTGGCGCCGTAAACAAAAGTCACATGACTCGTGACGTCACGTGGAAAAGATCTGTATATTAGGCTTGCTTCCCGCTGTGTGGTAAGATGTAAGATATAACGGCCAGATGATCAACACCTGACCGAATATGGTTTACATTTCGTCCCTTGGACGCAGCCATTTTCCAAGATCGATGTTAGTTTCGGAATTTCCTGGGTTCATGTTTAGTGGGCGTCATCCTATCAGCAGCAGATATGAACCTTGAGAAAGTCGGGCTAGCCATCCACGATTATGGAACTGTGATAGAGCTCTCAATGTTTCACGTGCTTCACTTATCTTCAGACAAAGCGACACTAATTTTGTCTTTGTAAATCGCACATTGCACACAACCAGATATTTATTCTCTCTCTCTCTCTCTCTCTCTCTCTCTCTCTCTCATACTGTGTGTATGTGTGTGTGTGTGTGTGTGTGTGTGTGTGTGTGTGTGTTTTCTTTTTTCTCTTTCTCTTTCTCCTTCTCCTCTCCACGTGCCACCTCATTCATCCAAACACAAGCTCCATCATCCTTTACTTCCTTCCCTCATACCGCTTGTCACACAGCATGTGTCTTCAGTCTCACTCCATTTCGCGTAAATGCCATTTCTTCTCCTTATAGTCTTCTTCCTCCTCCTTGGCCTCCTTCCTTTCCTCGCACGGTACTTTTTCCTCTGCTAGGCTAGTCCACATATTTAGTTTAAACTCCTTCAAACCACGACGTGTACTTAGATTTTATTCTTGCTACCGCCATACGATTTTATTCAACACATAAAGGACATTGCAGCGAATGTGCTGGTATTGGTTATGTCCAACCCTCACAGTTCGAAGGCTCTTAATTTTTATTATTCATGGAAGAGGGAACCAAAGGCCAGAAGCCCGCAGAATTGTTCTCTGCTAGAAAAAAAAAAAAAAAAAAAAAAAAAAAGATAACAGAGAGCCAAATTCAAGATCTCTTCATTTCGAGATGCCTGGACACACTGCTTTTGAAGGACTGAAGGTCATTGGCAGTCGGAAATAGAGACAGAGGGATACAGTGGCAAAAAATAAAATTTAAAAAAATCGTCCTCAGACCAATCGGAGTGTGTAAAGTGAATCACTCTTCTTCCCACCTTTTGATCAAGTATTCCTTCTAGCGCAGTATTACCCACTGAACCCGGTGATGCAGCTTGTATTTCATTCCTGTTATTTCCCAGTCTGGCGTAGGTAAAAGTGTCAGAATTTGACGTTTATGATAGCAGTCTTGAACCTATTTTACACAAGACTCACTAACATATCATGATAATTAAGATCCCCCACCAACACCGTCACACCAGTCCTGATTAATTCAGCTTCAGCAAGAACCAGTGTGAAGGTGGGTAGACTTCAAGTGCTAAGACGGTATCATGTGACGGTCCGAGGCGGCTATTGTTGCACCAAGTGTCGGATATAAAACAAAAATATAAGTTAACTTAAACTACACTCACATTGAAACCTCTCCCCCCTCTCAGCATCGGAAACCCATGCATCCACTTTAAGGCTCGACCGTTGAAAATATTTTTTGATGGACAATACTGTGGTAGTTTTTAGAGGGTTAAATAAGAGGCAGCTCAATCGGATTTAATCTTTTGACGGCAAAATACGAATAATGTATTTTATTCTGGCTTACGTCAGATGATCTTATGTGGCCCAGATACACAGCACATCAGAATTATTTTTTTAAAAGACTGCATTAACATATTGATCGAGAAATAAGAAATATGCTTATAACATAAAAACTGCATTACACAAATTAAATTACTCGGGGAGAGGTGTTACGAAATCTGCTAAACAAAGGAGAAGTATTGCTAAAATTATACTCCCCTTTTGAATATGTATCACCATGATAGAATTAAATACAGCAACACAGCAACGCCCGTGCAAGAAAATAACACAGATCAGTACATAAGATGCTGTTTCTCATTACCATCCTCCTGGAGATAACAAAAATAACATTATCGGTCAGATGATATGTATTTTATTATGTTCCTGTCCCCGGACGATTTTATTAGAGTTGGGAGAGACTTTTCGAACAAAAGAGTTATATAGTTTATTTACGGTAGTTCTCCAGTGATAGTCATTGTCATAATCTGAAAAAAATACTGTGGAAGCACCAAGACTCAACGTAAATATAGTTCCTCGATGTGAAACGAATTAGAAAAAAGACTTTTTAGTGGAAGGTATAAAATATCGAGATCCCACTTCCATACCCGGATTACACTATTCATCCAATTTATCATGTCGGAGATTTTCATATAAATTACAGCTTATTTCCCGTAATTAAAACGGGACAGTAATGCTGTTCTTCGTCCATTTCCACTGCACACCGTCGTGACTAGGACCAAAATGTAGTGTTAGTATTTTCTAACAGCTCAATATTCAACAAGAAAAGATTGTAGGTAGTTTTAAGCTAAGTTAAAGTGGACAGAGTACAACTTCTTTAAATGCAAGTCCGACTTATCAACAGGCACCGTCATACACACAGACGCTGATAAATGTTGGTTGCTTTATTACATTAACGAAACTAGTCCGTCATGTACAGTAAACAAGTACTTCAAGCAACGCTGGTATTTCTTACTAAAGCATCTCATCTTTTGTTCCTTCCCCCCCCCTTCCCCCTCCGGCTCCTCCCTAGCCTCCTCTCCTATCAGCTTTTTTCATTTTCTCTCCCCCTCTATCACCTTTTCTCATTTCCTCCATGTCATCTCTTGTTCATCACGTCAGTCTCTTCCCTTCCTTTCCCTCCCCCTATTCCACACTCCTTCCCTCCTCTCCTCTTCTTTCTTACGAATATTGATGTTCTCCTCTTTTCTCCCTCCATCCAAAATAATTTCATCCATTCTTCTCTCCCCCTCCCCATCCTCTTTTCTTTCTTCTTCTCCCTTCTCTTTTCATGTCATCTACCATCACCTCATATTCATTCTCCTCCGTTGCCATCTCGTCTTCTCTCCGCTTTTCATATTTTCTTTCCTATCTTTTCCTTTCCTCTTATTACCTCTCCCTTCCCATCTCCTCTCATTCTTTTCTTTCATCTCATCTCCCTACTTGGTCTTTCCTTCCGTCTCCACTCATTTTCTCGTCCCCTCTTCCCATCCATTCCCAAATCTCCGTCTCCCTCCCATCCAAATTTACTTCCTTCTCTTCCTCTTCTCTCCTTTCCTCCTTCTTCCCATCCTCATCTCGTCCTCTGTTCCTCTTTATTGACCTCTTCTCACCTCCCGACCTTTCCCTTTCACTAACACATCTCCCCTACCTTTCGTTGCTCTCCTCTCCTCTCCCCTCCACTCCCCTTCTACCTAGCGCTTCCTCTCCAGTAGCTGGACTCCCTTTCCCTCTTATCCATATCGTGTCAGCTCGTTTCCTGTCCTTCAAGACCACTCTCATTTCCTATCCTCTAATCTCATCCCCACCCTTTCAATCCTCTCCTTTTTCTTGCCCTCCATTCTCTTCCCATTCAGTCCGTTCACTCTTCACTCCTACCCTCTCCTTCTCTCTTCTCCTCTCATCTCCTCTTCCTCTCCTTTTCCCTTCTCTCACCTCTCTCCTCGACATCCTTTCTCCCCCCTGCCCATCCCTACTTTTCCTCCTTCCTTTTTCTCCTCGCAGTTAATCTCCTCTCTCCCATTTTTCCTCCCTTCCTCCTTCCGTCACTTCTTTCTGTTAATCTCTCCCTTCTGCTTTTGCATCTCCTTCTCCTCTTCCCCAGTCCTCCACACAGATATAAGGAAACCTTAATCCTCCTCCTTAGCATTATCGTCATTTTTATTTCACGTCATAAAACATTTCTTCCTCCTGTCAACCACCGTGTCAAGATCCTTCTTCCCCTCACCTGGAAAAATATCAGCTACTACTAAACACAGACACCGATTAAGTCAATCCACAATATTCTTTACACTTTAACCTGGCTTAAAATTGCCATCTATCCATTTTTAATGCTGAGTTGCAACAATAGAATAACGGGAGGATGCAATATTAATCATAAATAAGTGGCATAGAGTGGTTAGGACTCTAGTATTATGTTATTTTACCTCTGAGTTACGAGAATTGGCTGCAAAAAGACGAAAATCTAAGCCAAGTAGGAGTACAGGAAACTCGTTTAATGTTGTATGTTTTGTCTTTATCTTATTGACGTCAGCTTTTTTTTACCATTCACTGCTATCACTCAGTTATTTTTATAATAGCGTTTCTAGCTCAACTTATGGTTTTCTAGTTTTACTTTCCTTTCTTCTCCTTTCTGTCATCGTCATCATTATCATCATCATCATCGCCATCACTCGTTTCTACGAATCTTTTGCCTTTACAGCAAATATATTTTTCATTCCATTACATAAATCTGTCTCCGTGTGTTTTGCTGTTTTTTTTTTTTTTTTCATTAAAAAATTTTAATTGTTTTTTTTTTCAGGAATTCTAGCTTGATAGAATGTCACTCTTTTTTCCATTATCACCGTAGTCTTTCTTCTTATGCATTGCATTCACATCTAGTTGCTCTATATATCATCATTATCTCCGCAAGCGAAGTTGGAAGTTATGTATTCAGTCATTTTTACCTGGTTTGTTTGTTTGTTTGTTTGGCAAAGAGATACATTAAGCCATTATTGATGAACTTCAAAGAAATTGTTTGGACATGTGGGTTATGGGCTAAGGAAGAGTTGATTAGATTTTACTCGTGATCTGAGTTGTCTGGTCTTTGTTGGCGGTGTGCGCTCTCTTGGTAAGAAATATTTCTTTGTTATAATTATTATCTTTTACATGTTTTATTTTCTTCATTTTGGGGGTTATCCATCTTAAATTTTATTACGTATTTCTACCTTTACTCAGTGCTCGTCACTACCACCGCCATCACAACCACCACCACCTTTGTACCCACTTATTTCATTCTCACCTGGTTTATGTGTCATTATATTATTTACTTCTCGCTTTCTTTACCGACTTCTTCCATCGCGGTGTTTTATCCTAAAACAACAGTTCTTTAATCCATCTCAGTTAACTTTCTCGTATTTTCTTCCCAAGATAGTTACCGTGTTCTTTCAAGTCACATTTTTTTTTTTTTCAATATATTCATTCCGAACACTGTTTCTATCTGCTCTTTTTCATATTCATTTACACTGAAACCAGTTTATAAATGTACTTTCTATGATACCTAGCCCAATACAATTCCTGCCTTTCCTCTTTCCTTTTATAAATGTATTCTTTACATCTAGCCTACAGTTTTTCCCTTTTCCCTCATAGTTATCAAGTCTTTCATTTTCTTTTCCTCTCATTTATTTTCTACAACATTTATCCACTTTTCTGGGGCTTAAATGGTTGGGTGGATTGTGTGCTCCATCACATCGGCAAGTTGATAATTCTACCACTATTGTGTTCCAGTTTCCTTAGTTTTGGATCTTGCCTCACCACATCCTTAGAAGAGTAAGGACAGGTCAAGCTAGGGACGACAAATCAGTATTTTCTATTTAATATTGTCACTTGGGTACCGAACTCAGATAACTTTGCCGGTTCCCCCTTCTCTTTTCTTCGTCATTCCCTTGTACTTGATTATTTTCGTTCACGGGAAATTAACTGGTCATTAAAATTCGTTTGTGCCTCTTTATTTTTACCAGCTTTTTACTACTTTTGTTACTTTCATAATAGTGTTTACCTCTTTATATTGATAACCCATTTTTATTTATTATTGCTGCCAGAAGCTTTTATTCTGCTTGGTGGAATGTCACTAGGAAAATGCTTATTGCAATAACGTTCTATTGTCTTCACTACCAGGTGTTAAACAGAATGAAACAATCTAGTGTTCATTCAAATACACCCAAGTGCACACCGCTATAACTATTCCCACAGGTTAACAAAAAAGTTTCATTCTTCATCATCTGTCATTGTATCCTTTTATTTATTTATTTATTTATTTTTTTTTTTTTTTGCATAAAAAACAGTAATGAAAAACCCATCCCCATATTTCCTATCCCTTTATTACCTACTGGCAGGGGTGCCTGGTGTTCCCCCTTTCCCTCCTTATTTATCTTCCTCCTCCAGTCGCTTCCCCCATCTCTCTCTCTCTCTCTCTCTCTCTCTCTCTCTCTCTCTCTCTTGTTCCCCTCCTTATTTACTACTCTGTCCCCCTCCCTCAAATCATTTGTCTTTTTTGTCTTAAAACCTTCCTTGGGTCATAAGACCAAAAAGACGAACACTCCAGTGCTATTTGTTCTAGTTCAATCTTTCTTTCTACTCGAGAAAGACCATGTACCTCTCATGCTTTTGAAGAGGGATTATAAGAGGTCCAGGAACACTCTATTTCAGCTTTCACAGACTAACGCACAGTATTTGTGCGTACTTGTTTACTATCACCTGTGACCTAAAATGACCTCCGACCGGTGACCTCAAATGACCTCGGAGTCAATCTCACATAGCCTATGTCCGAACTGGAGGTCATGTGAGTCTCCATGCCAAATATTGGGCTGCAGGGGTACCCGGCGTTGCCAGGATCAATAAGGCGAACACTGAACCGGTGACCTCAAATGATCCAAATCTGAATTTTGATTCCTCTAAAATTCCAAATCTGTAGGTTAAGGCCAGGTAAAATGAAAGTTGAGGGAGTACTTCGTGAACAAACAGACAGGCAAAAAGTGCCCTGTATATAGTAGATCTTCGCACCAAAGCGGAGCCATCTGAATGTCACCCTACTATGAAAACCTTCACCATGCTCGTCTCACATATCATGAAGCTTCAGTGGTAATATCTGGGACGCTTACAAAGGCAGTGTATAGAACCACACCAACACGCACCCTCACACACGCCCGCGTCCCTTTTCCGTCTTGTAATTCGTTCAAATTTGGTGAGTCTTCCACTCCTCGGCACTCTTGTTCAGTTTTCATTTGATCAGCGACTCACCTACTTCCCTCAACTCACCTGATGCCCTTCCACAGCTCCCTTTAAGCCCCAGCTTGCTTCATTTTTTACTCACTCCCATGAGCAAGGTTTTGTGTGGAACAAGTGAAGGGCACTCTAAGAAATTGGCTGGAGTTTTTGTCGTTTAACCTGGAGAGAACACGAAAATGTACCTGATAGATGGTGGATAGATGCTGGATCTTATGTTCCGCAGCCTGTGTGGCTTTAGATACTTCGTACTTCGTAGCACTTCCGCCGGAGGGGGAGGTCCACCACTTGTTTCGTAACATCATCATTCGTCACTTGGGGTCCCACCATTTGTACACCGACGGCTTCAAGTCGAGTGCATGTGTGGGTGCAAGTGTGTGGTCGACTGAATGTGCCCTCAGGTATCGGTTGCCAACTCATACATCTGTGTTTACCTCAGACCTTTTCGCTATTGACAAAGCCATAGACTATGCTCTCAATTCTAGGCATGACTCATTTGTCATATTTTCAGATTCAAAATCAGCCCTTCAGGCAATTGCATCTTGCACTACGGACTCTCACGAGATCCAGGGCCGCATCGTTAATAAGTTGCATTCATGCAACAAGTCATTCACGCTGATCTGGGTGCCTGGTCATTGTTATATCTACGGCAATGAGCAGGCTGACTTACTTGCAAAGTCGGCTGTAGAGCTCGAGGAGACTTGGGACGTTCCTCGTGATCTACGGTCGAGTCTCTCTCTCGGAAAGAAAGAAATCTTCTGTGGCAAGGTCAGTGGCCCAGACTTAATATTCCAACCCGTAAGCCGTACCTGGGCGACTGGGACACTGCCAACCATCCCAGTCGCCTAGAAGAAAAAGTGTTGGCTCGTTTACGGCTTAATGCCACCATATTAACACATTTGAAAGCTTATATGGAAAAACGATTCCCGCCGCACTGTGACATCTGTGATGCGGCGTTATCTATCAGTCATATCATCCTGCGCTGTCGGCGTTTTTTCGTGAACGTGCTTCACTTATAATTTACTGCGCCGCAGTAGACATCCCTTTCACCCTTTTCACCATCCTGGGTGATGGGGACATTGTTATGACTGATAAATTGATGGCTTTCTTGAGAGAGACCGGACTGATCAGAGTGATGTGAATTTTTTACTGTGTAGTTATGGTTTTTATCAACGGTAAATATGTATATATTGCTATATTAATTAGGGTTGACAGTTGACACATTTGAAATAGTTCCTCCTCCCACTGATCTATTTCTAATATAGATGTCCCCTACATTAAGCCGAGTTCCTCGCCTGACAGTCACCAGCTGATGAATGCAAGTGTGCAATATAGAAAGGTACTGGGCACTTGCAGTCGATGGTGGTCTGCTGGGCGAGGTTCTTCACTTTTTGTACAATTTATGTAAATACATTATACTATCTTGCTTAAGTTATTCTAATTTAGGGACGACAGCTGACGTATATGGAAATGTTCCTGACTTGTCTGGTTCCCTTTCATATATTGATGTCTCCTATATTAGGTTGTGCCTCGACTGACAGTCACCAGGTGATGAGTGCAGGTATGTAATGTAGAAAGGCATTACATATCTGCGGTATGTAATGTAGAAAGGCATTACATATCTGCAGTCGATGGTGTTCTCTTGGTCGAGGCTTTTTTAACATTAGTGTAGGTCTAGTTATTTGTCTCTTAGGATTTAGTATAGGTTAGCGATTTGTCTGTTAGGTGATTAGTTTTAGGGTCTTTAGAGTAGGTATTTTTGTTTATAAGTAGTATAAGGTTAAAAATATAAAAAAGAAAAAATAAATAATAAAGATACAAAAAATAAAATAAAAATTATATATATATATATATATATATATGTACGTGTGCATGAAAGTGTGTCTGTTCATATGCATGGACATATATATATATATATATATATATATATATATATATATATATATATATATATATATATATATATATGTTCGTATATATGTGTTAACGTATATACATATATATATTTTTGCCTTAATGACCAGGGGCTCCGGCCTCAATGGCCGATAGGCCAAAAAAAAAAAAAAAGTAGCACTTCTTCCAGAGCCTCAATACCTTCTGGTGTGTTACTGATGCAGATTTTGTAGATTTTAAAGCATTACTGCAAGCATCCATGATGGGTCTGAGGGTAACGAATGATTTGTGCACCTTAGGTAGACTATATAACGTGGCAGGAGTGGACCCCGCAGGTTTCAAGGATTTGAAGTCTTCAGGAGAAAGAACATCAATGGAAACTAGCGTATTTATGAATCTAGTCACTCCATCGTCTAATTTCAAGGACAAAGCGAAAATTTCAGAGTACCGTAGTTAAGTAAATTTAGAGTAGTCATTTAATATTCTCTCATTTTGAAGATATAATCAGGCTGCATACAATATTGCTTCAATTAAACAAGCTAAGTTTCTTGTCCCACTTTTGAGTGTCCTAACCACCAATGAGTTCACAGTTAAGAATTCATACGAGTTTGCAGATTCCCTGTCTAAAGTTAATATACCTGACACGTATTTTATGTGCAGCTTTGATGTTGCCTCCCTGTTAACTAATAACCACAGCCGTAATTTTGAAACTGCTGCATAAAGACTCTGATCTTTTCAAGGAAATGACAAAAAATGTACTCAGACAACATTTGTCCCTTTGTGTGAAGGATGGTTTGTTCATATTTAATAACGAACTCTATAAACAGATTAATGGTGTTGCTATGAGGTCATCCCTTGGACCTACTTTTGCCAACAACTATTTATGTTGTTATGAGCAATTATGACTAAGAGATTGTCCAAATAATATTAAACCATGGATGTGCCGAAAGTATGTCGATGGTATATTTGTCATATTTAGAGATAAGAGCCATGCTCATGTTTTTTGCTCTAAACATGCCATAATAACATACAGTTCACAACTGAAACAGGGTCCAGCGGTAGTCTCCCATTTTTCCATATTATGATTAAGAAAGATAATGGTAAATTCAGGTGTTCTGTATTCTGTAAGCCTACATTCTCTGGTTTGGGTAGCAATGTTTCAGTTATTGTTGCAAAACGTTTATAATAAATGCTGTTAAGACGTTGTTACTCTTTTTCTCTCTCTCTCACCTACATATTCTCTATTCCATGATGCGATTTGCTTCCTGTGAAAATATTTTGTAAATAATGGCCATAATGAAAATTTGTTCTATCGTCTTGTAAGGAATTTTCTAAACAATCATTACTCGCCTAAACAACCAATTTCTACTGCCAGTATTGAAGTATTTTATATTAGTTTACCCTACGTGAGTGCTATTTCCGATCAAATAAAAGACTGTTTGATTTGCAGTCTTGCTAAATTTTACCCTCAAACTGACATGCAGATTGTAATAAATAATTCAAAAGTGGCTCATTTATTCACGTTAAGAACCCTGTTCCAACCGACCCACGCTCGTTTGTCGTCTATTGTTTCACTTGCCCAGGTTGCCAGGCCGGGTATAATGGTAGCTTGCTTTCAAGGTTAGGACAGACAAACATATGGGTCAGTCGGCCAGGAGACTCAGCTCCCCTCCTCACTCAGCACTAAGAGACCGTTGTGAATCTTGTGATATCATACTTAAAAAAGAGTATTTTAAAACAGTATCTTACACATCAAATAGTAACATAAGATTGATTGAACTACTATACTGTATATTAAGACCCACAACCCATCTCTAAACAAAACTACTTCTGCAGTACGTCTTTATGTTACATAACCATTTTGGTTCCTCACCGTATATATACGAACATATATATATATATATATATATATATATATATATATATATATTATTTTTTTGTATTTTTATTTTTATTTTTTTTTTATTTTTAACCTTGTATTACTTATAAACTAAAATGCCTAATATAAAGACCCTAAAACTAATCACCTAACAAACAAATCGCTAACCTATACTAAATCCTATGGGACAAATAACTAGACCTACATTAATGGTAAAGAAGCCTCGACCAAGAGAGCACCATCGACTGCAGATTTGAAATGCCTTTCTACATTACATACCTGTACTGTACTCATCACCTGGTGAGTGCCTCGACTGACAGTCACCAGGTAATGAGTGCAGGTATGTAATGTAGAAAGGCATTACATATCTGCAGTCGATGGTGCTCTCTTGGTCGAGGCTTCTTTACTATTAGTGTAGGTCTAGTTATTTGTCTCTTAGGATTTAGTATAGGTTAGCGATTTGTCTGTTAGGTGATTAGTTTTAGGGTCTTTAGATTAGGCATTTTAGTTTATAAGTAATATAAAGTTTAAAAAAAAAAAATAAATAAATATAAAAATAAAAAAAAATAATAGAATAAAAATTATTATATTATGTACGTGTGCATGAAAGTGTGTCTGTTCATATATATATATATATATATATATATATATATATATATATATATATATATATAATTTTTTGCCTTAATGACCAGGGGCTCCGGCCCCAATGGTCGATAGGCAAAAAAAAAAAAAAAAAAAAAAATCCCCACCCCACTCTTGTTAGCATTTTTAGTTTTTTTTTTTTCTAGTTACCGAAGTTTGTGAAAGATTTTTTAGCTTTGAACTTTACCATTTTCTATTTTTTCGCTTTAGATCGCTGATGATGAAATTTTAAATGTCGAAACGTTAAAATAAAGATGTTTTTCGTTTCTACGCTCGTTGTCCTCTTCCTACCCAAGTTGAGATTCCCTATGAACACCCCATTTCCAGAAGTTATACGGCAAAGATATGGACAATCCATGCTGCAGGGATTCCGAAGATGCGAGCATTCTTCAACCAAGCAACTTAAGAAAAAGCCCCACCTTGATTTCCTTGTCTGCTGCAAACCCAATGATGTCTTTCCTAAATTTTTGGGTTTTAAACTATGCAAGCAAACTCTGTACAGTTCAGATCTCTATAAGTCATGGCAGAAAAAACTTCTCACTTTAGAGATCAACACGAAGAGGAAACAAATTCGAAAACATAAAAAAATGGGTATGAAAGAATTCTGTGAAAACCTGAAGTCCTTGGTCTCTGTGCTTGATCATCTCTGGCCCGATTTGTGTGTCGCAACTTTGATATTAATGTTTTTAAAAATTAATATTTTTTGTTTCTTTGCTTAGTGTGTGTGTGTGTGTGTGTGTGTGTGTGTGTATGTGTGTGTGTGTGTGTGTGTGTGTGTGTGTGTGTGTGTGTGTGTGTGTGTAAGTAAGTGATTAAGTGGGCTTGATTGTCCATTTGCGGTTTGTCCTATAGGATTCTTTCAAATTTTCTCTTGTTTTCTCTAATCTCAGGCAAAAGCAACAACAATAACAACAACAGAAGCAGCAGCCGCAATAGCAGCAGCAGCAGCAGCGGCGGTGGCTGCAGAGGAAACGGCGACGACAGCAGTAGTCTCATCTGAATTTGAACCGAAAGGATTGCAGGCGGAAGTTTTCTTTCTCCAGCAGTGCACTATCCTCCTTTCGGGGTGACAGGGAGCTGAGGTACCTTTGTCTAACTAGGCAGCAGAGCCGACCAATTACATAATTTCCAGCTCAAGAAGGAGTCCCTCTTCAGTATTTCCCAAATAGGTTATACCTGTCCAGTATAATTTTTCCTCACTAATATAATCTCACCCGTCAGTAAGGTATGCATACCCCGACACCTTTATATCGGTAAGATATACATTATTTTTTAAAAATCTCTACCATAGCATTTCGATGGAATGCTCATAGAGGGATAGAAATTATTGTGACATGCATTATCCAGAGAGAGAGAGAGAGAGAGAGAGAGGGAGGGAGAGAAAGTTACTTACTTACACAGTTTCACAGACCACAGACCTTACGGCCCCTAAGAGGCCGCCGAGTCTTAACACTAATGCAGTGCTCAAGTTACAGAAGTAGTAAAAATGGAAAGTACAGCAGAAGGCTCATTGCTCCAACCTCCAGACCCTCCAGCTTTGGCCGTAAAGGAAAAACAGTGAGAAATTTCACCTTGCAGCGTTTTATAAGGTCTAAAGGAACTTTCATGGGGTTGACCAAAAGTAGAATATAATGGAAATGGTGAGGCTGGGCACAGAGGCACAAATTAATTTAATTTTAACCTATTGCAAAAACTTTATTATTTCTATTAAGACAAGACGAAATTTTAACTGTGTACTTAATTGTTACATATGTATCCAAAACTCCTTTCATCCATGCATGTGGATGTAACCCATAATGCCATACATGTCTGTGTCAATAGTTATACACATAAACTGTACATACCGATGCATATACGCTGTTACAAGTAGCTAACTTGTTAATTAATGATGTTTTGTTTCGATGGTCTGTGGTTGCTCTGGACAGCGCGGGAGAAACCCACTGATTTGCATGACATAAGACATTTTAGTTAGTTTTTGATATTTATTTATTGTGTATTCATTATAGGTGTCACCTCATTTAGGTATACTATTCTAATGCTTGCTCTTGACGTTTACTAGTGTGTCTTATACGGATGTCTTAGCCATTATATCAGGGGCGGTATGATAGTCAGCCAGTATCCAATGGCATAAAATGTGGCTCCTGTGTTGGCACTCAAAGGGGATTTCTATGCTTGATCACAGAGTGCAGACCTATTTTCAAGTGCTCTCTCCTCTAGCTTTTTAGGGCGGCCCTACAGGCATTATTTTATCGTTTTTATCTTTCTGGTGACGTTTAGGATTAGCTAATTTCTCATTTTCCTCTCTTCCTTGTTAGTTATGTACAGTAGATGTCTGTACCTTATACTGAGATTGTCTTTGGCTCCTACACACGAAGGGTCCCCACTCACTGATCACTCTGGACGCATGAGAACACGGTCGGCCCTCCCTGGATTATATTGAGAGGATAATCTCAGCCAGAGTTGTTTGTTCCCTGGGTTTATTGTCCCTTGTTTGTCTTGTCTTTCTTTCCATTTGCTCCGAGAGGGGAAGGTGGTTACTATGGCAGACGCCCCTGAATGGGGGGAGTCCTGGCAATAGAATGACTGCTCAACGGACTGACCGGCACCAGACCCATACTCCCCTTTGACATTTCAGTACATAAAGTTTCTTTTGTTGCTGTTGCCTGTGGTTGGTTCTACTCCTCTGTCCAGCCTCAGTCCTTTCACCATACAGAAGTTAATTAATGGCTATACTGATGAGGAGGAGCAAGTGAAAAAACATGCTACTGGCGACCTTGCCATAAAAACGTCTCAACTCAGCCCAGGTAAAAGGATTTCCTCAAACTGTGTAAGTTCCATTTTTCCAATGTCGAGCCTAAGATCCCGCACTCCATGATTTCCAGCAAGGGTGTTAGCACCTGCAAGGATCTCATGGTAATGGAGGAGGACGGCATTGTACATGAACTTGCTCAGCAAGATGTCATTGATGCTCGACAGATTTTCAGAGGTCAAAAGGACAAAGACAGCCACAATTACCTTGACTTTTGGAAAAGTTTCTCTACCTTCTAATGTCAAAGTTGGGTATGAAATTGTTAACGTGAGACCGTACATCTCAAGTTCCCTCTGTTGCTCTAAATGTCAAATCTATGGACATCACGAAAAGGCTTCCACTGAGGGGGGTCACCTTGAAGTGAGGGCATGGCTTGAAGTTTGGCAGTCAGTGTCACTCCATCTTGGGCGGAGTTTTTGCTTCCCCAAATTCGCATGGCATCCTGTGATGCTAGGAATCGGGAGTCTTGGAAGTTGAGTGGTGCTGCACTATGCTCCCTGCAGCTAGCAACACACCCCTTTGTTCCCCTATTTTAGCCAAACGAGCAATCTGGTTGGGTCCAACCAGGTCAATTGACTGGTCACTTCTTGGCTAAGGCCAAGTGGGCAATGGGGGGCCTGGTGGCTCCTAACGGCCTGGAGTCACTCTTGTATAGGTACCCCGGTGGTTACGTGGGTATGTTCCCTCACTGCCTCTGAGGTCATCAGCAGTGTTATCCCTGGCATATGACCTCCCCTTGCTGGTGGATGGAGGGGTAAGAGAGCAAAGTATTTTGTTCTTTACTGTAAATGGCTTCTTTTCAAAATAATAATGTGGATGACTCTGTACACTCCCCGGGCTTTTCGGAATCATGATCTTTAACTGCAACTGTGGAGCCTTTCCAGGCCTCTGGGGACTGTTCGCCTTTGCCCCAGCATTCACATGATAAATGTCCTTAAGTACCTAAGGGAAACTACTTTGGGAGTTGACAGGAAATCTTTATTAATGGTATATAAGACCCTTATTAGACTTAAGTTGGACTATGACTCACAGGTGTATGGGGCGTCACATGATGTCACCAAATAAATGTGTCATGAAGCCTTGAAGTGTACACGTGTAGCTCTTATGGGAATGCAGGCGAATGTGCCTCTTCTCCGTATTCGCCGTGGCCATCTACTTTTATTGAATAGCATACGAACTGTAAGGACCGGCGTGGTATGGTGTGACCTTCAATAACTTTTTCAGTCCGATTGGGTTTTCACCTCATTCTTCATATCTTCAAACACTGTTTCATTCAGCACTGGAGGGACTTATCGAATTGGAGAGGGTAAACATGGTTTTCATTTACCTCTTCACTGCAGTAGGTCTTCCCAAGGCTGAATAAAATAATCAGAAGGCTGCAAGAATACTGTTGCTGAATGCACAAAGACTGCTGACCAATTACTTCCGACCACCACTGGAGATTGATTAGCTCTCATACAAAAATCAAAATTTTTCTTAAAATGTAATCACTCACTTTTCATAATGCAGACCTATATGTGGGTTGAGATGGTATGACAGAAAAAGGAATATACAGCAAGAGACGTGCAGGGGACGAAGCACACACAGAAAAGAGCTGATGGAGATGTGTTTTTGTTGATGTGGTCCCAGATTCACATGGATGTAAATCCAATGGACCATAAGCTAAAGTTGCCCTTCTGCAGTCATCCATCTTTTTTTTTTTTTCCCGGGGGGGGGGGGGATAGTGAAGAAGCAGTGAGACGTTTGTATAACTGTGCAGGTAAGTCGTCTGGCCAGAACGGTACCACCAGGTGAAAGAGTCCCTCTCCAGCACAAGGGATTTTGATAAAATGGTATGTCCATGAGGGTAGACTTTTGATGAGACTATGATAAAGCGAATATATAGGGAAGCAGGTAGTGAGAGGAAGGAGGAGACCAAAGAAAGAGTGGAAGAACGATGTGATAGGAACTGAATCACAAAATCGTATATTAGGTAGGATCTGAAGTTTTGCGGCGTGTATTCATCTGTGGTTTATTTTCCACATTACATTCACCTAGGTTTGTGTGGTTGTTTGTTTGTTTTTCCACACTATATCCCCAAAAGTTCTCAATGAATTTCAGTAAAATTTTGTTGAAGGGTGTGCCATGGGCCGAGAAAGAATTTAATATTTTGGGACGGATCTGGATTCGGACGCAGATCCTGCAATGGCATTGGCGGGGGTATGCGCTCTCTGAGTGCTTTCTAGTATCTCGCTTTGATATTAATGTAAATTACATTATCAGCATGCAAGAGGATGTTGAGGTGTAATGTGCAGAGTAAATTGCCATGGAGGTGGCGCTACGAAATCTCCAAAGCCAATTAGAATACAACGCTACAAATAGCAAATTGAGCATCCGGGTGTATGAAATATCTGCATGGAATGAATGGACCAAGAGAGACTGGAGTGAAGTGGGAATCTTAATCTTATCAATTCGGTTATATATCTATATATCTATATTCTATCTATCTCTATAGATAGATAGATAGATAGGTAGATAGATATTTATATATTCATTCTTGCTGTTTCATGACGAGTTTATTCGATGTAGGTGAAATGGAGTGGTTATAAACAGCATACGAGTACATTAACCCCAGCTTACAACTAGAGGGCTTCTGCAAGTTCCATAAAATCAGCCCAAGTGAAATTATATGAATGGAGAGAAAGCCATCTGTCCAATTGTTATTTTGTGTAACTACTTTTATGTCTTCCACAAAGAAGACATTGCATGTGCAGTAACTATGCTTAATAGAATATTTGCGTGCGGTTGAAAGAGGTGGAACATAACTATTATGTGGGCGGTGGCATGATCAACAAGCCCTTGCTGGTGTTGGCTTGGGGGTTAGGTTAGATTAGGTCCGGTTAGGTTAAATCAGGTCAGGTCTGGTTATGTCAGATTTAATTAGGTTAGGTTGAGTCCTGTTTCATTATAATACGTTAGGATATGTAATGGTCAATTACGGTACGTTGCACCTGGCTCCTGTAGACTTGATTCTGTTACATGAAGTTATCAAAGGCTACGATAGACTAAATTAGGGTCGATTTGGTTTAGTTATGTTGGTGGTTAAGTGAAGGTCGATTCGTCGATTCGATTTAGTTCCACTGGGGGCTAAGTTAGTGTCGATTCGGCTTTCTTACGTTGGGGGCTAAGATAATATATTGTCGATTCGGTTTTTACTTTGGTCTAGATGCAAGTAACTCAACTAAGTGTCGTCAGGTCAGGCCAGATCAGTGTGGATAATGTCAGATCAGGTTCAGCTGTTAGATGAGGCTAGAATATGTTAGACTGAATATGATTTCATTCGGTTACGCTAAGGTAGGTGCTGTTAGGTTTCAATCAGTTCATTTACGTGAAATTTCTTGATACAAGATAAGGTAAAGTTTCTCTTGGTTAGATAAGATTAGACTGTAACATATTTTCAATATTCACTCTTTTACGGTATATTGTGGTTTACTTGTTTTGGTATGGCACACTTTCAGTAGCAGTTCATATTTCGTGATGCGGTGGCAGGTGTCACCCCAAAGCTTGATTAACGAGAGAGAGAGAGAGAGAGAGAGAGAGAGAGAGAGAGAATATTATCTATATTAGGAGTTCTTAACCGGGGATATCAATACCCCTCGGGGGTACTGGGACAAAAACCTAGTGATATGGGATTAGTTTTCTGAAAAAGTTTAAAAAAAAGAACATCATTTGCCGTTTTTCCACAAGGAAGTAAATAGGATTAAATCCTAATGATTTCCTTTCCTATTCTGTTGTTACTTATCCCCATGTTAGGTCAAACCAAGCTACTGGCATTATTTGAAGTCATAATGGCACTTAATGGGACTGGTGATGATGATGATATCGATAGTTTGGCGAAGTGGTATGGGGACATCGTGGGTAAATCACTGGGGGTCTGGACAGGGAAAAAAGTTAAGACACCTTGATCTATATTCATCAATAAATCAATCAATCTATTTCCCACTGTATCTTTATGCTAAGTTGAAAGGAAAGCTAACTTCCTATGAACTTAACATACACCTTCCCAATCTAGTTGGAGTCATTACAGACTTTTTGCTTGACTGTTCTACTGTACTAATCCCTTCAGACTGAGGAAGTGTTCTGAGATTTATTCTTGCTGCCACCTTGTATGTCTTTTATTTCTACTGCTGTTTAGCTTATTATACGAGTATTTAGCTTTAGGAATTACCGTGTGTGTGTGTGTGTGTGTGTGTGTGTGTGTGTGTGTGTGTGTCTACTAAATTACCAGTTAGCGACCTCCCCAACATACAGAACATTTTCACCGAGGGCTGAGCAGAGATAGCCACTTTCCATTTTGGCAGCGCTAAACCTAAAACATCGGCTGACGACTTATTATTTCAAGTCTGACTGACGCTGAACGATTTTAATCACCACGGGCAAAATTCCCCAAGACTGAATGTTAACCCCGTCACTCCGATGACGTATTCTGTGTTTTACCACCTCCAAGCCTTTTATATATTTATTTTTTTCGTCAGGAAGTTAACACGTTCTGAAGGGGTTAATGGAGACTGTTTCCGGCGTTGTTGCTGTAAATGATTGTGCAAATTTAATAAATCGTTTATCTATTGCCAAAATATCAATTATAAAATATGTCACTGGATTAAAGGGTTTATTAGAAAGATTGTTACTAACCTAGTCACTGTGTGAGGTTCTCCGAAGTTAATAATATTATATGTAGTTTTTGAAAACATGATATTAAAAAGGACATCTTTGTTGTGAACATCTATTTGCCTCACTTTCTGTAATTTCAAAATGATTACCTGCATGATCAAAATACTTGATGGAAACAATCCCAGTTCAATTAAGAGTTTTAATATTCACTCTGTTCACCGAATATAAAAATCTATTAATTTTTCTGTCTGTCCATTGCTCCATTTCTTGATCGATCTGTCATTTTTTATTCACTGTCTATCTATCCATCTATCTACACACAGCCAGATTCTTTAATCCGTAGATGGACTGGGTTGATACTCGTAATTTATCCTTGATTAGAAAAAACATTAGAATTCGTAAGTATTCAATATCATGATCTGTTGGACTACGTCTGCTTCTTTAAATATCCATATTCCGCCTGTGCACTAAAGCATGAAAGACTAGACTGTGTATGAGGTAAGCTTTAACATATTCCAGTTTTACGTTTTGGGGGGTATGCTCTTTACATCGTGACATGTCCCTCATTTTTTTTTTATGCGAGGAAGAAAGAACCAAAGGCTGAGCCCGCAAAACGTTCCTTCCAAGAAAAACAAAACAAAACAAAAACAAACAAAAGAGAGCCAAATTTAAGATCCATTCATTTCGAGGTGCCTGGACACTGCGTTTGAAAGACTGGAGATCATCGGATTGGGAAATACATACGGAGGGAGACAGTTCCAGAGATGACCCGTTGCATAAATGAAGGACTGGGATTAACGGTTAACTCTTGCATTAGAGGTGGACAGAAAAGGGATGAGAGTTTTTTTTTCTAGACGTGATAACATCTTCCGCGATTTTACATGTTTCATTTTTTAAAAATTCTTCTTTATCTAATTTCTTATGCATTTACCTATTTCCCTACATTTTTGCGCCTATCATTGCTCCAGTTTTACATTTCCATTCAGTGTTGTTGCAGGTCCAATTTTGACGTTTGACATGCTCCATATACTGTATATATGCTCCACATTGCTTCCTTACGTCATATGAATTGTTTTTGAATCCCTTTCGCGTCCGAAAGCGTGTATATATATATATATATATATATATATATATATATATATATATATATATATATATATATATATATATATCATAATCATCATCAGCCGTTTCAGTATCCACTGCAGGACCGGCCTATCCCAACCGAAGTGGGGACGATACACCCTATGTATCTCTACCAAGTGGCTTAGGCTGTCTGGTAAAGATTGTATGTAAGATGAGAAGTGCTTGTAAGTGTGACTGTATTGTTTGAGTGGCTTGGATGTGTGGGTAGTCTGTGAACCAAGTGTAATCGGTCCGCACAAGCCGACTGGGTGCAAGGATACTTTACAGTATGCTTGCACTGGTTCAACCACAGCACCCCTTATATCCGCGAAAGCTGCACGTGGCCGGAAGAACGCTCCCAAAGTTTCCTACTCTGGCGGGGTACGAACCCTCGTTCTCCAGTGTACGAAAACGCACACTCTACCACGGAAGCTCCATATGTGTATATATATAGTACCGGTATTATTATTTCCAAACAACCCTTTCTCTGCCCATTCTCTATATGAATAGATGAATTAATAACCAATTTAACCGTGTTTAAATGTTCAGTTAACTCATTTTACTCCATCACCAAAAAGTGATATTCGCATATGAAAGCAAACTGGCGGTAGTGTCAATTACAGTTTACACATGAAAACCTACTGCCTGTATCAAAACCGAACAGAGGCTGATTTCTTTTTATGGTATTTTATGACTGGCGAGGCAGGATGTGGCATTGTTTGTGTCCCCAGTGATCGTGTATTCCATAACTGCATTACGAGTGACAGTGTGATAATTATGTGTGTGTGTGTGTGTGTGTGTGAGAGAGAGAGAGAGAGAGAGAGAGAGAGACTATTACTATCAAGGGAGAGCGTGAATGTAAGTGGCATGGTGTTTAAGGTGTGGATCAGTGTTGCATAGTGTTGCATGCTTTGGTGCAAAGTGTTGATTAATCTTGTATGGTTGCTTACCTCTAGTGCGCTGACGTATGAATTTATGGTAAGCATGATTTATTTCAACTTACGAAGGATCTCTCATACTGAATGAGTTAACAGCGGCTGTGTTTCGTATTCGGTATTAGATAGATCATTTAATCTGAATATAATCCTCAAGAGATATAAAAAATAAAAATAAATGCCTCTGGGATAAAAGGTTTTCCATCGTCTGTCATGTTATTGATGTAAAGTATGTCAGTATGAAAAAAGAGGTAAATGTTTCATAAAAGAACGTTACGATGTAATATAAAAATTTTCATCAAGGAGTGCAACAAGAATCATACTGTTAAACTCTCAATTATCCGGCTTAATTCGGCCAACTCATACGCTGAATTTAAAAAAAAAAAAAAAAAAAAAAAAAAACGCCAGATACTGCATAGCACCTCCCACTGGCTGAATATTCGGCGTTGAGCCACATATAGTTTTATTATCCTTCTTGATCCTCTGTTCTAAAAACTTTCCTACAGTATTACCCATGAGTAAAAGATTAAAATCAAGCATAAAATGCAAAACAGTATTGATACAGCACACTCATGAGCACTTATTTATGCTGAGAAGTATCACCTTTCTACCCCTGTATATCCAGGAAGGAGGAGAGGGGAGAAATGAGTTCCACCCGCCTGTACCCCAGCTCCCAACCCTCCTACATGCCACACACACACACACAACACACACACGTGCACCTCTCTCTCTCTCTCTCTCTCTCTCTCTCTCTCTACATTTGTTTGTAACTCAATTTTAACGTCACGGCCTGTCTGTAAAGCAAACTCTTTAGCTGTTGCTGTCTCTGTCACGGTCTCTCTCTCCGTTTGTCTCCGTTTTAGTCTCAACGTTTTAATGTATTAATTTCTTGCTACAGTGTGTTGATAGTTATATGCCTTTTACATATCCTGGTGTTTCATGTTTGTGTAATAGTACTGTGACCAAGAGTTTTGAGTATGAGGACAGGTTAGGATGTTACTACCATTTTGGAATGAGGGGTGGCGGGTGTTCGGTAGGAGTATGGGGGAGGGTTGAGAGCTGGGGTAGAGGCTGGTAAAGCTCCTTTCTTTCCCCCCTCCCCTCCACTCTGGGTATACAAGGATCGGAAGGAGACACCCCTGAGCAGAAATTAGTGCTCGTGAGTGTACCTATAGTACAGTAATACATAATATAATCGTTATCATTCTCATCTAGTGTTCACACCACCACAAAAACCACAAACTAATCCGTCATGCAAAACTAGAATACATTTCACAGAACTACATCGACGAGCGAGGCGAGGGAGGGAGGGTGTGTTGGTTGGTGTGGCACGTAAGGTGGGCTGCTGTGCAATGCATTGTGATTGGCTGGCGTGTGTTCCTGTGCCGGAGGTCAGCCTGGGGGCTGATTGGATCCAGTGTCTGAGCCAGATGATACACATTACCAGCAAAATATGCATAGTGCCTCCGATTGTTTCCCGTTTCGGTGCCGGATAGTGTTATAATAATGCCGGGCAAATTGCGCGGATATTCGTTGTGCTGGATCTTGTGACGGCAGATAATTGAGAGTAATTGTTTACTCCTTGAGAGCAAGTGTTTCATCTTTGCTTTAATTTTGATATCTCCTCTTTACCGGTTGAGTTATAATTACTCTTCAATAACTCCCTTCTCTGCCGCAGGTTGCCATAATGTGGGCTATTATGGCTGATAACAGGAGGAGCTAACCACAAAATGGCATTCTCTGACCGCAGTGGCTATTGTAGCAATATTCTATCCACAACTATATTATTAAATCATTATATTAAATCATATTAAATCATTTCCTGGCTTACAGAGTATCATTTGGCTTGTCACTCAATGTAGAGTCCCCTGGAGTAGAGTATCACTACACTTAGTGTGTGGATGATGGGCGCCCCCACCGATAACATCATCAATAGCTACTACATCAAAAAATCGTTGTTTGCACTAATACGCCTAGAAACATATTTTGACCAGACGATTTTCCCTCTTTCAGAGAATTCCCAGCAGTCAGATGGGTCATAAATGACAGTATTCAGTCCCACCAGCTTGAATGTCTCTCCTTCGCTGAATCAAGCCACCAGAATATGGCAAGAACATATTACAAAGTCATGACGTCCTCTTGCTGAGGAAGATAATAGGTTGTTGAGATGTTGCAAACGACATGGATAACAGAGGAACGCTAATGAGTCGGCACTGACAATTGTGTGTTCGTGGAGATGGGGATTATGTTGGCCAGCAAGATGTGTGTGTGTGTATGTGTGTGTGTGTGTGTGTGTGTTTTCTTTTGAGAACCGCTTCCCGTTCGATCAGCGAAGTTAAGCAACGTTGGGTCTGGTTAGTACTTGGATGGGTGACCGCCTGGGAACACCAGATGCTGTTGGCATCCCTACGTGTCAAGTGGGGTTGGTGGAGGATTAGTGCCCCTCCCTGTAAAACAATTAACTCTAAGCCCTTGGCCACCCCGTCTGGGATACATGGCGTCTGGCAATGAATGAATGAATGAACCATTACATCAACCCATGCTGTAACGAAATAACCTAATAACTGTCTCCCTTAATACTAATACTTGATCAAGACATTTCACTCTCACTGAGTGCCAGTTAAGGGGAAGGGCAGGACCATATCAAAGTTCGTCTATACTCTATATGCATATCAGGAGGGCGTCAGTGGCACGGCACCAATACGCGAGGGGAGAGCCAAATAAATGAAGGTATTCCCTGACCGCTCACTCACTCTCACAAATTCACCTCACCCTTCCCCTCTTTCACAAATGTATTTCTCACTCTGAACCATGTGTCAGTCTGAATAGTGATATCTGCTTTATCTAGCTACATTTCCCTTTCCATTTACCAGTCCATCTACCTAGCACCTGTTCTGTTTCTCTTGGTAGTGCAGGTAGCACAAGTGGAGGTCTGACTGGGGGAAGTTGTGCGCTATGCAGTACAGAATCCAGAAAGGTGGCTGAAGGTTTTCAGTCTATGAAACGCTGCCGAATATATTGGGTAGTCCATGGCTTAATCTGCAATGCAATAGCCTAGCACTGGACTCTTCTACGCCTAAGGCTCTTCGGGGCTTCCAGAAAGGCATTAAGGGACTGGCTGTTACTGCTTACTCTTTCGCTTCTACAAAATGAGAGAGTTCCCTGGCTCTTCTGCTGCACTTGTTCACAGAGTGTGTGTGAGTGGTTAATATCGGTTAGCTGGCGTCTGGTCATAGTTCTCCATAACCTAATGCCATGGAAGAACTAATCTTCGTGTCCCATTTCCTCCCTGGCACTCAGCATTTGTAAATTGAAATTGTCAGTGTCCGCCTTGTTTGCTTTCGAGAGAGTGGTGAGTTTTTACCAGAAGTCTGGATAAGGTTTCTTGTGGACAATCTTCTAAGCTTCGTGTTGCTGATATATGATGCACACACCTCGAAGCTGTAACATGTCACGGAGTATATAACAATGTGTTTTATACTCGGAGAATGTGTAGGCTGTGAGAGTATGGCGCCTTAGGACTCTCAGCTTTGCACTTTTGTAGTCTAATTGGTCAGTTACTCAATATTCTAAGAAGCCTTCTTTGAGAGAAATATAGTTTTACACTACGTGTGTGTCGAGATCTGTCACCTCTGTTCAGTCGCGAAATGGAGTGCCTCAGGGGAATGGATTATTGTAAGCATGACCTTAGTTGTCCTTTTCATCGCTGGAATCATCTGAACTCCTTTCTCGACTATTTCAAGATCTTAGTGGCCGCATCCAGAATGTGCACCATTATAGCACATTTCTGTTGCATGTGTGGTATGCATCCTGATATGATTTGTTCATAAATAGTAACAGAATTACCTGTAGAGAGGAAACAATGTCTTTAGGGCTCATCTTTGACGCTCACTTTACTTGAGCCCCTCACATTAGGCAGATTAACGCTTCCTGTATGAAGGTTATGCGTTTTTTAAAAGTTTTGACAACTGCCACATAGGGTGTTGAGACACATCTTCCTGATCAATAAGATTTTGGTATTATCCAAGCAGGAGTATGGTTGTCACACATAATTATCAGCTATCCCTGCCAAGTTACGCATCAAGGAAACTGTACATCATCCAGACTATTGCTTGGCTGCAGAATCGTGTAACATCTCTCCTATTCGAAGCTTGCTTGTAGATGCAGGGTAGGTGTAGTTAGAGGTATGATTTTAGTCCCACACAGCAAGGTGCTGGTAGAGGATTCAAACGATTCCTGAGACTCACACAAATGACTGCGCTTTTAGTTTCACCTGCCACTCTTTTTATAAACTATGTACGTGCTTTCCTTGGCCTTTTGGTTATTTAGATAAAACAGTCTTGGGTGACTTCAGTCCCGAGTAATCCAGCCTTGCCAGCAGTGACATCTGTAGTTCCACCCTCTGTGTTTACTGAAGTCAGTCTTTGTTGGTATGTGTCGACTCAAGGTGATATAAACCCGGTTTTTAGCCTATGTTGCCCTGCATGCAAGGTCTATTTCAATTATCATTCATGTCTTCAAATGGAAAGGGGGCATAGGATTTAGATCCATCTTACATAATTATAGCTGGAACGGCAAGCAACACTTCTTAACCTCTGCTTTTACTGCTGAGTTGTTAGAAATTCTGTTAGCTTTGCAATTAATTTTCGCCTATAAGATTGTATTTTTTTTTCAGTTTTCAGCACTCGGTGGCAGCCTTGATCAATTTAACTCTCATATCACCTTGAATTGGGAAATTTTATAAAGATCTGCTACCTCGCTACCCCTATCAGGCTTGTCGTCAGGGATTACCTGTCTGTAATTATGGCTACTCTACTGCCCGCCTGGCAGAGTATTATAAGTACATTTCTGTTTCCAACAAGATATGGTAGATTATTTCTGCCTCATCTTGTTCCACCTGCCCTCATCCTTAATTATTTATTGTCCATATTGCATCGTCATGGCTTTTTATTCCATCTATTTCCTTTCAGTATAGAGATAGATGTATAACTGAAAAGCGAGAGAAGAAAAACGTACAAGTCATGAGCAAGTATTCCCCAACAGACCTCTGTAGAGAAACGCTGTGTCCATCCTGCTCTGTTTCTTATTCGCCTCTATAGGACAGAGTGTATCCTTTCCCTGTCCAATCCTCTAATGAAACAGTTAACCGTTACTCTCAGTCCTTCATGTGTGCAACAGGTCAGCTATGCAGCTTTCTTCCTCTGTCTATTTTCTACTGCCTATGATCTCCAGTCTTCCAAACGCACTGTGTCAAGGCATTTCGAAATGAACGATTCTTGAAATTGGCTCTCTGTTACCTTTTTTATTTTTTTCTTGGAGGGAACAATCTTGCGGGCTCCTGCCCTTTGGTTCCTTCTTCATTACATTAACAAGCATAGGCAATGCTATGCGGTTGCAACCCTCCATCTGACCAAGAACGTGCCCCCACCTCCCAGCAAACCTAACAAAGCACATAACGGCCTTGGCCCCCCCCCCCAATTCTTTTCTTCTAAGGGTGGGCATATGGAGAACGCTTTGAGGACACAATCTGGACCTTTCAGATTCCTTTTGCAGGTCGCATTGAAATCTCTGGAATTTCGTTTTACTTCATTATTTTCTAAAAAGCTTCCTAAGACACAGCTTTCTGCCAATCAAAAGGCACCAGTACACTATAAAACACATAACTATGTGAAATTTCATGAGTGAACACTTTCTGATTTCTGGCCCAGAAAAGAAATCTCCATGCCTGACCAGCAGCCCTGCCGCCCAGCTCTATGGACAGACACCTATTGATCCTAGTGGCAACAACACCCTCATCTGACTTTGTCAGGTGGAGGGTAATAACTATATATATATATATATATATATATATATATATATATATATATATATATATATATATATATATATATATATATATATATATATATATATATCTACAGTATATAAGGAGACAGAGAGACAGACAGACAGAAAAATTTATAACTTTGGAGGATACTTTCTGTAGTCAGATATATTAAGGCCTGAATAATTTACTAAAACAACTTCTCCCCGAGGACGTCTATCTATCTGTTGCCAGACGCCTCAATCCCGTTTGGGGTGGCCACAAACAAATCGGCTCCAAGGAGCCCTGTCACCCGCCATTTCACTGCCCAGCTCCCAACTCACACCCCCCTCTCATATACCTCTCCACCACATACCTCCATCTCATCCTCGGCCTCCCCCTCCCTCTTCCCCCCTCCACCTCACTCGCATACACTCTCTTCGTCAGTCTTTCACCCTCCATCCTCTCCACATGGCCAAACCACCTCAGTGTGTTCCTCATAACGCTTCCTATCACATCCACATCCACACCACAACGCTCCTTTATATCCTCATTCGTCAGCCTGTCTCTCCATGTGACTCCACAGGCTCCTCTTAAATAACTCATTTCCACTGCTCTACTCTTGACTTGTGTCCTTCCAACAACGTCCAAGCTTCACTTCCGTACGTTAGAGTTGGTATCACAATACTGTCATGTAGTAACTTTATCACTTCCATGCTCACTTCCCTGTTTCTTATCACTGTTTTCAAAGAACCAGCAACCTTTCTTCCCTGCTGTACCCTTTCAAGCACTTCACCCTCCAAACCTCCATCCTTACTCATCACACTACCCAAGTACTTAAATGTACTCACATTTTCCAATTTCTCACCATCCAACTTCGCTGTACCTTCACTGACTTCACCTCTCTCAAAGACCATCACTTTACTCTTCCCTACATTCACCTTTAGATTCCGTTTCTTACACACTCTCCCAAACTCATCCACCAAGCCTTGCAGCTCCCCTTCGTCTTCACTCAACAACACAGTATCATCTGCAAACAACAGTACAGGGAGTTTCCAAACACTATCCTCTCTCACCAGGGCCACTCCAACATCCACTACCATACCTTGTACCTCTTTTATTACCCCATCCATGTACAGATTGAACAACCATGGAGACATGACACATCCCTGTTTCAACCCAACTTTCAAAGAGAAAAATTCACTTAGTTAACCATCCACACGCACTGCAGCCTTCGCACCATCGTACATACTCTTCACAGCATTCAACAACTTCCCATCTACTCCATATATTCTTAACACTTTCCACAATCCTTGTCTATCCACTCTGTCATATGCTTTCTCCAAATCCATGAAAGCCGCATGCAACTTCTTTCCCTTCTCTAGAAACTTTTCCACTAAAGATCTAAGAATGAATATCTGATCTACACAACCTCTTCCCTTCCTAAAGCCTCCCTGTTCTTCTCCAACTAATTTCTCTGTTCTTTTTCTAACTCTGTCAGTAAGTATCCTACCATACACTTTTCCTATTATACTAAGAAGACAAATGCACCTATGATTACCAAACACTTCTTTTTCCCCTTTTCCTTTGTACAGGGGAATAATTATACCTGACTTCCAATCCTCCGGGACTCTACCTTCCTCCCAGGCCAATCTGCACATCTTCCACATCCATTCTACTACTATCTCTCCCCCATGCTTCAGCATTTCGCCACACACTCCATCAATTCCTGGGGCTTTCCCCGATTTAACTTTCTTCATTGCTTCCACAACTATCCTACTGATTTCTTCATGTCTTCTCACCTCCCTCCTTCTCCCAGCCATTCCCCAGCCACTTATACTCGCATTACAGTACTTCCATCCTCTATGTCCAACAATTCCTTAAAGTGTTCTCTCCATCTGCTCACTTTTTCTCCCTTCTCCACTAGTAATCTACCATTTTTATCTTTCACTCCCCTGCTAACTTCACTTCCACCCTGTCTTACTCTTTTCACCTCTTTCCAGAACATTTTCTTACAGTCCCTCCACTTTACACTCAAATTCCTTCCAAATTCCTCATCCACTCTCTTCTTACTCTCTCTTACTAATCTTTTCACCTCTCTCTTTCTACATATAACTCTCTCTTCCGCCTCTCAACTTCTTCCACGCCCCTATTTCTCATCCATTCATTGTATGCTTTCTTCTTTTGTGCCACAGCCTGTTTCACCTCTTCGGTCCACCATGCTGTTCCTTGCACCCCCCTCCGTCTTCTCTTCCTTCCACACACCACATCACATGCTGCACATATTTCTTCTGTAAATATCCTACACACACCTTCCACGTCTCCCATCTGCTCCAATTCATATTTGCCCAATCGTTCCTCCACTTCTCTCTTATACTCTGCCTTTTTCTCATCCTCTTGTAACCTTTCCACTCTCCTTGCAACTACTCCTTCCTCTCGTCTTTCCGTTCTTCTATTCCTCCATCTTACTTGAATCCTAATTCTGGCCACCACCAAGTAGTGGTCAGAAAGTCCACTCCCCCAACCTCTACAAGTTCTTGCATCCATTACACATTTTCGCATCGTTTCATTCACACACACATAATCAATCATTGCCTTCCTTTCATTCAGTTCACCACCCACCCTTCTCATCACTCGCCATGTATACTTGTGGATCATTTTATGCCTGAAGAGGGTATTGGCTATCGCCAACCCCCTCCCAGCACAAATGTCCACTAACGCACTCCCATTCTCATCTGTCTCAGCAGGCACACCCCACTCACCAACTATTCCATCCACCTTCACATTCCGAACTTTACCATTCATATCACCGATCAAAAACACTCATTTCTTCCAAACATTTTCATGCACATGTCTACATTTGTCCAGAACTCTTCTCTCACTCTTCTAGCACGATCTTGCGTTGGCGCATACACACACACAATCGCCCACATTTGTATTCCAACTTTCAACTTTACCCACACAATCCTTGACCCAACTGACCCATACTGTCTTATGCTCTTCTTCCATCTTTTACTCACAACTATACATACTCCTTCCTTTGCCCTCTCATTCTCACCTACTCCTGCACATATACCCCATCCATACTCCCATTCTCTCACACTTTCTCCTCTCCATTTTGTTTCAGTTATTCCACATACTCGTACATCCACTTTCGCAACCTGAAGCACCTGGACAATCTCTCTCTCTTTCACCTCATCATTCGCTCCTCTTACATTCCCTGTAACCATTACCAAGTAATTTATATATTTTCCTTGCGACCACATTTTTTTTTAGTAATGAATACTGTAATAATGAAAGGTTTAATGAATAATATTTTCAAACTGAAAAGACTCCTACGTTGATTAAAGTCGTCTGGCATTAACAGGAATAGAGCAGCAAAGACATAATCGTGGTGAATGGGCTAAAGTACTAATCACATATCCGTACGGGGCTTTATTTGTTTCATGGCTTCCCTTGCAAATTCAAAAGCATTTCTTTTCCTTTACCATCGTACGTTGATGTTGGGGAATGTGAAGTGTGATTCGTGTATAACGCTACTCAGTTCTCTTCTGTTGCAGGGATGATTTAGAGAGCGTTACCTGTGTCTTCCATTCATCATCATCTTCTTCCCATGACCTTTTCCATGTTTCTTAGTGTCTGCTCCTGCACGTTTGCTGGCTGCAAAGGTGACTTGAAATTTCACAGGGCGACCAAAATGTATGCGATTCTCACGTCAGCAAACTGAGCCTTACCCACAACAGGAGAACCACGATGCGGTTCATTTGTGACCCTGCTTTTGGATTACCATTACCGTATGGTGATATGTGTATATCAGCAGTGTCGTTTGCCGTTCCCTTATGAGGCAGTATATTATGTGGGAGACTTCACATGCTTCTTTCAAGAGGTAGTATATTATGTGGGAGATTCCACATGCTCCTTCTAAGAGGCAGTACATTATGTGGGAGACTTCAAGACGCAGTATATTATGTGGGAAACTTCACATGCTCCTTCCAAGAGGCAGTGTATTATTTAGGAGACTTCACATGCTTCTTCTAAGCTCTTCAGTCTGAGGAAGGGTTCTCTTTTATTGTGGCTACCGAATGCAAGTTTGATAACATTTAGACGAGATTTATTGTAGCGACGAAGATGATAATCTGAGTATCTAGTTCAAAACGCTTCTCCTGAGCTGAAGAAATAGTCCGGTGACAACAAGAAGAAACACAATTTGACGTTATATTCTTTTAACTATAACGTGGCCTAAGATTTCAATGTTTCCATTTTGAATGCTGAGTTGTAGCAATAGATTAACACCAAAATACGATGCTAATCAAGGAACAGTGCAATGGAAATCATGTGGAGTTTTATCTTACAGTGCCACTGAGCTACGTGACATAGCTGCAAAAGAGCGAAAATGTAGGCCAGGTTAAGGTGATATGCGTATAATAGAGGCATTTCCTAAACTGAATAACATCATCTGGTGCATGAAGCCTAAGTTAAAGACAGGTCACAGATGTCGTCTTATGGAAGGAGTCAAATTCACTGACTCTACCACCGGTGTTCACTCCTCTCTCCATTACTTGGGAATATGAGCACCAGTGTCAGGTAACCCCGCATGTCGCTCCTGTGGTTTGGGAATGGTGAGAGCAATATGTGAAATATCCCTCACCCATTACATGCCTTAGTGCCAAGGACCCCAGTTAATTCTTACTCATCGGGTGAATTTGATACCTCTTTATCATACCTACGAGTATTTGTTGAATGGGAAAACATGGTCATTCATTTCAAGCTTATGCAGTGCGTGATGTCATCATCATCATCATCATGGCAAGCATAATTCACTAATTGAGTAAAACTTCTCTCATCGCTCTCCAAACTAACGTGGTTATATCGGTGCCATCACATGAAGGCGTCCATCTCCAGCAGCAACAACATAGTAAACATATACTATGCAACCAGTACCCGCTGTGCCTCAAAACCTTAACAAAATACCACCAGACTCCGAGTTACATACGACTGCTAAGATAAAAGCAAAATACTTTCAAAGATAAAAAGGAAAAAAGGAGAGAGCATTCTGCAGGCGCTGCGTGCATTAGATTGGGTAAATTTGCCATAACTGTATTTCAGCTTCATCCTTGAGCTGGATAAGAAGCGTCCTTCTGCCACAAATTGAGTCCCCATGCTGTTAGGGATAAAAGTCTCTCTCTCTCTCTCTCTCTCTCTCTCTCTCTCTCTCTCTCTCTCTCTCACCGAGCTGTGTATTAACTTATAAGGACCCTCTGAAATTTATTGCACATGACAATGAGAAAGGGAGAGTTGTTTTATTGGGAGCAGACGAAAGCAAAGAACGTGATAGGAATGTCATAAATTGTAGGAGAGGAGGGATCCATAGATATGCATCTATTTATTTTTAACGTTAAATATTTACCGAAGCCACAAGGCAATTTCAGCAAGGAAGCTATGCGACTCGAATGTGTGTTTTTTTTTAATGAAATTCATTCGATTATGAGTTTTTCTACCAGAAATCATTTGTTCTCCAGTTATGATACACCTTGTCCCAGGGACAGTAGTGGTCGGAAAACGAATGATTTGTATTATATATATATATATATATATATATATATATATATATATATATATATATATATTGATTGATATATATTGATATATATATATTGATATATATATATTGATATATATATATTTGGAATATATATATATTCCAAATTCCTTCTGATTTGGATGATGAAAGAAGAGACAAAGCAACAAAAAAAGTATTGAAGAGTGCAAGACCAGCGCCATAAAACTGGTATAAGGTTCCCACTATTGACATTGTCCTTTGACCTTTACCTTCAACCATGATTTCTTTTAAGTGAATCATTTCATGCTTCCCTGACCCTCAACCTATCCACCACGTACTGGGCAAAACGATATCATACCTGAGTTGACCCATTATTCTAAAAAAAACAATACGGAAACACTTGGCTGACCTTCAACGCTTCCACCAACCTTGGTTCAGACAGAATGAACACTGCTGAGTCTTGCTTTACACACACACACACACACACACACACACACACACACACACACATAGTGAGGGATACAATATTCCTCCTCGATTGCACGAACATCAAGATGTAAAGGTGGAGCAAGTAAGATGTGTTACTATTTACAGTTGTTTGAATGGCTGTTTAATTTGTAGCTTGGTAGTGCAGTAGTTTGGTAGCATGGTGGATAGATTCTGAGAGTGACATGATGAGAGAATGAGAAGAAACTGAACAAGAATGTGGTAGAAAGGAAGTGTGATGTAAAGTTAGTATCATTTTTAATATAATCCTTTCTTCCCGAGGACGCAATACTTGCACCCATATTCGCGAAGCAAGAGAAGATTTTATGTTTTGATCGATGTGTGTGTGTGTGTGTGTGTGTGTGTGTGGTGTGTGTGTGTGTGTGTGTGTGTGTGTGTGTGTGTGTGTGTGTGTGTGTGTGTGTGTGTGTGTGTGTGTTTTAGTAAAATAACTCAAACAGTTTTAATTCGATTTTAACCAAAGTTTGAGGAGGGCGTTCGGGATATCTCTTGAAGAGCTCAACTGCTTTTTAGTACAATAAGTCAAAGATGAAGGCTACAGGGCTTGGTGAAATGTTGACCTAACAGTGTCAACAACAACCTTTTTATCTAATCTTTACCAAACTTGGGGGTTGGAGGTTCGGGTAGAATGAAGTGCTTCACTCTGGAGAACAATCAATGAAAGATAAAGGTCTCAGTGCTGGGTTAAATTTCGTTCTATGTGTGAGGGTGTTAACAGAATATTTCCCTTTCCATCTATTTCAACTAAACTTGTTAAAAGGGTTGATGGTCAGAGACGAGTAAACTTTTTTTTTAATTTTTTTTTTTTTTAAGAGCAATAGGTCAAGGTGAGTATCACAAGGCAAGATCAGCTTAAACATTTATTATCCGATTAACATAAAACTCTGTGGATGGCTAGAGGGTGCAGCAAGTATGAAAGGATTAGATTTTGAGATCCCTAAATTATGGGTCAAAGTCACAGGATAAGGTCAAAAGCCAAGGTCACAGGGCTCAGCTCTATCAGTTCTGATGTTATTCGAACTATGGTACAGGAGTTAAAGGTCAGAAAAGAACAAGGAGATTCTACTTTGAGAAGAATCAGTCAGAGTCCAAGGTCACAGGTCACGGTCAAAATTCGAACAGTGAGTCTCTGTGTGAACAAAAAAGTAAAGCAGTTTTGACCTGATTTGGATGAATCTTGGTTGACCTATTGTTTATCTTAAAAGTAGGTCTAAAGTGAAGATCATATAGCAAGGCCAACATTAACAGTTTTTAATCGATGTAGAATAAACATTCTGAAAAGGTTCAGGCCAAATTAGGGGAAGCTAAATTAGATACTGAGAACGGTCAAAGGTCAAGGTAACAAGAAGTCAGCTTCATGGTCACTGGACAAATTCAAATCAGTTCTTGTCGGATATTACTGTATTAGAAATATTAATAACCCTTCTATTACAAATGAAATACCTCCCCTTCAGGTAAGAAGGAATGTTGCCTCCCTTGCCTTATTTTATAGATACTTCTATGGCTAATGCTCAGACGAAGATGCATTCATTGTGCCACCTCTCCATGCCTTCCCCCGCGTTAACGCGGGCATCCGGTAACGCTCATGACTGGACCATCACACTGCCATATTGCGGAACTTCTGCCTATCAGAATTCTTTTATTCCCCGAACTGCATCTCTTTGGAACTCGCTTCCCAGGAGTGGTTTCCCCCCAGCCTTCAACCTACGGCTGTTCAAGTCCAACTGTTACAATATTTTTTTATGAATGGAGGTCACCTGTAATCTGGTGTATGGATTAATTTTTTTAATCATTTGTTTTTTCTTCCTGTATTCTGTTATTCAAAAAAAAAAAAAAAATGAACCAACGTTGGTGGAAATGTTAAGGGTTAGGCAAGAATGAAGTACAGTAAATAGATTTTGAGAGTATTATGGCATAGGTTAACATCGCAAAGTTAAATATTCATCGACCCTTAGACCAGTTGCAGAGCGCGTGTGTCGAACTTTCTGAGAACTCTTGTTTTCTCTATCTTCTGACGATAATATTCTTCTTATGGACGATGATTCGAAATAGAGATGCTTAGATGTAGCCTTATTTAACCCCTTCATATACTGAAGTTTTTCCTTAGGCTGAACGAAATCTTACTGTAGCCGCAAATTAATAATACTAATACTAATAATAATAATAATAATAATAATTATAGTAGTAGTAGTAGTAGTAATAATCATAATCATAATAATAATCATAATCATAATCATAATCATAATCATAATAATAATAATAATAATAATAATAATAATGATAATAATAATAATAATAAAAATAATAATAATCGACATCATCATCATCATCATCCGAACCTCCTTTCCCATCCAAGGGAAGGGAGAGGAGTAGCAACGTCCAGACAGCCTAAGTTTTCCCAGTTCAGTGGGTCACGCTTCCATTCACCCATCATTCAAGCTCACGGAATCCTGGCCCCATCAGATAGGCCCAAAAAAATTTCACCACGTTCAGTAGCTTCACATATACCTATCTGATAGAGTCAGTCCCAATGCTGTTACGTTAAAAAAGGGTGCGAAATCCCTGGTTATGCTCTTCTCCGCACACAAGTCATCAAGCCATAAAAATAATAATAAAATAAAAGTCAGATTAATTGGTTTCCACTACTGGTTTGCAAAACAATCCAACGCTAAGAGAATGGTTGATAGGAGAAGCAGACGAAGAAAAATAATAATCCACATGATAGTAAAAAGGGAATGATGCACAAGAGAGAGGTAGTTCGGGTAAAGCTACATATATGGTAATGTACCAAGAACAGTTATGAAAAGTTTCATGAATTACCATTTTTATTTGCATCGAGGACCCACTGACATTTACTACACATAACATCAAGAAGGAATGTGCGAATTTGTTAGGTGAAGAGGTAGCTCAAAATGGAGAGAGAGAGAGAGAGAGAAACTGGTGTTTGGTAGGAGAGGTGAATGAGAACAAGAAGTACTGTATGTATATACGAGTAAATACACACACACACACACACACACACACACACAAGGGGTGAGGAAGGGGGCTTCGAAGAAGAGTTAGAAGCAGACCAAGAGCAAGGAAGAGAAACTGAAAATTGGATGGCTAGAAGTACGAGGAGAATAAGGTAGTTAGGCTATTGGCAAGGAAAACAAACTTTGAAGGGACTGTATGTGTGGCTGGTTGAAATATCGTGAACGCGTTAAAAAAAAAAAAAAAAAAAAAAAAACAGGGGATAGAAAATGATTAATAGAAGGATCTGATGAAGAATGGAAATGGATGAGTGAAGTACCTTGCGTATGGAAATGTACTATATATGACACGGGTGTGAGTAGTTTGGCCTAGAAATTGAAGCTGAGAATATCGAAGGCTAAAGTGATGAGTGATGTTTGGCCAGTTTTAGTGGGCACTCTCCTTCATAGTTCTCCAGCTTTTATGTTTTCCTGTTTATATTTCTGGAATCAAACTGCCTCATGAGGAAGAGAACTGGGATGATGATGACGATGATGATGATATTACCACCACACGCTTTAATTCATCCCCAACAGATCTCTAACTACTTAACATATCAACTGGAGAGGAAGGGATGCCAGGGAACCTGTTAGGTTCACGAGAAGACGGCCCTCGAATATTTTAGAAAATTAGGCCTTAACATTGTGAAATTGCATCAGACTTGGGTGATTGAACGGAAAAGGAGGGTCACATAGTGACTGAAAGATCGAGACGAAAAGCTGAAATGTGGGAGGGAGGGAGAGAGGGAGATAAGGTGCATTCTTTCTTTTTTTTTTTTAATAGGAATACGATAAATTATCTATTGATCATCTGCTGCTTTTTTCCCGTCCATCATAAGCGTAGCGGTTCTGAGTTATGCTATTCAGACCCAACATAAGAAAAAGTTGAGACCAGTCTAGCTAGCCCCTGAGTGGCATTATATGAGCAATAAACCCCAACCATCATTCAGACTGAAACTTTTTATTGGCCTAATTCGGTTGGAGTACTTTAACCAATAAGTCCACAATGCGCCCATTTAGCTATATGGTTACCACTCAGCATTGTAAATGGCTTTCTTGATTAAAAGAAAAAAAATTGGCTCGTCACCCAGCCTAGTCACGTGAAGGTTACTCAGTATCATATAAATGGATGGTAGGTGCACCACCCATTAAAACTAGATATATCTGAAGACTTCATACTGTACTGTATTTGGAACCTCTTCATTGCGATGCCGTCCTTATTTCAAGTCATATCATTTTCAGACTATTTTATTCGGACCTTAATATTTTTTCGGACTGGAGGGGTTAGGTAACCATCACCAACCCCATAAATAGGACATGTACTAAAGGGGTTAGATGGAGCCGTCACCATCCCCTTTTGATAAGACATGCATTTCCGAAGCTGACAAAAATCGTCTGCAAGTACAAGAATAAACCAACAAAAAGCGTCATCTGACTGAAGGGGGTTAATTCAGGTCACCCCTCGCAAGGTCTGGAGGCAGAATGGATAGACAGACTGGTAAAGAAAAGAAAATGTTCCTGAGAAGGTAAGGATTAAGTGTACTGAATATGGAAGAATTACACCCATGCACTCCCCATCCACCAATCCACTCCGCATCCCTCTACTCCCTATCCACCCTCCAATCCACATCACCCTCTACTTTGCATCTACTCTTTACTCCCTATCCACTCTTCATACCTTATCCACTCTTTCCACCCCGACCAGCCATTACTCCCCGTTTACTCATCGTTTCCCATCCACTCCCCACTTTCTATCCACTCTTCACTCCCTGTCTACTTTTTACTTCCCATTCCCTGAACACTCCCCATCCACCCTCCATTCCCTATCATCTCTCTATACTGTACCCTACACCGCCTCTTCCTTTCACTCTCCACTTTCCCTCCACCCATCCTCCATTCCCTGTCTCCTGTTTCCCTCCTTTTTTCACTCTCAATCCATCCACCCCCAGTACCAACCCGTCCACACCTACTCCCATACCCCTCCACCTCCCGTCACCTTCCCATCCCTCCACCATTCCTTTCTAATCCTAATTTTCCTTTCTTTCTCCTTTTCCTCTGTCTTTCTACCACTTCTTTTTTCCACTCCTACCTCCTCTTTTTTTTTTTTCCTTTCATTTCTTTCTTCCACCCTCACTTTCTCATTTTTTACTACTTTTCCTCCTCTCCTCCAGTATTACTTCATTTCGTTCAGCACCTTCCTTTTTACTTTCTCTTCCCATCCACCCTTCCTTTCGCTCATCAATTTCTCTCCAACTCCTCCACTTATACTCCACCTCTCCTGCATCACTACCTTCCACTCCTCATCGTCCATCCAACTCCATTTGAATTCAGTTGTCATGCAGATTTCGCAGTTGCCAAGTCGCTGGTGATGTATTCATGTGGAAAAATGAAGCAAGAGGGGGACAAGCAACAGTTGTTATACCTAAGATGAAAATATTTTATTGGACAACTAGTTTTTAGGAAATCAATAAATGGAACTGCATAATGAAACAATGGTGGGAAGAGGTGATGTAAACTGTGGCAGTGATTGGTGTGACAGTGTAAGGTGTACCCGTGTGTAGTGTAATGTGATGTGGTAGTGTGAGGTGTGGTAGTTTGTAGTGTATCAGCATGAATTGTGAAGGGTGTGGTGTGGCAGTGTGTTGGGTGGCAGTGCGTGATGTGGCAGTGTGACGTGTACCAGTGTGTGATGTGGTAGTTACTTGATATACGAGTGTGAGACGTGGTAGTCTGAGACGTAGTGGTAATGTGGTGGTGGTGTATGATACAGCAGTGAGCTGTGGTAGTGCATGGCGTTGCAGTGTGAGCTGTGGTAGTGTATGGTGTAGTAATGTGAGTTGTGGTAGTGTATGGTGTGGCACTGCCAGCTGTGAATGTGTCTGTCGCGGCAGTGTGAGCTGTGGTAGTGTATGGTGTGAGAGGCTGAGCTTTGGTAATGTTTGGTGTAGCACTGTGAGCTGTGGTAGTGTATGGTGTATCAGTGTGAACTGTGATAATATTTGGTGTAGTAGTGTGAGCTGTAGATTGTATGGTGTAGCAACATGAATGTAGCAGTGTGAGCTGTGGTAAAGAATGATGCAGTACTGTGAGCTGTGGTAATATACGATGTAGCAGTGTGCGCTCTGGTAATGTTTGATGCAGCAGTGTGAGCTGTGGGAGTGTATGGTTTAGAAGTGCGACATGTGGTAATGTATGGTGTAAGTAATGTGAATGGTGTTAGCGTATGATGTAGAAGTGTGAGCTTTGGTACTGTATGGTGTAGCAGTGAGAGCTGTGGTAGCGTATGATGTAACAGTGTGAACTACGATAGCGCTTACTGCAGCATTGTGAGCTGTGGTAGTGTATGGTATAGCAGTGTGAGTTTTTGCAGTGAAATATAGCAGAATGTGGTGTGGCGTTGCATGGTTTGGTTGTTAACTGTGTGGGGGGGTGTAGTGTGGTTGTATGGTGCAGCCGAGTGTGGTGTGATTATAATCATAGTATATGGTGTGGGAGGGTTTGGTGCGGCAGTGGGAGATGTGTTAATACACGTGATGGGGCAGTTCGTTGTTTGGCACTGTGTGGTGTGGCAGTGTGTCGTGTGGTAAAATTTTGTGTGGCAGACTGTGGTGTGATAGTGTGTGGTGTGGTGGTATGTCGTGTGGTGGTGTGTGAGATAGAAGTGTGAAATGCAGTTCTTTACGATGTAATAGTGTGAGATGTAACAGTGCACAATGAGGCAGTATTAGGTGTATCAATGAGAAGTGTGGTAGTGCGAATTGTGTGAGAGGTGTGAATGTGTGAGATGAGGCAATATGTGGTGTCTCAGTACGAAATGGACAGTGCGTTCAGTGGTAATGTAATTTTGAGCAGAGTGTGGTCTGGTGGTTTGAGGTGAAGCAGTGTATTAGGTGGTAGTGAGATATATTACAGTTTAGTATATTAGCGTGAAATGTAGCATTGTGAATTTTAGCAACGATGTCAACTATAGCAAATTGGATTTTCTACTGCCCTGTAATAATCTACCGTATGGATTACCAAATATCAAGCCGAAAAATATTAGGTAAATTAATTACTACACACGGAAAAATGGAGCTACTTAGCCTAACACATCCGCCCCTGTAAAAAGTATTCCATACTCTTCAAGTAAACAAACTACATGCGGATTAAAAAGCCAGGTTGCACTGGTAAATCCTGTGATATTTATTGATACAAGAGAACAGTCATAAATGATCGATTTGGTCATAATCTGTTGCAATGTACACTCGAGCCCGAAAATTCGCGACCACGTACCTTAGCTGTCTGTGGAAACTGTGCTGGTAACACTGAGTGGGGGAGGGGTCAGAGTACGTGGAATATATACCCCGCCCCCTCACAATCTCTACATGGTTTGATTTGGTTTCATAAGGTTCGTCTGCATTAACCCTTCAACGGCGGGCAAACCTTTATTCACTTTATTTCGTCTGTTTTCTGTCGATATTATTCATTATGGATAGAGTAGAGGGTTAGGAGTCTAGAGGTTAGATATGAGCCTGATAAATCCCTCCAACACGATAGAACTCACTTAAAATAATAACATCGTCTGGAAATAACGAGGAACAAAGTAACAATTTAGTCCCCCCCTATCGACATTGGATACTGATCCTAGATAAAACATATCGCCTTTATCAGTGGAAGGATATTGAGACGTGAGTAGTATCAATTGTAGAGTTTAGCTTTTTTTACTAAGGATTGTATGGAGCTGTAATTCGTTCGAGTAACGATTCATTTGTCTCAGATTTATCCGAGGGAATTGTCGTAATGGCGCCTAAGGCCGGAGATCAGGTTCCATACTTCTGCCTACCAGCAAACATGGCTCAAGACCCTCATAAAGTAAGCCTTCGTTCAAGGCTTGTTGCCAAGAGACAAGCAGGAATGTCTGTTGCTGCCATAGCAGAAGATGAAGGTGTGTCACAAACAACAGTTAAGAAATGGTGGACTAGGTGGCAAGCAGAAGGCGATGTGTGTGACCGTCCGAGGAGCGGAAGACCTAGGAAAACAACACCTGAGGAAGACCAGAGAATCAGTGAGCAGGCAAGACGAACACCCATCATCAATGCCATGCAAATCAGGGAGCAGCTTCAGTTACAAGTGTCCAGAAAAACTGTATGCAAACGTCTTCATGAAGCAGGAGTGCATCATAGGATCCCAGCGGAAAAAGAAAAGTTAACTGAGAGGCATCGGAACGGCCGCCTTGTTTTCGCACAACAGCAGTGAACATGGACCTTCAATACTGGGGGGGAGTGATATTCTCTGACGAGAAAACCTTTTCTTCTACTACACACGGACGCCCTCACTGTTGGCGACGCAACGGAACAAGATACAACAGTGAAAACATATATGAAGTGGCCACGTGACGAGCAACGTGTGGGGCTGGGTCCATTTATACGGCGTGGGTGAACTGACTGCTATCGACGGGAGACTGACTGCAGAGAAATATATTGAAATATTAGAGGAAGTGATGGTCCCTACAGTTCGTGCTATGGCTATACCTTATCCTGAACGGTTTATTTTCATGCAGGTTAGTATATCAAATACTGTCTACTCCATTTCCATATTCATGTCTTATATTCATCTGTCATAAATTATCGCATATTCAACACGTCTATAATTTATCAATTGAGTCTGTCATTATACAACATTACCTATAAGGAGCCATTATTATCCATGTGTATTTGCCATTATTAGGACAACTGCCCCGTCCACACTGCACGAATCGTAAGCCGATGGTTCAGGGACCAGCCGAACATAGATCTGCTGCCGTGGCCAGCTAAGGCTGCGGATTTAAACCCAATAGAAAATTGTTGGGCGATGATGGTTAATAGCTGGGACCAGGGACAAGAGAGGACACCTCAAGCACTTGTGCAGCACTGTATGCATGACTGGGAACGACTCCGGAGACGACAAGGCGATATTTACAACATTGTTGCATCCCTCCCATCCAGAATGCAAGAAGTTATTAACAACGAGGGCGGATGGACACATTACTGATGTCAAAAGAACATCTACTGTGTGTGTGTGTGTGTGTGTGTGTGTGTGTGTGTGTGTGTGTGTGTGTGTGTGTGTGTGTATGTGTGTGTATGTGTGTATGTGTGTGTGTATGTGTGTGTATGTGTGTATGTGTGTGTGTGTGTGTATGTGTGTGTATGTGTGTGTGTATGTGTATGTGTGTATGTGTATGTGTGTATGTGTAGCCTATGTGTGTGGGTGTGTGTGTGTGTTAACTCCCTCACTGTATCCATTCACTAATAAAATAACAGAGTAAGGGACAATTGTATCGTTACCCAAACGAATTACAGCTCCATACAATTCTTAGTAATAAAAACTCAACTCTACAACTGATAAAGGTGATATGTTTTATCTAGGATCAGTATCCCATGTCGATAGCGTTTATTAATGCAGACGAACCTTATGAAACCAAATCAAACCATGTAGAGATTGTGAGGGGGTGGGGTATATATTCCACGTACTCTGACCCCTCCCCCTGCTGGGCGAGGTTCTTCACTTTTTGTACAAATTATGTAAATACATTATATTATCTTCCTTAAGTTATTCTAATTAGGGACGACAGCTGATGTATATGGAAATGTTCCTGACTCGTCTGGTTCCCTTTCATATATTGATGTACCCTATATTAGGTTGTGCCTCGACTGACAGTCACCAGGTGATGAGTGCAGGTATGTAATGTAGAAAGGCATTACATATCTGCAGTCGATGGTGTTCTCTTGGTTGAGGCTTTTTTAACATTAGTGTAGGTCTAATTATTTGTCTCTTAGGATTTAGTATAGGTTAGCGATTTGTCTGTTAGGTGATTAGTTTTAGGGTCTTTAGGTTAGTTTTTCTTTATAATATAAGGTATAAAAAATATAAAACCAAGAAAAAAAAAATAAAAAATAAAAAAAAAATATAGATTAAAATTATTATATATATTATGTACCTTTGCATGAAAGTGTGTCTGTATGTATGCATGAAAGTGTGTATGTGTGTGTGTGTGTGTGTGTGTGTGTGTGTGTATATATATATTTGTGTATATATATATTTATATATATTTATCTCTATATATATATATATATATATATATATATATATATATATATATATATATATACATGGCCTTAATAACCAGGGGCTTCGGCCCCAATGGTTGATAGGCCGGAAAAAAAAAAAAAAAAAAAAAAATCCCCCACTCAGTGGTACCAGCACAGTTTCCACAGACAGCTAAGGTACGTGGTCGCGAATTTTCGGGCTCGAGTGTACTTTGCACCCATTGTCATTACACGTCACTGGGCTCATTTCCCTACAAAGAGAGAGAAAAAACATATTGCAGAATTTCTCTAGGTAACGTAACTTTTGAATCACCAGTATTAAACTCAGCTTACAAATTTCCCCTCGTAGTGAAGAGTTAATGAAGGCTATGCATGTTTTCCCTCAATATGAAAAATCTCTCCCCTCCCCCCGAAAAAAAAAGTACGAAGTATTAGACAGATGCTTGGACAACAACGTCGTAGTATAGGGCGTCGTTAAAGGCTACTGGAGTGAAGCAGTTCACGTTCGAAAACCCTTAGAGAATAACTGTAAGCAGAGGCCCGCTCAAAGAAGATCATATCTGAATCTAAAAACCGTACGTCGAGAACAAAGGATAGGATAGTGATGGTGTCATCGTAATGGAGTTTATACGAGTATATTATGCTTAACAGTGAGACAAAAAAATACAAATCACCTGTACATAACAAATTATATGAAAAAGACGTAATAGAAGTGAATGACTTGATTACTGAGCTAAGGAAACTATAACAGTATTTTCCCCCTAACACGGCGATGAATTCCTTTGCAAATTATTTCACATACTTCAGTGGCAGAGTACTTAAGACAATACTTCAGCTGTACATACTTTCCATACTTTTTTTTTTCTCGACTAGCATCGTATTCAGTATTACTCTCTTATACAATTCAGCGTTCACTATGGAGAGATGGCAAATTTAGACAAAGTTAAAGTGAAAGCATAGTAAAGAGAAAACAGTACACTGGTGATCTTGCAACAAAAAATGAACTATTTTAGCATTGGAACTTCAGGTAATATTCAATCTCTTATTGTCAAGGTAAGAAGTTATCGGCGGATTTGGGAGGACTGGAAAAAGAACTGAGTTAAATGAAGTGGAATAAAGATGCAGTTTACAAGAAATTTGAAAAGTCTATGCCGTAAAGGACTTGAGATGTGACAGTGTGAAGTGTGGCAGTGTGGGGTGTAGTGAATTTAAAATCAAGAAGAGTAAAAGTATACAGAAAAAAAAGTGAAGCAAATAGGAAAGTGATAAAAGAAAATTGGATAATCGAGCCGATAAGCGCTTCATATTGACTGGATGGCCAAACCGCGAGAAGAAAAAAAGCGATATAGTGAATGGATAAAACGAAACAGTGACGATGACAGGAAAATGAGGAAAATATCATGGTTAAGAACGAGACAAAGTGAAAAATTAAAATGAAGAGGCAAAGAAAGTGAAAGAAGGAAATATTGGAGTAATGAGACGAAAAAACAGTAAACGGATACCACGCAACTGGAAGAGAAATGTGAAAAAATGAAATGTTAAACAGTGATACAGTGCAGTAAATCAGTGATACAAAAAAAAAAAAAAGGTACAAGATGTGAAAAGGTGGAGTTCCTTGGTGAAAAGGAAAGAAACACGGAGACAAAGTTTAACAGGGAAACATTATGACAAAATATTGAAGGAAAAGGAGTGTGGAACGTTTACAGACTGGAAGAGAGGACAAAAATGATCAGAAAAACAGATGGAAAGCAAAACGAAATCTCGCTGTTGGATGTTTTCCTCTGAAAGGAGAAGAGAAACAATAAAAGAAAGACGTGAGGAATGGGACAGATAATGGAAGTCGAAACAGTAAACTATATACCAACGCAGTGAATGATAGTGAAATGCTGCAAAGTAGTGACAAGGGTGAAACAATGCAACAAAATAAAGCCAAAGAGAAGGTGGAACATATGAAAAAAAAAAAAAAAACATCGGTGAAACAGAAAATAAACTAGGAAGGAAGCTAGACAACGGTAAAAAAAAAAAAAAAAAAATCTGGTAAGATGTAGTATAATAGTTTGTGCTGAAACCTTCGAGAATAAGCCATAGAAATGAAGCAGTGAAATGAATACAGCAAAGTACGACGGAAAGTGAGAGAAGTGAAAGATTATATTATGAGACGAAAGAACAGAGTACGAGGGCAATGAAACAGATAAACAGAAAAGTGAATAGCCAGAAAATGAAGCAGTGAGACGAGACAGAACGCAATAAGGGCAAAGGGAAAAGTGGAAGTAGTAAAAAGGTGAACTAGCCAGCCGAGAAGAGGAACGCAGGAGAAAGGGGAAACAGTGATAAAACGAAACAGTGACGCAATGAAAGTGAATAATACAGTGAATCAACCCAACAAAACAGTGAACGATGCAGCAAAATGCTAATGCCACATTTGGGGTAGTGAGGAAAAAAGATGGGAAGCGGATAGAAATCCCCTGGTAGAATATTTTACTCTGCCGGTATTGAGAACCTCGAACATAAGCCGTAAGAATGTAATACAGAGACAGGCCACTGTGAAATTTGCATAAACTATGAATAAAATACACATTATGTGGGTCGGAACCAGAAGTTTAGCTCCTGACTTATGGACAGTATCATGCAAATTGTATTAGGAGCTTATGTGTCCCATATGCATCATTACTTCCAGAGAGAAATGGAATGTAATAAATAACTAGAAGAGTAAAAAAAAAAAAATACATTAAATCTGTCATGATCGGCACAGCTCCAGAACTATATTTCAGCTACTACCAAACGCTTTTAATCGGCGACTGACAAATTAAGAAAAAAAAAAGTGAAAGGGAAGGTCAATTAAAACTACTCAGTTATCTTACCTAGTCATTTATTGCCCCATTGGGAGCGTCCAAGCCTGGGCTAGCCTAAGTACTTACATGAATAAATAAGAAGCCGAGGCATATGAGACTTGCGTGGTCCTTATGGAATGACATAGTTTCATTGAGCTAAATGTCAGTAAATAACTGATAGATTAACGTTCTTTTAAAAATGAAAATACTTAAAAATAAAAAAGGATACACATACTGTAGTTCCTCTCATTTGTTTCTTTCATTCCTTCAACTCGAGGATAATTATATACTTCATTCCTGCTGCTACCAGACGTTTTTATTCAGCCTGAGAGAGATTGTTCTAACTTCATTAACTCTTTCACTAGAAGACCAAGGTCAAAGAAAATAATCTTCATATAGCAAGAATGAAATGTAGGTTATGTACTCGAGCCGACGTAGTTATATCTCGTGGTCCCGAACTACTGCAGCAAGATTCCAGTCTCAACTGATTACTGAAAATTTGTTTAGCAACGTATCATAAGACTTTGACACGGATTTTGGCAGTAGATAAACGTTTGTGCTCAATAATTCTTGCTCACACTCTCGGACCTGTGTTAAAACCTGACGAGACTGTAAAGGTTGGATTCCAGCTTCATTAGTTTGTAGCCCCATAAGTGGGAGAGGAGTATTGGCTGCATCTGACCTGAAAAACAGGTGTCCAGAATAATATCATATACGAGAGTTAGACGTCCTCGAGCTGATGGTGTCAGACTGAATTTTGGCACTAAGAAGGAAATGGCTATCAAAAACGACCTGCTCGTAGTAAATGACTTAATAAAAATCATCTGGTGGTTTCAAAAATAAAATAAGACGTCCCCAAACTGAAGGGATTAACCTGAGAAAAATCGTCTGATTGAAGCATAAATAAGAAGCTCGTCTTCACACTGAAGGGATTGCGCAACAATAAAATCATCTAGTAATAACAAGAATTAATTGGAAAAAAATCTTACTTGTGAGGGGTTTAATTACTATGATGGGTCTGAGGCCGAACTTTTAGCCTCGCCTGTGTCCTACACCTTCCACCGATTGTTCTCAAACTCAGATCACTTCAACCTCGCCTGGCCCTCAACACTTCCACCAAGATAAGTCAAATTAGATTAAAAGTGTGACTATGACCTTTGACTTTGACTTTTGACCTATTAATTTCACAATAGAACCACTCGATCCTTGTCTGACCATAAACCTTCCCACAAACTGTGATCCAGATCGAATAAGCACTGGACCAAACTTTTGACCTTTCTCTGACCTATACCTTCCATTTACTATTCTAAAAAATTACCTCACCCCATGCTGTCAGGAGCCTCAGTGCTCCTACCAAGTCTTATCTAAATGGGATCAAAACAGGCTGAGTTGATCTTGCCTCTGGCCGATAAGCTGTGACAGTTTTCAGACAAAATTAATCAACTGTTCCCATAATGGATTTGTCAATAGGCCAAACTTGGTGTAATTCCATTCAGTAGTTTATATTATTATCTTCTTCCAGACAGACACACAGCGGGACGGATTGGCGAACATTGCTGAAAAAAAAATAATAATAATAACCCTCGTGCTTGGCGCGCAGGTGTGATGAAAAACCTTAATGACATCCTTGTAATACCATGCTTTGTTGAAAATAAAAATCTGGTGGTATTAAGAATAATTGAACACACACACACACACACACACACACACACACGTACGCTCGCACACGCGCGCCCGCAAGCGCGCTTCAACACGTACTGCAGGGTTTGCTCAAAAAATAATTTCATATGCAGGAACACGAAGCGGGGCCCCAGCTCACTGGCCACTTTTCAGTGGCTGGAGTTGCCACTGAAAAGTGGCGCCACATACAGTATGGTGGAGGCCGTATACTATACTCCCGCCACTTAGCGAATGGGCCACTGTTTTGTGGCAGCCACTTGTAGTTTCACCATGGAAGTCGAGGAATTGGCATGTGTCATTGCCGTGCTCCTGAAGAAAATGACAGAAAAACGTATGAAGAGATTCTTGTTGCACCCTATTATCAGCCACATATTTCTTAGGGGCAAATTTTATACCCTTTACGAAGACCTAAGGGTGTACCCAGTGATTTTTTTTTTTTTTTTTTTTTAAATATAACCAGTGGCTCATTTTATGACGTGCTGACTTTAAGCCAGCAGTTTTACACATCAGGACCAACATGAGAAAGTAAGAACAGAAAACCAAATGCATGATGTGGAAGATTTAATGACAAAACAATGCAGTAGTACTATGGTACATTAAACATCAAACCATTATAAAAAGTATGCAACATTATCTTTTCTGCAAGAGTGTAATGATGTTATATTGTGTTAAATTAGAAAATTAAAGCGCATTCCATACAGACTGAAAAAACCATGCCATTTTGATTTCTGAAAAAAAAAAAAAAAAAAAAAAGGATGCAACCTTCACTGAATACACAGCATATATTAGAACACATGAAGTGCAGATACCTCAGATAAATACTTTCACAGTAACTCAAGAAACTAGCCTAAAAAAATGTGTGTAATAAACAAAAGACCATGAAAACTTATTCGTAACCTGTTCAACTTCACTTTCATAAAGTGACATCGTCTGACAGTGGAGAGGACACATCTCTAATGTCACTTGCTACGAGTGCGAACATTCGCCAGTGTTTTGATCTAGAGGATTTTGGTTTAGCTTTTAACTTTCACTACGAGAATCATGTATGTTACTTTGGGAAGGAAACTGACACTGGTTAGGGAGAGGATCTAGGTCAGGACAATGATCCACGTTTGGTAGAGGGCCTGGGTTAGACACATGACCTTGGTTAGGGAGAGGGCCTGGGTTAGGGAGATGGCCAAAGTTTGGGAGACAGCCTGGGTTTGACACACACCCTTGGTTAGAGAGAGAACCTGGGTAAGACAGATGACCTTGGTTAGGGATAGGGCCCGGGTTAGGAAGAGAATTTCGGTTATAGCGAGAAATTTGGTTAGTAAGATGTCTTACACTGTACTGTGGGATGTGAGATGCAGCACCATACTGGTGGAGTGTATGAGTGAATGGATGAGTACTCTGACAAAAAAGGTTGGATGATGGTAATGATGATGACGATGTTATCGAAGGTAGGATGATGATTATGATGACGATGAAGGTGATGATTATCGCGACAGTGATGATTATGAGTGACGATGACCGGGTTGACCGAGATAATGCGATGATGATGATGATGATGATGATGAAGTGAAAAAAAATAACGAACAATACGCGATGAGATTTTGCTGTGACAAGAAAACAGCCAAGAATATGACATTGAAGTCTAGGAATGTTGAACGTTTTAACAGAGGATAAAAAAAAAAAAAAGTGATTACTCCTCAAAACAGAGAATGTAGACTAAGAGGAGCTAGGAATATCATTTGTCTGGTAAAGCTGAAACACAAAATCTGTAAATGGTAGAGAAAAAATTAGACCTAGTTAATCTTCAGAATGTAAGAAATAGATAATCATAAGGAAGGCTGATGATGATGAAAATTAGGGTGATGATGATGATGATACGTAAGATAAATAATTCCCATTATCATCAAATGTTATTAAGGTGATGATGATGATGATGATGATGACTTGGAATTAAACCTTTTACTCCTAAGATATGATGAATACCTTGCACAATAGTTGAACCATCTCAGGCACACATTAGCCCAATTAAGACTTTCGATTTATTTTGCTACGTACCTTGGAAATAATCTTCAAAGAAAATAGGAAAATACTTGATTGCTTAAATGAACAATACACCCCCGAGCCATGGTTTTTCCTCACTCTCTGAATCTGTCCTTGATTAGAGAGAACTGAAAACCAGGATACCATTCATCACCATCAACATCGCCATCATCATTGTCATTGTCATCGTCACCGTACATGCATCATCCTCATAGATCATCATAATCATCATCGCTTTCTCTTTCTTCCTTCCAAAGATGGGGTGAGATAGTGTCCATACACCGAGAAGAAAGAACCCCATTATTTCACAATGATGGAAAGCCTCTTATCCACTGACAAACTGGAAATTCAAGGCTTTGTTAGGCTACAAGAGGAACAATTCACGATATCACTCGTGCGGTCTAGAACACTGCAAGCAACCAACAACAAATGTTCGTTCGGTGTGAAACTCTGGCTACGACTTCCTCTCAGCCTGGGATAGAAATTTATATAGGGTGAAAATAAACTAGGCCTGACCAGTGTATATAACTTAGAGGTGTATTGTTAGGCGGTACAAACGAGGATCAGGGAGGGAGTGAGGTGGTTAAAGGTAATGGCGGGTGAGACAGTGGTGAGAGTGCGAGTGGTGATAAGGGGTAGAGGGAGAGTAGTAAGGAGGGGAACAGTGATAGGGGAGCGATGAAAGGACTGATGAAAGGGTAAGTGGCGAGAAGTGGAATAATCAGAGAGAGAGAGAGAGAGAGAGAGAGAGGAGGGGGGGATGGTGGCGAGAAAAGGGTAATGGTGAGAGACAGGAAGTGGTGGGACGAAATGGTAAAATGGGTTGATAATGATGAGCTTTGACAAAGGCTGGCGATTTTTCATTTGTTTTTCTCTTGGTAGCCTTGACTGGAGTCTGTCATTAGGTGTTTAGCAATGAACTCAGTAGCTTCCAGGGTTCCTGTATGAGGGATTGTGCTGGAAGAGTACAGTACTAAGCATACTGCCCTCCACCTATCGGCTCATAGTCGCGAAGCTTTTAGGTCCTCATCCCCGGGCTTCCTCCTTTATTAACTTGAAAATGCCCAGTTCCGTACTATACAGTACTGAGGACACGCGGCGCAAATGCATTAAAGAAACTGATAGATCTGCCAGTGCTAAACTCATTAGCTCTCAGGGTTCCTGTGTGAAGAATTGTGCTGGAGGGGTATTAAACGTACGGCCCTCCGCCTACCGGCTCATAGTCGCAAAGCTCAAAGGTCTCTACCCAGAGGTTGCCTCCTTTGTTAACTTTTGAAAATGCCTAGTTCCATCCTATACTGAGGCCACTGGGCGCAAATGGGTTAACACTGTCAGGCTTCTACAACTCACGCTCAGTTCAGTATAATCGTTTGCTTTATTTGCAATAAAATAATGGAACACACCTAACGAAGAGTCCAGAAACTTTTTAAAAAGAGGTAACGTGTAGGTTAACACTTAAGCAAGTATCATATCAGAAACTGTATGTGTGTGTGTGTGTGTGTGTGTGTGTGTGTGTGTGTGTTACTCATGGGAAAAAAAAGAATCGTCTATCATACAACCCGAGGGAGGCTTTGATCAAGAGCGTGATATTTGATGACACAATGTCCGGGAGTTAACATAAACATCATCGTCATCGTCGTCGTCCTGTTCCCCCTTCTCTAAATGGCAAGGGTATATAATCATCATCAATATCATCATCATCACCATCACCACTGTTTCATCCAGTCGCCTCTATCATAAGTGGAACGGATACATTATACAGTCACCTTTAATCCCTTTCAGCATCAGACGTCTCCTTGAATGCTACATATAATCGTCTGGCTGTAGTGCGAAAAAAATGCCCCACTACTGAAAGGCGTAGCTAATACTTCTGTGTATTTTCAGCAAAGGCATAGAACTGACCTTGCACTTCACAGATGTATACATCAAACTACCATCGTCTGCACGGTTTGAGAACATTCCGTATGGGGAAAAATCTACTATATCAAAAAATATATTAGGCGAAGAGAGAGAGAGAGAGAGAGAATGCGCATGTGTGTGTGTGTGTGTGTGTGTGAGTGTGTGTGTGTGTGTGTGTGTGTGTGTGTGTGTGTGTGTGTGAAGACTATATTACGATAATACTAGGTATCAAAGAAAAGAGTGCATGTTTATAAAAACTGTTCGTTGGAGCAGTGATGCAGGACTAAAGCTTCTGTAATCTTTTTCCACTTTTAACTTATTAAACTTTCCCATTGAATCCCATCACACTTCCTAATTTCGTCCTTCCGTCCTGTTCTCTGTTATGTTCTGCCTTTATTCCATCTCTAGTCAATTACCCTGACTGGTTAGCTGTAATCCCCTCTACGAAGGCCATGGCATGCTGACATCTACGACTGTATTTGCTACTGAACTGTAACAATTACTTACTGTCCATGGTGGTAAGTGGTGACGACCACCATCTGTTCTCTTGATACAATACTGCCTACTTCTTTCGTATTTTTCTGTGCTCTTCTTCCCTTTTGTTACTTCTCCTATTCCTCCTGTCACTTTTTGAAACTCCTCTTTCCACTACACGTGGCTCTAAACTGAGTGAAGCTTAATGGTTTCCCTTAACCCAGGAAACCATTTAGAACTCTGGGCGGTAACCCAGATAAGGAGGTGATGTGAAGTCTATTATGGAGCCCCTGCTACTGAGGGGGGGGGGGAGACGCAAAATCGGCGTCCATCCGGGAACAAACTTCCCTGCTCTTACCCGTGCCTCGTTGTGGCAAGGCTCAGTACCACAAGGGCACGCTAGTTAACTGGACAAGACGGGATGCGGAGGTGGTAGTTTCCCGCCGTTGATGGGTCTGCACGGCCAGATATATAGGAAAGCTCAAAAATAACAACGTACTGCCTAGTATGTAGTAGCGGGAGGCGGTGGCTCAATCGGTAGAGAGGTGGCCTGCAGTCCCACCGGACCCAGGTTCGAATCCCGGCTGGGGCAGGGAACAGTTTAAGGATTTGAATTTCATTAAATCAGGCTTTACTGATCTACCAGAAGACCCGCCGACATGTCGTAAAAATACCCCCGCTAATACCAATACACCAGTCCTGTATGAGACAGCCCTAGCATGTATTCAATATGGACGGTGGGTGTTAGCGCCGAAGTGGTGACAGGTAGAGGTGAATGGTATGTAGGAGGACTGCTGAGTCTTGATAGCAGGCTGTGAAGCCTATGCCCAGAATCGGACAAAAAAAATAAAAAAAAATAAATAAAGTCTTACTCAAGAAGCTGCATACAATTCTATCTATCTATCTAGCTAGCTACGTATTGCCAGACGCCTTAATCCCATACGGGATGGCCACAGACAAATCGCCTTCGCGTCACTCTGTCCCCTCCATTTCACTTCCCTGCTCCCAATTCACACCCCCCTCTCTCATAATCCTCTCCACTCCATCCCTCCATCTCTCCCCCTCCACCTAACTCACATACACTCTCCTCCTAAGTCTCTCACCCTCCATCCTCTCCACATGGCCAAACCACCTCACTATGTTTTTCCTAATGCTTCCCATCACATCCACATCTACATCCACACCACAAAGCTCCTTTATATCCTCATTCGTCAACCTGTCTCTCCATGTGACTTCACAGGCTCCTCTCAGAATAACTCATTTCCACTGCTCTCACTCTTGACTTGTGTCCCTCCAACAACGTCCAAGGTTCATTTCCATACGTTAGAGTTGGTATCACAATACTGTCATGTAATAACTTTTTCACTTCCATGCTCGCTTCCCTGTTTCTTATCACTGGCTTCAAGGAACCAGCAACCTTTCTTCCTTATTGTACCCTTTCAAGCACTTCACCCTCCAAAATTCCATCCTTACTCATTACACTACCCAAGTACCTAAACATACTCACATTCTCCATTTCCTCATCATCCAACCGCATTGTACATCCACTGACTTCACCTCTCTCAAAGACCATAACTTTACTCTTCCCTACATTCACCTTTAGATTCCGCTTCTTACACACTCTCCCAAACTCATCCAACAAGCCTTGCAGCTCCCCTTCGTCTTCACTTAACAACACAGTATCATCTGCAAACAACAGTACAGGGAGTTTCCAAACACTTCGCTCTTCATTAGAGCCTCTCCAACATCCACTGCCCTACCTTGTATCTCTTTTATAACCCCATCCATATACAGATTAAACAACCATGGAGACGACACATCCCTGTTTCAACACAGCCTTCAAATAGAAAAACTCACTCACTTCACCATCCACACGCACTGCAGCCTTAGCACCATCATACATACACTTCACAGCATTCAGCAACTTCCCATCTACTCCATATATTCTTAATAATTTTCCACAATCCTTGTCTATCCACCCTGTCATATGCTTTCTCCAAATCCATGAAGAACGAATGCAACTTCTTTCCCTTCTCTAGAAACTTTTCCACTAAAGAGATAAGAATGAATACCTGATCTACACCACCTCTTCGCTTCCTAAAGCCTCCCTGTTCTTCTACAACTAATTCCTCTGTTATTTCCCTAACTCTGTCAATAAGTATCCTACCGTATACTTTTCCTGTTACACTGAGAAGACAAATGCCCCTGTGATTACCACACACTTCTTTTACCCCTTTCCCTTTGTACAAGGGAAAAATTATACCTCTGCCAGGCCAATCTACACATCATCCACATCCATGCTACTGCTATCTCTCCCCTATGCTTCAGCATTTTACCACACACTCCATCAATTCTAGCTGTCAGGATAAAATAATCTCTTTCCATCCCTCTTTGAGCACTCTGAAGCTTACGTTTCATAATATGTGGAAGAGAGAATTTTAGCTGCTTTCCCCACTCCAACACACACACACACACACACACACACACACACACACACACACACACACACACACACACACACACACACAGAGTTGTCAACCATGAGAGTATTATGGAAGAGTTCAGAAATGATACAGAGACAATAAGGCAGGCAAGCACTCTGATAGATCAGAGCAGTGATATTGAGGAGAAGATAACCCAGGTGAATGAAGCGATGCAAAGTTACATAAATGATGTGGAACACACGTATGCTGAAGTGGTAAAGTAAAGAAAGACTAAGAAACAAGAGTCGAAGAAAAGAGCATTAAAATGGAAGTAATGATAAAAATCCAAAACAATTCAATATTCGTCAAAGATTCAGAAGACATCAACAAATCTATAGTAATCACTGGTATAGAGGACGAAGAAATAAAAAAAAAATCGAGAGGCAAAAAGGAGATGGCAAATGTAATGACCATATTGAAGGAAGTATCAGAGAAAATTTTTTGTAAAGACTTAGAGGAACACAAAAGGCTAGGAAAATATGAGAGAAATAAATCAAGGCCCTTAAAAGGAACCTTCCAGGGTGTAAACACTGTGGAGTAAATACTAATAAATGCAAACAAACTTATGGAAAAAGAGGATTTCATAAATTTATGGAAAAAAGGATGCTTAACTCAAGAGGAACTGGGATTACCAAGAGAAAAGAGGGAGGAGGCAAAAACAAAGAACAAGGAAAGATCAGAGGAAGAGAAGAACACATTTTTTTTTACAAAGTAATTGGATTGCAGGTACGAAAGTGGTTCATAGACAGGCGGGAATAAAAAGGAGGAAGGTAGCAGACTCAAGTCATGACAAGCATGTAAACAAGATAATCAAGTTGATGTACTCTAATGTAGATGGAATGATATCTAAATTACTAGAGATGAATGATTATATTAGGGAAAAGGAACCCCGTATTGTTTGCCTAATTGAAACAAAATTAACGTCAGGGATATCCAACGATACCCTAAACCTAGAGGAATACAATATATGGAGAAGAGACAGGAACTTAAAAAAAGGAGGAGGCATTATAATATTAACAAAGAAAAATATGCACGTCAAAGAAATAGAACTAGATGTACCCATGTATGTAGAGCTGATTGCAGTAGAGATTAGTACGTCTGAAGGGAAAGTAATTGTGGCATATTTATACATGCCACCAAGTTCAACATTTGAGAAAAAAGGCGAATATGAAGACTTGGCAGAGAGTACAATTCAAAGTTTAAGAGCATTACTATATAGAATGGAGGAGAAATCTAACAGAATTATACTATGTGGAGATTTCAATACAAATATAAATTGGAATACTTTAGATATAAATAGCCAGGAAAGCTGTTGGTACCAAAAGCTGCTGGACCTTGTGCAGGAGTTTTTCCTAATGCAACATGTAAAAGAAAGCACCAGAAAAAGAGAACTTGATGTACCATCACTACTAGATCTCATATTTACTAGGCAAGAAAATGATATTGGCAATATAATGTTTCACCCTCCATTCAGCAAAAGCGACCATGCAGTATTAAACTGCAAATTCAGAATTGCATATGACATAGTTAACAGTAAAGAAAGTTACAAGAAGAGCCTTAACTACAAAAAGGGCATCTATCATGACCTAAAGAAATACTTCTTTGAAATAGATTGGGAAGAAGTGCTTAGAGGACAAGATTTAAATGTTCTATCTATCTGTCTATTGTCAGATACCTCAATCCCATACGGGGTGGCCACAAACAAATCGCCTCCACGTCGCCCTGTCCCCTGCCATTTCACTGCCCTGCTCCCAGCTCATCATCCACCCACTTAGTGTAGTGGTTTTTTGTTTTAGGGTGACTCTACACTGAGTGGGAAGCCAAAATGATTTCCTGTAAACAAGGAAAGCATTTACAACGCTGGGTGGTAACCTTATAACCAACCGACACGTGTTCCTTGCGTGACAGCAAGTGGGTTGGTGGAGAGTTAGTGCCCCTCCCCAGAAAACAACTAAAAATACAAACAATATTTAAATGTTATATATAGACAATTCTGTGAACTTTATTAAATAGGAGTCCAAATGTACATCCCTGGGCACAAAGGAGCCGAAATGAAAATAAAGAAATTGTTTAAAAAAAAAAAAAAAAAAAAAAAAGACTTGTTCTGGAATAGATACAGAAGACACAATAGTGCGAGGGCATATAACACCTGTAAACAGGCATGAAACGAATACACAAGAATAGGGAGAGAAGCTCAAAGACAGTTTGAGGACGACATCATAAACAAAAGAAGTGATCAACAGAAGCTATTTTACAGCTACATCCGAAGCACAACCAAAGTAAAAGATAAGATGCAATCCATTACGGATGAAGGGATCCTTTATACACAAGAGAAAGATATTTGTGAAGCACTAAATAAGAATTTCCAATCAGTTTTTACAGAAGAAAATGATTTTGAGAGGGATGATATGGAACATGAATGCCCAAACATATTACCAGATATACAAATATCAGAAAAAGAAAGACAGGAGGACTTAAGTAAATTAGACAAAGGAAAAGCAAATGGTCCAGATGAATTTTCATGTTGGGTGCTACATAAATGTGCAAAAGAGTTAAGTAGACCATTAACTTTAATATTCAAGGAATCCTTGGGTCAAGGTAAACTACCTGATATTTGGAAGAAAGCAAACATTGTTCCCTTATTCAAGGAAGGGAATAGACGAAATCCACTCAACTACCGACCAGTATCACTAACCAGTGTTGTAAGTAAGATACTGGAAAAGCTGATAAGAAAAGTTTGTGTAAACCATCTAGAAGAACACAGTATGATAACAGAAAGGAAATTTGGTTTCAGAAAGCGAATATCATGTGTTACTAATCTATTAAGCTACTACGACAGAATTGCAGAAACATTACAGAAAAGAGAAGGATGGGTGGACAGTATCTATCTAGATTTCAAGAAAGCATTTGACAGAGTACCGCACCATAGACTTTTATGGAGACTGTACCATCAAGGAGGAGTCCGAGGCAAACTGTACTGTTGGATGCAAGATTTTCTCAGAAAAAGGGAAATGAGAACAGTACTATGGGGAAATTATTCATCATGGAGGGAAGTTACTAGCAGAGTTCCACAGGGCCCAGTGCTGTCACCAATCATGTTTTTAGTGTATATAAATGACATAGATAGTAACATTGGAAATGAAAGTTATTTAAATAAGTCTGCTGATGATGCAAAAATACAAAGGATGACTACTAACACAGACACTTGTAAAGAGCTACAAGAAGAATTAAATAAACTTCATGAATGGAGTAATACATGGCAAATGGAATTCAGTGTAGACAAGTGTCATGTAATCAAGTTTGGTAAAAGTGGAAAAAGACCTGATTGGGATTATAAGTTAGGAAGTAAGACCCTACACATATCAGAAAGAGAGAAGAACCTAGGTGTGATTATCAATAACAGACTATCTCAGGCTGACCACATCAGAGAGAAGGTAAGGAACATGTATACACTGCTTGCAAATACGAGAATAGCATCCACATATATAAGTGAAAACATACTAAGAAAGATAATAACATCATTCATCAGACCAACACTGGATTATGCATCAGTTGTCTGGAATCCTCATCTCAAGAAATTCATAGGTAAGACTGAAAAAGTTCAAAGGGCCGCTACTGGATGGGTACCAAGCTTAAGGGATTTAAGATAAGAAGAAAGACTAGAAAAACTGAATCTGCCAACACTACAGGAGAAAAGGAAAAGAGGAGCCATGATTATGCTATATAAATGCATATCAGGGAAGGAGAAAATACACATAAATGAATATGTAGCCTATGGGGATGCATTATCAAGAGGACACATTAAAAAACTGTACAAAAAGAGAGGCGATAACGACGTAAGGAAATTTAGTTTCCCATATAGGGCAATTGCTCAGTGGAATTCGCTACCGAATGAAATAGTGTGTGCCAAAAATATTAATAAATTTAAGGAGATGTATGGTGAAAATGGTTTAAGACACGGGGCAGTACGTGCTTGACTCATTCATGTAAAGATACAATTAGGTAAGAACAATTAGATAAGAACACACACACACACACACACACACACACACACACACACACACACACACACACACACATGCAATGCAGCTGGAAGGAATGGTGATAGACATGGCTGTAAGACAGGATGGGAAATTGTTATGTGTGTGTGTGTGTGTGTGTGTGTGTGTGTGTGTGTGTGTGTGTGTGTGTGTGTGTGTGTGTGTGTGTGTGTGTGTGTGTGTGTGTGTGTGTGTGTGTGAACTAGTTATTTCACAGAACGTTATTTTTTTAACCTTTAACTCCAGCAACTTGTTTTTTATGTTATTCTTGACATTGTTTGACGATTCATTTAAGCTTAAGATTATTTTTTTTTTAATAGGTGAGGTTAGTTACAGCCTGGATTAACGCCGTGAGAGATATAAATCCTACTAAAGGAGGAGAAATATCTCAAAATAGCATAAACAAAGTGAAAATATATATCACCGGGCTGACTACGGTAATAGTTCGCAATTATACACTAAATCAACAATTCTCTCGTCGTCGGAAGAGCGCTTGTAATCTTTTCCAGGTAATGCAAAATGATTATATTTGGCTCAGGAGGCGCCATGCAAGACTGACAGCGTTAATACCGTTGCCATTACCCTCCCATGGTAGTAATAATTATAATATTCTATATCAACAAACGTTGTATGAATTTATTCAGCTGAAAATAGTTCATGCGAGCTTGGGGATTATTAATAGAGCTTATTATAAGATTTTAATAGGTTTACTCGCTATTTCAAAGAACGTGAATTATAAAATATGTGTTTCTAATTATCCCAACATTTCGTCATGAGTTCTTATTATATTATACGAATCACACCCTTCGCTGTGCTTGGTGCACGTGGGTACTGCATTCAGGCTAACACCAGACGATTTTGTTGAACTAAGAGTAATACTTCCAGCTGAATGCTTCAAAACGCAAGTAACGCATACTCGAATGTCTAGTGTGAAATAAACTCAGTAGAAGAGTAAACGAACTCTTATGCTTGACTGCACAAGACGTCACATATTCATTAGTTTAAGGTAGGATATTTTCAGTATAGAAAATAAATCGTCAAAGAAAGCTTGTTACAATGTTTTCCACAAATCTTGTTCATTTCTTCACTACAAATGAATAAATTTTTTCTTGCCATCATCATATGGTTATATTTAGCTCTGGAGAGACCCTCCACAATGGAGGGACCTGGAGACTGTTCTTATTCACTTCACTGCAAGAGGGTTTCCAGTGTTTAAGTCTGTGCATCGTGATGTTTAAAATTAACACAAAGCACGCCATTGTACCGAATGTCAGGCTACGGTGAGTCACATCTTGAGCTAGATGGAATACACTATTAAATTTGTCCCGCTCATGACATGGATATTGGTGGCAGTGTTTGCACTGTAAAACTCATTATCACCTACCTTCAGCTGAATAACATGAATGGCATACAAAATAATAATAAAGTATGAAACTGATGTAACTTAATTCTAATTGACATGGGACTTCGTAGTATGTTTTCCTTCGCAATCTTTTCCATACACCTTAATATTATCTTCTGATGTCAGGTCAGACACTGTTCTACTATTGGTACCATGTAATCCAGTACCGTACGACCTGTTTCATGGTCGGATCATCGGCAACTAAACTGGCACCCCCACTGGTCTACGCCAGTGAATAGGTGACTTGACACTCTGGAGGATCAAAATCAAGACTGTCAAAGGGCGGATGAGCAATTTATGCCAAAGGCCATCTAGTAGGGTAGGTGGAGCTCGTTAGCCTTGGTTGGCAGTCCACCTAGAAGGAAAATTCTGAGGTAGAACCTGGATAGCCGTAGTTAGGGATTCCATGCCCCTGTCAATAGGCTAGTGGTGATCCCTCTCCTGACATGGGAGGTTGGGGAGAGGTTTGCGTCCCCTCCCTGTAAAAAGTAACCCCAGGCATAACACGAGAAGGAACTGACTCAGTTTTGTCAGGGTGTCCACCCTCTCGTGCTGATCTGGCAGGGCTTTTTGTGCCCTGTCATGCTGGCACCCACCATGACGGTTGCTAAGTAAAGCCTACGGGACCCCAGCAACAGGATAACAGGGGAGGACCCCTGGCCCAGACCCTTCTTTTGATTCGCATCTTGGTGATGCAGAGGGTGTGCAAGACCGAGGCTCCAAGTGCGGGGTTTAACCTTCAAAAGGCACTGCTGGTAGGGGCTTGGAATGTTCTAAGCCTTTCAAAGGATAATCTATTTCCCTTGTTGTCATGAGAGTTGGAACGGTTGGGGGTCGGCATAGCTGCACTCACTGAACTGTGGTGATCTGGGCATGGTGAGATCAGTAGTGATGGTTACACATACTACTGGTTTGGTTGTGATGATGGTGCCAGTCTCACAGGTGTCACTGTGGCAGTTGCTGCTCACTTTGTCTCTTGAGTCGAGAGGGATACTCTGGTTGATGAGTGTATAATGCTGGTAAGATTGAAGAAATCTTTGGGCTTCATCTCTCCTTTTGAAGTGTATGCATCAACTGAGATGAGTGATCTTGAAGAGAAAGAGCTATTCTACACCAAACTTGACTCTTATGGAACAGTGTCCCTTGCAGGATACACTCCTGGTCTTGGACGCCTTTGATGCAGTTACTGGCACTGACGGCTTCAGGGATTGCACAGGTCCCCATGGCTCCGGAACCAGGAATTCCAATAGTTCTTACCTTGGATTTTGCCAAATCCCATAAGTTAAGAATTGCTGGATCCTGGTACCAGCAACCAAATCTTCGCCACTGGACTTGGTATCTCAATACCAGAGGGGTTGCAAAGGAGATTGATAGTACTCACTCGAAGGTCCTTCAAAACTGCAAGGTTTTCAGGAGTGCTGAGTTCTTTGCTACTGATCACAGCCTTGTTGATGCTACTCTAAGGCTACAAATCAAAACTGAGAGATTCTGAAGATGCCATCAAAAATGGTTCTATCTTGAGAATCTCAGAGATGGGTAGTGTGCTTATGAGTAAGCAGTGGCAGTCTCAAATCGGTTTCAGATGCTCAGCACTGTTGAGGATTCTGTTGAACGATGGGATACCTATAATCATGCTACCCTGGCAGCAGCTGATGAGTGTATTAGAGACCGCCCAAGATCATGGAAGGGATTCATCTCCTGGGGGACGCCAACCACAGCTGACGAGAGTCATGCTGCCAGACTGGCTGGAGATCGGGAACAGCACAGACTTCTGTCTCAACGGGCACGATTTTCACCGAAAAGGGACAAGGAGAGGTTTGTCATGGAAATCGCTGAGGAGGTGGAAGACCGTTTTTATGCAAATGACCTTCGACCTGCCTACTGTGCCTTGAAGAATCTCCACTCCAGATACCACTCAGGTTAACTCATTTCTGACAGCAGATGGACAGCTCGTGTTGGTGGTAAGTGGGTATTGAAATCACTGGGATGAGTTCTTTGAGCGCCTGTAAATGGTTGAACCTTCCAGTGCAGAGCTTCTGTCAGCTGATGTACAACCATTGACTGCTGTCCCACCAATTGACAAAGCCGTGCCTTCTCTAGATGAAGTCAAAAAGGCAGTGGCATGTTGAAAAGTGGTAGAGCAGCTGGTGTTTGTGACATCCCAACAGAAATTATCAAAGCTGGGGGTGAAACCATGATCAGGGGGTTACATGCAACCATAGAAGCCATTTGGCAGACTGGCTTCATTCCTCCTTACTGAACAAAATGTTTGGTCACCCCTATCTGGAAAGGAAAAGGAAACCAGTGTGACTTTAGTAACTACCAAGGTATTACGGTGCTCAGTGTGCTGGTCAAAGTTTTTGCTCACTGATGTGTATCCGCCCAAGAAGTCTACTGTTGACCATATCTTAGTTCTTTGAGTTCTTGTGGAACACCGTCTTGAATTATGACAAGATCTCCAAGCAGCCTATATGGATCTCAAGAAGGTATTTGACTCAGTAAACTGAAAGGTTAGTACCATGGAAATTCCTGTGACTCCATGGGATCCTCATAGGGATAATCTGGCAGATTGCTGGCTTGTACTCAAACACTGAGAATGCTGTCAAGCGTGGGGGGTAGGGAGGGGCATCCGACTTCTTCCCTGAAAGTTCTGGTGTAAGACAGGGATGTGTCCTTGCCCCCTCACTTTTAATCACAAGTATGGACTGGGGACTGGACTGGGCTGTGAGTCAAAGTCATTGTGTGGTATCAATTGGCAATTTCAGGGTTACCGATCTTGACTGTGCTGATGATACAGTTATCATAACAGAGTCACAGGAGACAATACTGAGCGTTCTTGAGGAATATCTCGAGAATGCGATGCCACTGGGATTAAAGGTCTCTTAGTCCAAGACCAAGGTCCAAGCATTTGGTAGGTTGTTGGGTAAGGCAGTTCAGTCTGTCCAAGCATGTGGTGAGGATGTAGAAGTCTTAGAAAGATTCAGTTATCTTGTTAGTGTGGCCCATAACAACGGTACATCAGACGGTGAGATACCTCGTCACATTAGTCTGGCCTATGGGGTTATGGATTCACTCAGTTCGGGTATTTGGCACTGACAATATTTGTGTACTGGCTCCCGCCAGTTGGGAGCAGGGCAGTGAAATGGCGGGGGACAGAGCGACTTGGAGGCGATTTGTTTGTGGCCACCCCAAACGGGATTGAGGCGTCTGGCAATAGATAGATAGATAGACGAAAGTTCGCATCTTCAAGGCACTGGTGTTGCTCCCTGTCTTACAGTACTTTATGGTTTTGAGACAGGGGCACTAAACAGTGACTTCAAGCAATGAAATGACTCCTTCAATACTAAGTGTCCTTGCAGGATCATGGGATATCGCTGGTAAAACTAGGTACATAACGAGCGACTACTCCATGAGACTGAATCGAGACCTGTTACCCACATAATTTTGTCAATGCCAACTCCAGCCATATGGGCATGTGGCCAGTTTTCCTGAGGCTGATCCTCCTCACAGAGTGATCTCTGAACGAGTTAGCCCAGGGTGGAGGACACCAAGGGGAAGGCCACATAATTCATGGCTGGAGCAGGTCAATCACTCCTGTTGGGAGATACTTAGAGGAGGAAGAGTCGCTGCCTGAAGGTTGCACAAAGAGACCCGCGTGGGTGGAGTCGGAGGGTGAGTGAGGCGATGCGCCCTGCAGCATTTAACCCTTCTTGATTGACTGATTGATTGATTGATTGAGATTTATATCATCTTAATACTGATACAGTTTGTATCAGCAACATATAAGATTTTACTGACGTGTAACATGCAGAAAAAAATCACTTAGCAATATGTGTTACATAATCTCCCAAGTCACTTACAATACCGCCCTTAATACCATACATCTATCAGTAAGCACTATGAAAGCCAGTACATTACAATCCAGCGCAAATGAAACAGGGGTCATAAATCAGTGGCACCGAAATATACTGCTGCGCTGTGTGAATGGTGTTCCATTAAGCGGCCAAAACAGTGTAAATATATGTTCAAAGGAATGAGCGATAAATCTGAGCTCAGCAATTGTTTACTGGACTTTATATTAGCTGTTCATCACTTTTCTATGCTCAACCCTCCCATTGTGATTCCAAGTCACAAAGAATTTTCTGTTTCTCTTCCTACGTTCTATGTTTTCCATCATACTAACGCGTTTCTGAGGCTTCCTCCACATATTCTTAAAACTGTTTTATTTCGTCTCCTCATAGGCAGATATCGGCGTGCACTTTTGCTTTAAATCCATACTGTATCTCTTATCCGGTTTTATTATTTGGTCTACGATTAATCATTCATACTGCACCAAGCAACTTTTTTTTTTATCACGTTTGCCTCTATTGCGCAGCATGGGACTATTAAGTAGTTTTACGAATTCTTCACTTTGTTTTCTGAAACTCATCAAGAACTATCGTATACCGGTTTGCATCTCTCAGCTCTCCAAGAAGAGCAGCCATGTTGGCCTCACTAGGAGCCGGTATGCTGCAAATCAGTTTGCTGTGGTGCAGGTCTGACCTTCACCATACCTAAATGCTCCATCCCTGCTAGGCACAAGAGATATGATTTGACTAAACTTGCCATAGTGGTGACAGCTGGAGGTAGTAAAAAATAGGCACACCATTGGAATGCCCCTTTCCATTTCACCCTGCTTGATCAGTGTTTGCTTAGTGCTCCTAAAACTCTTCTTCTTTATAGGGTAGTTAAATTGGAAAATCATTTAATGGTAGGTCCTAATCTTTCCCTAGAGTACGACCTCCAAAAATCACTGTTATTGTACCGCTAGCTAAAGAAGGTGAGTGGGGGAAGGGAGATTGAATGATTGATTCATTTCACTTCAAAGCAGAAACAGTTGGTAGCCTGGTCTGACACCAGCACTAAGTCCTGGTGTCAAATTGATGTAAGGTGGGACTGGTGTTTGGCACTCATCTGCTGTTACTGTTGCCATACACAGAAGCAGCACATATCCTAGAGCTTGTAGGTTCTTCAGTAGAGTAGGACATTTTCTTCCATATTTTTGGCAATGGATTTTTTAAGTTATTTCATGTACCATGCATCTCTCTCTGTCTCTGTCTCTGTCTCTGTCTCTCTCTCTGTCTCTCTCTCTCTCTTTGTATATACAGGAGATATATATATATATATATATATATATATATATATATATATAGAGAGAGAGAGAGAGAGAGAGAGAGAGAGAGAGAGAGAGAGATCGACAGATAGATAGATCCAGGGGCATGATCTCACTGCTACCTGGCGCGTCCCCGGGTGGAGGATAGGGGAAGGCTTGTAGATATACGAGGTACCGTCTTAGACGGCTTGGACCATGGGACCCCATATAGATACATAGGGCTCCACCGAATATAACGAATAGGGTGGCACAAATATTACAACTCACCAGAAACTATGTGGCAGGGAGGTGAGATTATTTGCCACAATCCTCCCAACCAAACATGAGTTCTATTGTAAATGATTTGACGGGCGTTCCTGTTGGATCATCGTCTACTAAAGGTCCAACTACACTGCCTCCTGTGCTTACGGGCAGTGTGCCACCGAAAGTGAGTAGGCACTGTGTTGGAAAATTAGACTCTTGGATATTAAACAAATTGAAATCCATGAAGATCTATCCATACAATGTAAGAGGCATCGCAGAAGATTACAAACTTGATAACCTAATGACTGAACTGGAAAACATTAGTTAGGATATTGTACGTTTGAGTGAGATCCACAGAAAAGAAGAAAAAGTAATTCAGCTCGACAGCAACCACCTACTTCACTACAGAGGAATGGAAATGAAAGAGTTAGTGGTGTTGGATTTCTAATTAACAGAAATCTTGCAGTCAACATTGTTAAATTCAGCAGTGTATCTAACATAGCAGCATTTGTTGTTATTAGACTGTGCAAAAATTATGCCCTGAAAGTAATACAAGTATATGCACCAACTTCTCAAAGCTTGGATGAAGAAATATGATGACGTTTCCCAGATTATGGAAGAAGAAGATACAACATATACTATACTCATGGGAGACTTCAATGCAAAAGTTGAGAAGTTGAAAAATGGAGAAGCATGTATGGGGAAATTTGGAATGGGAGAAAGGAATGAAAGAGGAGAAATGCTGGTAAATTTTGCTGAAATGTTTAACATGAGAATAATGTACACATTCTTCCACCAAAGAACAGGGAGAAAGTGGACCTGGAGAAGCCCAAATGGAGAAACAAGGAATGAAATTGACTTCATTATAGCAGATAAGAATAACACGATCACAAATGTCACAGTTATCAACAAAGTAAATACAGGTAGTGATCACAGAATGGTGGGTTGCACAGCCAGATTCAATTTCAAAAGTGAAAGATGATTAAAGATAAAAAGATATGCCCAATATTTGTAAACGAAAACAAAGCAGCCTTTCAGTTGGAAATAAGGAACAGTTTTCAGGCTCTAAGTAATGCTGAATGTGACACTGATGAGCTGAATGACAGACTAACAAAAATGCTAAGAGAATCAGCGGAGATAGTAGGAAAACCTAATACAACCAAAGTCAGGATATATTCAGAAAAGACACTCGAGCTTATGAAAAAACGAAAGGAAATGAAAGTAAGAACAAAGAAGGACGAAACAGAACGAGCAGAATTAAATAAGCTTATCAACAAGAGACAAAGACAAGAAAAAAGAAAGAGAAACATGGATCAGATCAAAGAAACCATCAAAAATGGAAAAAGTCTGAAACAGGTCCGACGTAAAATGGCACTAGGAAAGCAAGAAATGACATCACTGAAAATAAAAAACGGTGAAATCATTAAATGCAGAGATAAGATGGTGAAGAGAGTATAAGAATTTTACAAAGAACTGTATACATCAAAGACAGTAGTACCAATAGCTAATTTTTCAGTTGACACAAGTGAAATACCTGAGGTAACACCAGACGAAGTAAATAGTTGTCTTAAAAATATGAAAAGAGGGAAGGCTCCGGGAGAAGATGGAATAGTAACAGATTTATTGTTGGATGCAGGAGTAGAAGTACAAAATAGGCTTGCTCACTTATTTATCCACTGGGGAAGGGGGCATAGAATACTTCCCCAGTATTCCCTGCTTGTCGTAAGAGGCGACTAAAAGGGACACTTTTATCTACATTCTTTTTGCTCTCTTTCTTTCCCTTGTACTTTGTCTGTCCAAACCCTCTGCATTTTACTTTCATTTAGTTAATTTCCTCTCTCCACTGTCTGGTTCCTGCGAGTCACTGGCATTGGCTCCAGGGTAAAATATTTTTCTGCCTAAGAAATCTTGATGAACTCTGGTGACGAAGCAATGGCCCTCAGTCCCGTGCAGCCCTTAAGTGGGCAGGGGGTGCTAAGAATCCCGCGGTGTAAAAATAAGTTCATAAATCCAAAAAGAACCTTAAGAATAGGAAACTGGAATGTTCGAACTCTCAATCAGGCTGGTAAAATGGAAGAACTTATTTCAGTGTTCAAGGAATACAAGATGGATATTTGTGCTCTTACAGAAACGAGGTTGCTTGGAGTTGATAAAATGAATTTGGAAGATGGTATTACTATGTTGGTTTCTGGTAGGAGTGATGGAAATCATTACCAAGGAGTAGGCTTACTGCTGAGTAGAGATGCTTGCAAGGCACTATGTGAGTTTGAACCAATTAATGAGCGCTTGCTTTATGCTCGCTTAAAATCTGACCATGGTAATATCAGTATGGTTGTAGGGTACGCTCCGACAAATGAGGCTGCTGATGAAATGAAGGATGACTTTTATGAGAAGCTGCAGGATGTAGTGAATAGAGTGGCAAGACATGATGTGTTAGTTTGCATTGGTGATTTTAATGCGATTGTTGGCAGTAGTAGGGATGGCTTTGAAGATTGTATGGGTAAGGAGGGTGTTGGTATAAGAAACGAAAATGGGGTGCGACTTGCAAGCTTTTGTTTGGCAAATGACCTTATAATTGGTGGAACTATCTTTGAGCATAGAAAAATACATAAGACTACTTGGATTTCACCATGTGGTAAATATTGTAACCAGATTGACCACATTGCAATTAGCAGAAGGCATAGGAGTTATTTGCAAGATGTTTGCGTAAGGAGGGGGCAGATATAGGTAGTGATCATCAACTTGTTGTGTCAAAGATTAAAATAAAACTTAAGAGAAACGTTAATGGTAATTGTACAGGAGGTAATAATTATGATTTTGATGAGCTGAGAAGTGATGAGAGCACGAGGGAAAAGTTTCGGTGCGAATGTAGAAACAAGTTTCTAGTCCTGCAGACTTTGATGGAATCTGAAGACAATGATATTAATCAAATGTGGAGAGAGGTAAAAGAGGTTTTGCATGAGAGTGCTAAGGTTACTATTAAGAAAAAGGGAAAAGCGAGAAGGAAAAAGTGGATGTCAGATGAAACATGGAAAGTAATTCAGAAAAGGAAAGAGGCTAAGTTAAGAAGTGAAGAACAACATGTTGATGGCCAGGTAGTTGAAGTACTTAGAGCAAAGTATTGGAGTTTACATTCTGAAGTAAAAAACTCGTTAGACGTGATAAGAGGAGACTATATGATGAAAAGGCGACAGAGACAGAAATTAAATTAAGTAAAAATGACGGTCAGAGCACAAGAGCAGCGTATCAGGCCATAAAGGAGTTAACTGGGACTGAAAAGAGAAGGAAGGAAATACCTGTATGAGATAGAAATGGTAATTTGATGACTAAAGATTTGGATATAAAAGGAAGATGGAAAGAGCACTTTGAATCTGTTCTAAATAGACCAATCCCAGCTGAAGAGGACATTTTGCAAGCCGAGAGAGATTTGCAGATAGAAACAGGGGATATAACTTTGGAAGAGGTAGCAAAATCTATAAAGGAGTTAAAGAATTTTAAGGCTCCAGGTGAGGATGGAATATTCCCTGAAATGCTTAAGGTGGAAAATGACGAGTTGATGAATGCACTTTTGAAACTTTTTAATGTGGCTTGGGATAATGGTGGAATTCCAGAAGAGTGGAAAAATGGAGTGATTATAAAAATACCAAAAAAGGGAGATTTAAGTGTGTGTGGCAATTGGAGGGGGATAACTTTGACACCTGTAGTTGCAAAAGTCTTTTCCAAAATCTTGCTGAACAGAATAGAGCCAGTAATAGATAAAATTTTAAGAGAAGAACAAGCGGGATTTAGAAAGGGTCGAGGTTGTAATGATCAGATTTTTATTGTAAGGCATCTAATGCAACAAGCTAATGAGATGAAAATGCCACTTAGTATGTGTTTTGTGGATTTTGAAAAGGCGTTTGATAGTGTTTCACGTGGAGCTATGTTGAAAATCATGAGATTCTATGGCATACCAGAAAAGTTTGTAAATATTATTAGAAGCCTGCATGAAGGTACTTTTTGTAAGGTAATGGTGGGTGGTTCTTTGAGTGATCCATTTCAAGTTAGGTCAGGAGTGATTCAAGGAGGAGTTCTTTCGCCATTGTTGTTTGTTTTGGTTATGGATTATGTTATGAAAAAGGTTGTAAGGAGAACAGGTGCAGGAATTAACTGGAAAGAAAATAAGAAGCTGATGGATTTGGACTATGCTGATGATATTGTACTGATTTGCGGAAGTATTTACGAGATGCAGATGGTGCTCGATTGTCTGGTGGAGGAAGGAGAAAAAGTGGGATTGGTAATAAATTGTGGAAAGACTGAAATTATTAATATGAACGTGGAGAACCAAATCGATTGTGTAATTGGGAATAATGTGGTGAAGAATGTAGAAAACTTTAAATATCTGGGAACGATTGTATCATCTAATGGGTCATTAAACAGTGAAATTGAGGAGAGGATTAGACAGGCTTGGCGAGCTGTTGGAATGTTGAAATCTGTTTGGAATAATAATATGCTTTCGGTACATACTAAAGTGAAAGTTTACAAGTCCATGGTTAGACCCATTTTAATTTACGGGCATGAGTCATGGTACAGAACAATTGCAACAGATCAGAAAGTATTAGGATTTGAGAATAAAATACTGAGAAGGATTCTTGGGGTAAAGTGGCAAGACAGAGTTACAAATGCAAGAGTAAGGGATATTACGAGAATGGAACCAGTTAATGAATATGTGAGACTGTCGCGCTGGAAGTGGCTGGGGCACATATACAGAAAAGAAGGTTGTTTAATACAGGATGTGCCAGAGTGGATTGCTAGAGGAAGAAGAGGTAGAGGTAGGCCGAGGGAAACCTGGTTGAGGACAATGAAAAAAGAAGCAGGAGAGGAGTGTTGGTGGGACCTGAAGGAGATGGCAAGAGACAAATATTGGTGGAGAGAGTTCATTGAGACCCTATGCATCCCGTGGGGTGCCACAGAAATGATTGATTGATTGATAAAACAGAAGAAAATTCCCAAAACATGGTATAATGCAATAGTTATTTTACTCTACAAAAAAGGGGACTCAAAAGATCTTAGTAACTAAGGACCCATTAGCTTATTTTCAGTCATTTACAAAGTCTTCACTAAAGTCCTTACGAACAGAATAACAACAATTTTGGAGGAAAACCAACCTTGTGAACAGGCAGGATTCCGAAATGAGTATTCGACCACTGATCATCTACATACAATGAATCAGCTAATTGAGAAAATTACAGTATATAATAAACCACTGTGCTTAGGTTTTGTTGATTACAAAAAGACTTTTGATTCAGTACAGCACATAGCAATTATAAATTCATTGCGAGAACAAGGAGTGAATGAGAACATTGTAAAACTGCTCGAAAACATATATAAAGAGGGAACTGCTACAGTTAAATTACATAAGGACTCGGAAAAAAAATTAAGATTGAGAAGGGTGTGATCAGGGAGATACAATTTCACCAAAATTATTTACAGTATGCCTAGAAAGTATTTTAAGAAAACTAGACTGGGAAAACAATTAAGTGAACATAGATGGAGAAAAGCTAAACCATTTAAGATTTGCAGATGACATTGTCCTAATCTCAGAAACAGCGGAGGCATTGCAAGAAATGTTAAATAACCTGATCAGAGAATGTCTGAAAGTAGGACTGAAGATGAACAGGAGTAAAACTAAACTAATGTTCAATCCACAAACACCAAAGAGCGTCATTAGAATAAGCGATGAAATTCTTGATGAAGTTGAGGAGTACAACTACTTGGAACAAATACTAGAATTAACGAAAGATCATAATAGCGAAATAAAAATATGCATTACAATTGGATGGAAAGCTTTCGGTAAACATAGACATTATGAAAAGTAGCTTGCCAGTTTGTATGAAATGAAAAGTATATAACGAATGTATAATTCCAGCTATAACGTATGGTTGTGAGACCTGGAAGCTGACAAAATCAATGAAAAATAAATTAACCTGCCGCATGCCAGTGCCATTTTAAAACGGTTTGACATAAAGCCGCGGCCAGTGCCAGTGCTGTTTCAAAACGGTCTAAAATAAAAAACTTCACTGTGACCGCATTTTTCAAGATTCGTGGGTAAAAATTAGCAGGCATGTAAGGTAACTGTTCCTCTACCATCCCCCAGGCTGTCAAGGCCATACACTCACTCGCTCCCCCCCCTCAAGCTCGCTCTGCCTCAATCTGCCTGTGTGCCTCTCCCAGTGCTGTACATACAGTAGTGAAGGCATTTTGTAAATATTTTCATGTAAGTGTAAGTTGTAAATATTTTCTTTTAAGTGTAAGGACTATATAATGAAGTCAAGTTGTAAAAACCTTCTTGTAAGTGCCAGGACTGTACGTAATGAAGTCAGGTTGTACCTATCTTCAAGTAAGTGTAAGATATGCATTCACAGTGAGAAAGACACGCAAAGTGTGATAAATGCCAAAGTAATAAGTGATCAGAAAAGTGTACTGAACATTGCTATTGCTTCCCAGCATAAATACCTGAGTATACCTTACACAGAAAACGGCTTTCTCTCACGTACGTGGTGAGCGTGAGAGAGCGGCTATACCTGTACATGAGTATACAGGACTCAATAAAACTCATTTCTGAGCCCCGGTGAGCATTTTAATGGCGAAATTCGTTGTTTCCACATCAAAATCTACCATTTTAGCCTAACAAAAAAAAATGGTCGAAAAATGGCCGGCACTGGGGTGACCCAGAGGGCTACAAATAGCTGGCACGTGGTGGGTTAATCCGTTCTCAGAGGGCAATGGAAAGGTCAATGCTGGGAGAGACAGGAAAAGATCAACTTGGGTGAGAGAGCAGACTAAAGTCAAGGATATTATAGAAGTTATAAAAGAACAGAAATGGAGGTGGGTAGGCCATATAGCAAGAATAAGGGACAACCGATGAAGCAAGAGGCTGACTGACTGGACACCAAGAGACTGTAAGCATAGCAGAAAAAGGCCAGACAGGAGATGGAGAGATGAGTTAGAGAAATTTGCAGGGAAAACGTGGCAAAGATTGGTTCAGTCAAAGAATTCGTGGAAATTTTTTTTTTTTTTTTTTCCTAATAATCATGGCGGCGCAACTGCCAGGGTCATATGCCGCCGTATAACAAAGAAGTAAAAAATAAACACAAAAAACAGAGGATAAACCACACAATCAAAATGAAGAAATTCTAAATATCCTTAAAAAGTCCTGCCTCCTTCACAAACGAGAGGGTCGCCCCTCCCAAGGCACAGGCATCCTCCCCAAGCACAGAGGAAAGATGATACACACCACCATCCGTTTGGTAGTCAGAGAGGAATCGACGACGCAAATCCTCAAGACTAGGGCACTCCACCAACAGGTGCCGAACAGTCAAGGGAACCAGACAGTCATCACAGAATGGAGGAGGAGCCCTTTCCATTAAAAAGCCATGAGAGAAACGGGTGTGGCCAATGCGGAGGCGGCACAAAGCAGTCTCCCATTGACGAGGGAAGCCCTGGTAACTGAATGAGCCCACCTTCTGGCAAATCGAGCGCAACTTATTGGCACCTACAGCATCCCAATGCTCCTGCCAACAGCACCAAACTCTGGAGGCAATACAGGAGCGCATATCTGCGGCAGGCAGACGATACAGAGGGGACTGTGCAAGAGGGGGACGAGCCGCTGCCGCCTTGGCCAGCTGATCAGCTCGTTCATTCCCTGCCACTCCTACATGAGCTGGAACCCAACAGAAATCTACACGACGTCCACGACGCCCAAATTCGTGGAAAAGGCTGGGGAAGGCCTTTGTTCGGCAGTGGACTAGTTATGGCTGATGATGATGTTGATTTAGATAGACAGATAGAGAGATAGACAGACAGATAGATAGATAGATAGATGGAGATAGATAGACAGATAGATAGATAGATATATCTTTGTATCAAATTAATTAAGCTACCTGCCCGTATAGTTACCTCTCTGTACATTTATCACCGTCAGTCTCCTGTCATTTTACCTGTATAAATGCAATCCTTCTCTGGTTGGTCATACTGTTGAACAAAGTAAGTTTCCCCTGTGTTTATGATTTACCTAGCCGCAACTGCATTTAACGTCGACGGTTTAGGGTCGTGTTCTCGGGGAAGAATTAGACTCAGCAAAAACTGATTGGTTGCCTTAATGACACTTGTTTAGTCGACGGGGAATAATGTAATCCTTCTCCTTCATGTTAAATATTTGAATTTAACCATACTGTCAGCTTTAAGGTCACTCGTACAGTCGAAAGGCAATGATGCAGTCCTTCTCCTTCTCTATGGGAAAATTTATATTTAACAATCGTCTGCCTTAATGACACAAGAGTTCTCTTTGTGAATTTAATAATTTAATGTACTCTTATGCTCTATTTTCATTAGCTACCAAGCCTGCCAGAGTCTCGAATACAACGGCCGCTCATTGACCATATGGACCACACAGGTAGAATCAAATATCAGTAATTTTATAATACACACTGATACTACGGATCACTTCTCAGTACTTTGTCAATTCGAACTCCAGTTTCCGAAACAAAGTACCCCCCGATTTATTTATAAAAGATGTGTAAGAAATACTGCTTTGGAAGACTTCGGTAATGACTTAACTCAGGTAGATTGGTCATCTGTCTTGGAATTAAACTGTACCAACGAATCCTACAACCTGTTTTTACATTATTTTAATATATTATTTAGAAACACTTTCCAGTGAAACAGATATTTTGAAGCACAAGAGTAAACAAAGCCCGTACATTACCCTACCCTGGAAAAAAATATATATTAATGAAAAAATCAGACTGGAGAGATTAGCGAATAAATGGCCATTAACATTTAGAGAATCCTATAGAATCTATAAAAATAAATTAGCATCTATTCTACAAGCTGTCAAAAATAAATATAAAGAAAAGTTTAAGGACAATCAAGGCAATCCTAAATCTCACTGGAGAGCCATTAATTCAGTCCTTGGTAGACAATCTGATACATCTAATAAACAATAATAAAACTGAAACCATCATGTAACAGTATTGCTGACAAATTTAACGAACATTTCTTAAGGTTTTGAAATTCATTGTCAAACGATATTTCTCATAATTATGCTAACTATTTGCATCCCAGCTGTATTGTCCATGTACCTAACTCCACCACATTACACTGAAATAGACAAATACTTATAATCCGTTAAATCTACTTCTCGTTATGATGACATTCCACCCAAACTTATAAAGTATGTATCATCCTCTGTTTCTGCTCCATTAACTCACATAATAAATCTTTCCTTTAAAAACAGAATATTTCCAGATGAAGTGAAAAAGGCCAAAGTAATCCCATCACATAAATCAGGTTGTAAAGGCTATGTTACTATCAACCCATTTCTTTGCTTACGGGGTTTAGTAAGATTTTTGAAAAGGCAATTTTCCACACGCCTGGTATATTACCTTGAAAGTAATAACCTGCTCTCCGACAGCCAACATGGGTTACGATCTAACCATTCTACAGAGTCTGCAATATTACACTCTGTACGTCTATTACATTATAGTGAAGCTATCAGTCCCTTCAGTACGGAAATGTCTTCACTGCATAATGGTGAAGTAATTAGCCCATTTAGTACGGTGTCATTTTCATTATAAAACAGTTAGCACCTTCATTAAGTTGGCGTCGCTATTATACTATAGTAAAATAATTAACCCCTTTAATACTGTGACGTGTTCATTGTATCAAGGTGAAGCATTTAGCCCCTTCAGTTCAGTGGTGTCTTCATTATATCTTAGTGAAGCAATTAGCCCTTTCATTACGGTGACGGCCTCATTACATCATGGTGATGCAATTACCTCCTTTACCACTGTGATGTCTTCCATGTACTTTTGCTGCCTTCACACGAGGATTGAAATGCTTGAATGATATGTGAATTATTATGTAGCCCAGTTCACTGGATATGCTGTTGTTATTTCTCTCAGGCTTGTGATTCCTCTGTTCTTGCATCGGATTCTGCCTCACCTCATTGTTAGTTGGGGATGAAGGTCAGGTTGACTACGTACACATGATTTTTCCCATAGCACGGTAATGTTAAAGTCCATTTATCAATTGACAGACTACTGGACCTATAGCAAATGACTGGATACAGGGTAAAAATGTTAGGTATACAACGGTCTCACTCTTTTTGAAAAAGCAAATGAATAGCTAGAACATTAGCTTGTTATAATTAGTACCTTGTGAAGCTTTCGTTCACTTGGTGCGTGACAGTAATAACTTGCCACATTTAGTACCTCAAGACGCTTTCATTTATTTATTGTGATAGTAATAACTTATTACATTCAGTACCTTATGAAGCTTTCATCATTTATTGTGTAAGAGTAATAACTTTAAACATTTAGTACCTTTGTGAAGCTTCATTTATATTTGTTTGACGTCATTGCTTCATCCGTGAACTCTTCAGCTTAGGGGCATTATCTCTGCATTTCAAGATACCATCTAATGATTTAATTTAAGATATTTTTTTCCTGCGCGTTTGAGTGTAATACAACCATCAATACCCCTATTACTTCCATAGGCTTTCTCTCGTAGTGATGAAAACAATGTAAGAAAGGTGTCAAGCTTTATTAGATGTTATATGTGAATAGGCTGTCCTACCCAAGGTGCATGCACCCTTTGCAGGTGCGTGGATTATCAACAGGGGGTGCATGAACAATAATTAGGAAGTAATGCTTTTGTGTACCTTGCTTCCATGTAATTGCTTATAAGTCTTTATCTCATTTTGTCATAATGTATTTTTATGTCTGTTGTTAATGAGTATCCATTACTTTGCGTAGTACTTAGTGTTACCAGTTCTTTATTAATCAAACCGTAAGTCTCGTTAACACTGTTTTTTCTAGTAGGAATAAGTAGTACCTATGATTTATTGAATATACATTATTGTCATGGTTTGAATGAATACATATTCTCATATTTGCTGAATGTTTTGTTACTCTTATGCAAAAACATGAATTCGGTGCATTTTGAATGTTTTGTAAGTCCTTTTCTTCTGTCAAAAATTTTATGAGGCAAGGGTGCATAGGTGGTGATACATTTGTTTGGGAGGTGCTGTGATACATTTGTTTGGGAGGTGCATAACAGGCAACCTTTATATATATATATATATATATATATATATATATATATATATATATATAGAACTAGTAAGCTAAATTCTGCTTATTGTATGCTCTTTCCCTTTCTTCATCATTCAGTGGGAACTGACAATCTGTAAGTGAACCACCTTTTTTTTTTTTTTTTTTTTTATGTGCTTGGTAAGAAAGGATGACTTTTTTTTTTTTTTTTGCTTAGTTTTACAGTTTGGTCCTTCCCCAATGCTCCTCCTACCTTCTTCTCTCAGGGGATTGTTATTACTGAACGATTTCACTTTTATATTAATTCTATTAGCTTTTCACTCTCTGAATATGATGCACGTAGTCATTGCAGGGATGGAAGACAGGACACCACCCACGACTCTCACCTCTCAGTTAACCCGCGCCGTCCCGAGGACGTACTTCCACGTCCTCACGTTTTGTCACAGCTAATCCCGAGGACGTACTTCAACGTCCTGCAATTGCAAGGTTCATAATTTCCACAATTTTCAATTTTCGCGAGTCATTTTTGGTATGTATACACGGGACACCTTCCTCAACAAGATGCCAGGCAGAGACAATGCCTTACCCAGCATGACCTCCTCCCCCCCCCTGCATGCCATTATCTCAGCAATTCACCTGTTATCAGTGACCTGGCCAGTATAGCCATGTCATGCCACGGTACGAAATTCAGGGCCAGAGTGATTCCCCAATCAATGACAATGTGGAGGACAAACTTTACATAGCATTAGAGGAAGAAACAGTTAGAAATGATGATCAGGTAATGTGGCAAAAAAAGGTCAGGTATTAGTGAGTGAAACAATGCTTATAATGCCTATATCACTGCTTGAAAACCAATATACTCTTGTACTACATATAAATTCGTAACAGTAAATAAATAAATACCGTTTATGAGTGGTGTGAAATAGTTATCCTCCCATAGAACTCGTTTTCTTTGGTGCCAGCCTGATCGAAAATCCAGTAAGGTAAGGAGGCTCTCCTACCTGTAATGAGTATTTTAAACCTCAGGTGAGCAATTTCTCTATGAATTTTCGATGTTTCTCACCAAAAGCGAAAGTTTTAGCAAAAAAAAAAATGGTCGAAAAATGGTCGGGATTGGGGGGTACCAGTGGTCAAAAAGTGGTCGGGACGGGGCGGGTTAAAGTCATAAAGCTTTAAGGTTCCTTCCCATACTGACTCTCAGAACTCTCCCAAACTGCATACATTTTTGCTTAGCTTTCATAGCCCCGAGTGCAGTGTGCTGCACGACAATTTCACGTACAATACAGTCCATTCTCTTGTTGAATGATGTCTCCCTTTGTATAAGCGTACTGTTTTTCTGTTTCTACGTTGCTTCTGGTATATCCTCATCATTTTTCTGTTTCTTCAACGTCGAGGATGAGTGTATGAATGTATACTGTGACTCATCATGTCCTACTGAGAGCTCTCGGGGATTTCATGAGAATGCGAAGCCTTTGTAATTAGAGGTCCCATGGACCAAGACCAGGGTCCAGGCATTTGGTGGCATTTTGGCAGAAACAATTCAGTCTGTCCAAGCATGTGGTAAGAACGTGGAATTCTTGGAAAGCTTTACTTGTCTTTGTATAGAGGTCCATAACAACGGTAGGTCAGACAATGAGATTTCTCGCCGTGCTGGTCTGCCCTAGATGGTTCACTCGGGTATTCGGCGTTGCTGATATTTGTGTAGAAGGTCGAAAATATTCATCTTCAAGGCACTGGTGTTCCTTGTGTTACGAATACTTTATGGCTGTGATACATGGGCTCTTAATAGTGACATGAAGAGGCAAATAGACTCCTTTGGTACTAAGTGCCTTTGCTGGATCACGGGATATCGCTGGAACAACAAGGTGCCTAACGAGCAACTACACCATGAGGCTCAGTCGAGGCCTATTGCCCATATAATAACGTCAGGACCAACTCCAGTTATATGGGCACGTGGCCAGTTTACCTGAGGGTAATGCTGTTCACAGTAATCTCTGAAAGAGATAAGCCAGGGTGAAGAAGACTAAGGGGAAAGCCAGGGATCTAATTGCTATACTAGGTCGATCGCTCCTGTCGAGAGATACTCGGAATGGGAAGAGTTGCTGTTTGGAGTGTTGCACAAAGGGTCCCACATGGGTGGAGTCAATGGGTGAGTGAGGCTACGAGTATGCGCCCCGAGGCGTTTGCCCATGCATGATGATGCCGATCTCTCTCTCTCTCTCTCTCTCTCTCTCTCTCTCTCTCCCTCTCTGTCCACATGTAGAAATGGTGACAAGTGTGTAGAAAAGGTGACAAAAGAAAGCAAAAAGAATGATGCAACTATTGCCCGACAGTTGGTCTCAGAAAGAAATTACTGGCGTTGTTACTTTGTGTGCATGTCACCGGTGGTTATATGGACGTTTATTTGGCTCTGGAGCCACTTTACGTCAGCCAAGTTGTGCATGAATCTCTCTGTCTCTTGTGAGGGTGGGGGTAGTTGTCGTGGTGAAGTGTTGGCCAGAGATATACACTCTTCTATTGCAGTCATGATTATGTAAGTTACGTCCGTGTTTTAACAATAACTCATCTACAAACTTATCATGTCCTTTAACTCCTTAAATCTAGTAACTTATTTTACTGGTTTATTCTTGCCATCTCCACACGAATTTATTACATGACTCAGTAAGTGAGACGTAACCGAGAGGTGTAATTATACAGAGAAGGTTATCTGGCCACCAATCTCGATAGCGTGGTTAGGTACTTGTAGTTAGATAGGGCACTTGATTATGGATCGTTAAACTCAGCCAGAATTAAGTAGTGAGACGTAGTGTCAACGAGGTGAGTTACAGCACCATTGGGTTACAAGTTTATTGCACAAAGTTATAAAAAAGATGAGCTACAGTTTAGTAGAGCTTGATGCTAACGTTGGACCTTCTCACCACCCTTCTCTCCCCTTTCTCTCTCTAACCCCCTTCTCACTGTATCTGACCCTCGTGTTAACGGGCCTACTCTCCACCCCCTTCTTCTGATCTGAAGGGAATCTCTCCGACATTATATAGGGCGTGGGGAGGATGTGTATGGTATTTTTCCTATCACGTGGATTAACTGGCTAGGGCTGGTTACGCCACGTGTTTGGATACACCATGAAATTCTTGTTCATCTGGCCTACGAGGAAGTTTGAGGTACATCGTATGGTTAAGAATTCTTGATGGTCTGGGACAACAAGGGTTGTGGATATACATCAGGTAAATTGACATTCCTTGTTCGTCTAGGCAAGGGGATGTGTTCTCTTACTCTTCCTGGAGGAGTCAGACATAACTACCTGTTCTACATATTGTTACCTATAGCTATATACAGTAGTTACATATAGTATTGTGTTATGCCTACAACTCAACCGATTCCAGAGCTAATTTATCCGTAACTCTCTTAGGATTTTTTATGGCTCAGTACAAGCTGAGAAAAATCGTCTGGTGCTATCTGGAAGGCAGAATTGCCTCTACCATGAGGGTTAAAGGGGACATTATCAACACTCAACCCCTTTCTTCACTCCCAGTTAAAGAAAATCGTATGTCGTTATCTAGAATAGTCTTCTCAAATATGAGAGGATTGAAGGTGAGCGCGTTAAGATTTTTAGACTCGTGTGTTCGCTTTCTGTCGGATAAAATCGTTTGGTAATAGCTGGAGTAGAATATTAAATTGTTTCGAACACGATAAACTGAATATTCTCTTATTATTCTTGCTTCCTCTTGACGAGTTTATTACATGACTCGATCAACTCCAGAGCAAAATTACGAATTGAATCACTTTCTTCATCCATTACTGCTATCATCATCATCATCTTCGCACCATAATCATCATTACATTATCCACCACAGTCACATCGACTGGACAGATTTAAAGTACGTGTCATTAATCTTTGAGAGACACGGATCAGAAGTGAAGGAAATCCCAGACACAATCCTCTCACCCTACCGTGCCACCTTGATGAATTAATTGCATCATGGGGCCTCATGGGGTTTAAGTACTGAGTGTTGACTACACTGATACCTGTTTTCCATTCATATATGTTTCGTATATGGAATTACACGGCCCGTATTACTAAACCCTTCAATCAAATGGCATATTTTCATTTATATTTGTGCTGCCTTATGATGGTTATATTCAACTTGAGACATACATTCAGTAGTGAAGGGGTTAATGAAGATTGTATCTAAATCCTCCAGTACGAAAACTCTTGTAAACGGAACATAACCTTCTAAAGTGAGCTATAAATTATACCGAACGTCACGGAATTCAAGCCAATGAAACAAGACGCGTAGATGAAAGTATATTCCGAGTCTGGGAAATCACTTCTGAATTACTAGAAAAACCTGAACTTACCTTTTTGTCTCGTTACTATTATCGGTTTGTAATATACAACACAGTCGGCTTTTGTTATCCTCTATCTATCCATAGTTAGGAACCTAAATCCTATAAGGGGTAGTCACAAACAAATCGCCTCCGTCGCCCTATCCCCTGCCATTTCGCTGCCCTCTTCCCAACTTATACCCCATTTTCTCATTTACTTCTCCACTTCATCCCTCCATCTCATCCTCGGTCCCCCTATCCCTTCTCCTCCCCCCCCTCCATCTCATTCACATACTCTCCGCGTTAACCCGTTCCTCAACTTTCTCACCAAATGGCCAAACCACCTCAAAGTATTTCTCTTACGCTTCTATATCCACATCACTAAGCTCCTTTACTTCCTTTTTTGTCAGTCTGTATCTCCATCCAACTCTTCAAGTTCCTCTCACATATCTCATTTCTACTACTCTCACTCCTATGTCCTTCCAAAAAGGTACAAACTTCGTTACCATACGTTGGAGTGGGGATCATAGTACTATCATGCAGCGACTTTTTTACTTCCATGATCACTTCCCTATTTCTTATCGCAGCTTTCAGTGAACCAGCAACTTTTCATCTCTGCTGTACTCTTTCAAGCATTTCATCCACTAAACTTCCATCCATATTCATTACACTATCCCTTTACTTTAATGCACGAACATTTTTCATTTTCTCACTATCCAGCCTCAATGCGCATTCAGCGACTTTATTTCTCTCAAACCACACAACTTTACTCTTCTCTTAATTCACCATAAGATTCCATTTCTTACGTTCTTTCCCAGACACACTCTCCATGACTTGCAGTTCCCCTTCGCCTTCACTTAACAACACGGTATCATAAGCAAACAACAGGATATATAAATAACCATCGTTAATCTGGAGCTCTTCTAGATCTTCAGGTAACTTCCTATCTGTGCTCATATGGCTGTCTATCTCTATTTAGCAGTCTCTACATCTCTGTCTATGTATCTATATATCTATCTGCCTGCCTATATCTAGATGTTTTTAATCCCGGAAAGGATGGAGCGGAATAAATTGTCCCTTGTTATCCAGTCATCCGCCATCATGTTGCCCTTCCTCCAACAAAGATCATCGTTAATCAGATATCTTACCACCCTTTCCCTTCGCATCATCTTCCGTTTATTCATCTACCCCACTCACATACACTCTCCTTGTCAGTATCATTCTTCATTTTTTCCACACGTTCAGTCAAAGCACCATTAGAGGTAAAGTTCTTTATTGTATGGTGTGTAACGTTTCTCCTTGTTTCGGGGTTCTTCAGACACGTCACCCCTGTCACAGCCATGTCCCTATAATACTGTGAACTTATATGCCTGCCTACGAAAGGGGGGATGCCAAGGAAAAGTGGGGAACTGTGGGTACATATGCGGGCAAATGTATTTGTGTGCGTGTGTGTGTGTGTGTGTGTGTGTGTGTGTGTGAATCACCGGGCCAGTTAGCATCACGTGATGGTCGTGATCGTCAGCTTTTACCATCCCGGAAGAGTGCTAAGAGCTCATATAGTCCTATTTAGGGGCAAGGCCGTGACCTTCACACACGCACACACCCATCCTCTTGCTCAAGGGGGACAGCAATCACCCGCTTCGTCAGTGAAATTTATCGCATCCCGAGCAAGGAGCGAACCCCCGTGTTAACAGATGCCAGGCAAGAGCGTTACCACTAAGCCAGCTGGTAGTAGTAGTAGTAGTAGTAGTGCAACAACAACAACAACTACTACTACTACTACTGTGTGTGTGTGTGTGTGTGTGTGTGTGTGTGTGTGTGTGTACCTTTCCACTGGCAGCGCCTGTACGTGCAATTGATCTTCGTAAAACGTGGGAGACAGACTGAATTAAGAAGAGAGTGGAAGGTAATGTCGGATAGCATTACCATTGAGTGGGAACATTGATAATGACCATAATGATAAAAATTAATAACAATAGTAATAATAATAATAATAATAATAATAATAATAAAAATAATAATAATAATGCATTATATCATCAGCCACCCAGGACCCCGCCACCACATGTGCGCTGCCCCACACACCTGGAATATAAGTATCGCCACCCTCACTTACAAAATAAGTACCTCTCTGAAGCCTATTTTTCAATTATTAACTTTGTCCACAAATAACAATGAGACGTGGGATGCCTGTCACACACTTCTTGCTCACTTCATTATCCTTGGAGCATTAACTCCATTTCCCTAACACATCAGCTGTTACCACACACTGAATATCACCCACTGATCACTAGCATACACACCACCTAATAATACAATGTATAAACACTGTATCAAACACTAAGTATAACAACTACTACCACTAACTATACAACAATCTCCCACATACACACCACCAGCATAGCCTGGTGGTATAGAAGTGTGGCATACAAAAACATTTAGGTAGAGAATCTTACACACACCTTAGATGACACTGTAATGTAAACACATCATACATACAGACACACACACAATGACTGTTCTTAAAATTACTATAAAACATATTATACATAGAATCTCATCATATAAAAATATAACCAATCACAGTAAATAAGTCAATAATATAATAATAAAGAGCACAGTAATAACAAACTTTAATATTAATATATAAAATTAATAAATATAACTTAAATAAAATAACAAATTTAAACATAGTACCCTAGTTTTAAATACACTATTATTATTAAATACGATAGTAATAAGGGTATTTTTAATATAATATCTATATAATAGGACTAATGTAAACTCCATAAAATTACACTCTAGAACTACTTACTCAACCCTCTCAAAACTCTCTCTTGTATTCAAAAGAAATACTAAACAAACCTTGTTAATGCCAATGTGCCTTAGTAAACCAAGGTGCCTCTATCTTACCCCCACAACACACCACAACCACACATCACACATCGCATGTCATAACACCAACACACACACTGTCCCAGCACCACACACCACACCACACTCACCCCTATACCATAGCGTCCGAAGACCCAATATCACTAAACTACACACACACACACACACACACACACACACACACACACACACACACACACACACACACACACTGCCGCTACGCCACACACCACCCTCACCCCTACACCTTAACGCCTGAAGACCCATTACCAATAAACATGGCTCCACAGTATTGCACCACACCAATTGGCCACCTATTTAACCCTTAAACAAAGAAGCGTTGTTTTACTTCATATCAAACTTTAAATACATAACAGTATCAGTTCAGTCAATTATTAGTATAAGACAGAACAATTAGATATTAACTGATATGCAAAACTAGAGAAAAACGAGCAAACTGCTTCATAACTTAATCATATTATCTACAAAAATAGAAGTAAAACAAGCACATTCTTCATTTATATCAAATCTAAATTTAAAATTCGTATAGTAAAACAGTAGTTCTAGTAACATTATATTTAATTTTCAATTATAAGTACTACAAAAAGTAGCCATAATTATTAGTATTAATACTGTACCATAGTATAAAAACTTTAACACCATGACCATGCCATAGTATTGTTGTCAGTGCTCCAGTAGGCAGCATAAGTGAATCAGGTGCTCACGTGCAACAAACAGGTCACCGTGTACATACTGTAGGATGGAACCTTTCTGTATGAATGTGTTCGGGAATCACAGCCCACCAGAAGCGGCACTTGACCGCTTCCAACATGGCAGGCGACAGATTGGTGATATGGAAATTGATGGGGCGGTCACTGACAATATGCACGATCACACGGACATGCGTTGTGGTGAAAGACCCCTTGGTGAAGCGAGGGATAGGGATGGACGTCAAGATGCGAGAGATATGGAAGCACTGGGTGGGTTAAATCACCATGGGGAAGTGAATAGTAGTGAAGTTGGGGGTGAGGAACATCATGAAGTTTATAACAGAAATGAAACTCAGGATGAAGACCACCATAGAGGAGTGCATGAAAGAGGGAATCATTCAGGTATTATACGTCGTCAGAACGGTAGTGACACAAACAACGAGGAAGCAGAACAGCCTCACAGGTCTGTGCGAGAAGGTCGTCCCACATGCTGGATGGGCAAATCCCGAGAAAATGCAGTAACCTGGGTGAACACCACATATAATGAAATAGTTGGATGGTCGTCAAGTAACCTTTTTGACCCTCCCAAATGTAATGCTACAACTGACATGATCAAGGAAATCACTCGCCTGATAGCCAATTACAACAATAACTCACCTATTGCCTCATTCTCTCTTAAGGTCCTTGCACTAATACCACATCTCTTCCTCAACAAGACCCGCCCAAGAGTTAGCATTGCAGAAAATATTAAGGCCATCCAAAGGCGGGTTGAAACATGGAAAAGAGATGAAATCGACAACCTACTTGAGGATGCAAGGGCCTTGCAGATGAGAATAAACAACCGAGGCAGAAGAAATCAGAATACCAACGATGTTGCAAGGATTTTTGGCAGCAAAATGAGACAGGGGAAGGTCTCGATGGCAAGATCCCTGTCAGCTGAATCACCAAACGGAGTACTTAACCTGACAGATGAAACAATGCAACAACTAAAAGAAAAACACCCGACTGCACGACAAGCAAGTGCCCAGGCAAAGCTTGACGGCAACTACACTCCTCCCAATACCATCATATATGACAGGATAACTGGAGATATGGTGTGGCGGAAAGCAATGCACACACAGGGAGGGGCAGGACCGTCAGGCCTGGATGCAAAATCTTGGCGAGTAATCCTCAGTAACATCAAGTTTGGGGAGGCAGCAACAGACTTATGTAACAGCGTTGCCTCACTGGCGTGAGGCAACAGAGAATCAGTGACGGCTCCTTGATTAGAATCCTGGATGCAGGCCCATCGGGGTGGGTGAAGTCTTAAGACGGATTGTAGGAAAATGCATCATGGAGATGGTGAAAGATGATGTGAAGCAGGCAGTTGGAAACCTTCAAGTGTGTGCAGGGCAGCAGGCAGGAGGTGAGGCAGCAGTTCACTCCTTGAGGAAAATATTTGTGGAAGAGGACCGCCAGACAGTATTATTAGTTGATGCCTCAAATGCATTTAATTCCATCAACCGGGAGGCAATGCTGCATAATATCAAGGTTAAATGCCCAGCATTTGCCCAATATGTGGATAACACCTACAAAGAACCAGCAGACCTCTACATTGTTGGTAAGACAGCTGCTCATGATGTCGGTGTAATCCAGTCCACAGAAGGAACTACCCAGGGGGACCCCATTGCCATGGCTATGTACGCCTTGGCGATGACAGTGCTGCAACAACAGATCAAATACGAGGCCACCAATGTAAAACAGGTATCCTATGCCGATGATCTCACGGGTGCTGGCAGGGTTGAGGATGTGAGGAAATGGTGGGACCTTGTAACATCTCATGGCCCCAAAATAGGTTACTACCCTAATGCAAGTTAGTCCATCTTGATCGCGAAACCAGCTTACTATCAAGATGCACAAGAAGCATTTAGAGGCACAAACGTGATAGTGACCAAGGAAGGTCAGAGGCATCTAGGGGCTGTGATTGGAACTAAGGAATTCAAAGACAAATATGTGAGCAATAAGGTAAAGACATGGGTAGAAGAAATTCATACACTATCCAGCCACGCAAAAACAGAACCCCATGCAGCATACAGTGCATTTACCTATGGTGTAAAGCACAAGTGGACCTTCGTGATGAGGACCATACCAAACATCGAGTTGCTGCTACAACCACTGGAGGATGCAATCAGGGATTCATTCCTCCCATCTCTAACCAATGGCCACATCCCCACACAAGAAGAGAGGGACCTTCTAGCACTACCACCCAGGATGGGAGGCCTTCCCATTATAAATCCAGTAGCTGTGGCAAGCCATGAACACAGAAATTTACTCAGGCTCACAGAATCCTTGTCACAGAAGAACTGCGCCCAGGTTGAGACTAGTGAATCGACCTCCAAAGGCAGAAAGACATAAAGACACAGATAAGCAAGGAGCGTGAAGCAAGACAAAAAGACCTGCTGCAGCACATAATCGAACGTCTAACACCAGACCAATGCAGGAGAGTTGAAATTGAACAGGAGGTTGGGGCATCGAACTGGCTCACAACCCTGCCTCTCAAGGCAAAAGGCTTCCACTTCAACAAACAAAAATTTATTGACGCCATAGCCTTGAGATATGGGTGGCCAATAGAGTACCTACCTCAACACTGTGCCTGCGGCACTGCCTTTGACGCAAACCATGCAATGGTATGCAAGAAGGGAGGCTTTGTTTGCATGCGACACGATGAAGTACGCGACCTCACTGCCAAAATGCTGCGGGAAATATGCCATGATGTCACGATTGAGCCAGCTCTGCTACCCCTGGACGGCGAGCACTTCACCCACAGAACAGCAAACACATCAAATGATGCAAGAGTGGATGTCAGTGCTCGAGGTTTCTGGACACGAGGGCAGAGGGCGTTCTTCGACATCAGGATATTCGATCCCATGGCAGCATGTCATCGTGAACTGTCTCTCGAAGCTGCACACAAAAGGAATGAACAAGAAAAAAATAGAAATTTATCAAGAATGGATCCAACATGTGGACCACGGTCGATTCAATCCCCTTGTGTTCACAACATCAGATGGGATGGGTCCAGAGGCAGTGAGATTCTACTCGAGACTGGCAGAGGTTCTTTCTGAAAAGAAACGTCAACTGCAGAGTTCTGTTATGGTCTGGATGAGATGTCGACTCTCATTCTCCCTCGTGAGGTCTGCTCTGCTATGTCTCAGGGGCACAAGATCATCAATCCTCAGGCCTGTCTCTCTGGCAGGTATGGATTACGAAGCTACAGTGGTCGAGAGTCGCATAGACCAGCGACTCCAATAGTTTAATGTCTTTATTTACACTGTATTATCAATAAATATAAAATAAAAATAATAATAATAATAGTAGATGGTTGGTAACCACAGCCGTTGGCGTGCTTGGGGCCAACGGATTGTAATATGAGGGTTAGTGTTAACCCTCACATTACAACTCCAAATGGTGAACTGTATTAGGAAGGTTGGTTTTGATCTTCACAATATAATTCCCCGATGGATGGAGGTGATTTGAAAAAAAAACTAGTAGTAGTAGTACTACTACTACTAGTAGTAGTAGTAGTAGTAGTACTACTACTACTACTGCTGCTGCTGCTGCTGCTGCTGCTGCTGCTGCTGCTGCTACTACTACTACACCGAAAAATAATAATAATAATAATAAATAATAATAATAATAATAATGATAATAATAATAATGATAATAATAATAATGATAATAATAATAATATTAATAATAATAATAATAATAATAATAATAATAATAATAATAATAACAATCAACAAAATTCTGATTTATCAAAAATGTTGTGTGGTTACCCACTTGCATCGGTGACAATCAGTGCCTTGGAATAAGAGTGCTAATGAATCGTCTTCAGTTTAAAGAATCTCTTCTAAGCTGAGCAATATCGTCTGGCGATAGCAGAGACCTCGTAGAGACATCACACGATTGATTCAAAAAGTCTCACCCATGTGAATAAAGGAGAGTGGTAATAGCAACAATAAGCTAAAAAAAATGTTACCTTGTCCCTATTTTCATAACCCTCCTGTTTATTTGTTCTCTTCTCTCTCTCTCTCTCTCTCTCTCTCTCTCTCTCTCTCTCTCTCTCTCTCTCTCTCTCTCTCTCTCTCTCTCTCTCTCTCTCTCTCTCTCTCTCTCTCTCTCTCTCTCTCTCTCCCTTCTCTCTCTCTCTCTTTCTCCCTTTTCACTCACACTATATTTATTATTCTCTCTTCTTCTCACCCTCTTTCTCTCCATCTCGCTTTCACTATATCCCTTCTCACTGTGACTAGAATATAAGCACACTATCAGTGTTATGGCCGGACCGCTTTTACTCAAAATCAATAAGCCTCTCACTCCTACGCCCGTACGTGTAGCACTGAGCTGGACAGGTTGTATTTCCGGTGACATAAAGTGGTGTTCCTCGGCCCTATGGATCAGTTGACCTTTTGGACGCGGAACATATACACGGCTTCAGGGTGTGTAATAGAGCTGCTCGTCAGTGTCAGCCGTGTGTAAGCCGCTCGTTTCAGTGCAACACTCACATAAACCAATTACGTCTGCACCTATGTACTGAATTAGAGTTTATAGTGGTTTTGTTGCAGTTTCGGTCTATAATCCTTTCACCATAATTTGACATAGATTTTTGTCCTTTTGCAGCTTATTTCACTTAACCTAGTGGCAGAACACGACATTACTATGATTACTATAGCTCTACATCCTTTACATAAATCTTTATCGTAACTAGCATCAGTATCTAATGGTAATCTTTTGTTGCAAATCATCATTCAAGATGAAAGATGGCAGTTTTAGCCCAGGTTAAAGTGAAACGACCGCAGTAATAAGAAAGGCATAAATGGACACATAATGTATTAGAAATCATTAAGGGAGAGCATACCTTCGCCAATGACATTGCCATTAAAAAAGGATCCGGATCCGGAGCTGTGGAGATATTGTGTAGAATATATAGGATTCGGATCCGCCCTAAAATTTAAACAAATATTTCTTGACGCATGGCCCACTCTTTCAGAAAATTTTATTGAAATTCATTGAGAACTTTTAGAGATATTGTGCAAGATACATTGGATCCATATCAAGATCCGCTCCAAAATGTAATCAATTTTTCTTGGCCCATGGCTCACCTTTCCACAAAATTTCATTGCAAATTCACTGAAAACTTCTGGAGATATCGTGTGGACAACAGACAAACATAGGTGAATACATAACGTCCACCAACTTCGCTGGAGGAGGTAATTACACCCATATACTGAAAAAGTTGTTTTTGTGAAAACGCAACAGAGTCGGCTTGGTATGGAGAAAAAGAATTAAAAAAAAAAAAAATGTGAAATTCCCTTCATGGTGCTGGGAATTGGGGAAGGAGGTAAGGGAAGGGGTTTGAATGTGGTGCATGGAAGATTGAGGAAGATTGGCAGTGGTTTGAGGGTTTACTGAAGGATATTTGTCTGTGCATTATTAAAGAGAAGAAGCTTAACATTTCTGAGATATACAGATTGGGTAGGGACAAGAGGGCAAGGGAGCACACGATTGGACCAAGCTGGATGTAGGAAGGGAGAGGGGGAGTGTGTGTGTGTGTGTGTGTGTGTGTGTGTGTGTGTGTGTGTGTGTGTGTGTGTGTGTGTGTGTGTGTGTGTGTGTGTGTGTGTGTGTGTGTGTGTGTGTGTGTGAATTATGAATGTGAAAAGAACCTAGAATATTTGGTAAGGGTGGGCATTAGATGGGAGGAAGACTGTTAGGGTGTAGGGTTTGGGTGGAGGGGTTGGTTCTACTGGGGGGAAGAGTGAATGCAGAGGAACTACAAAGACAAGGAGATACAAGATTGAGGAAAAATCTAACCAGGACCTCCTTCTCGTAAATGAGATTCGCCTTTTTTGTGCACGAGAGAGAGAGAGAGAGAGAGAGAGAGAGAGAGAGGGCCACGAGCGATATATATTTTTTGTTCTATTTTCATATTCTCATTTTCTCGTACCTCTCAAATTAATTCTTTATCATCATCATCATCATCTTTCTTTCCTTCTTTTTTCTTCTTGTTTTTATTTATTATTATTATTATTATTATTATCATTATTATTATTTTTATTATTATTATTATTATTATTATTATTATTATTATTATTTACTATTATTATTATTATTATCATCATTTTATTATTATTATTATTATTATTATTATTATTATCACTTATTATTCGAAATCTTCTTCATCTTCTTCTTCATCTTTGACCTCAACTTCTTCGAATTCGTCTTCTTTTTCTTCGTCTTGTATCTGTCTATATAGATAGGTAGATACAGCTACAAATACTCATATAAAGCTGTATGTCTGTCACATACATTTCTCTGTCTAAAAAAATTATAGGAATTTAAAGCTTTTTTTTTTTTTTTTTTTTTGAGCGGACATGAAACTCAAAACAAAGGTCTCTCTCTCTCTCTCTCTCTCTCTCTCTCTCTCTCTCTCTCTCTCTCCACACATAATTCCACCACCCATCCTTTTCTCTCTCTATGCCAGGGGTGTGTTTACAGCAATGGGCATAATCTACCGAGAGCAGGGCGTTAAGGGCTTCTTCGGCGGCCTCATTCCCCGCCTCGTGTATGACCTCACGGCTCTATGGCTTGGCAAAACACTGGTACATATCATAAACAGCTACCTGGTGGAAGATAAAGACCTCAAGCAATATGTCCCCGCTTCTATGAATGTAAGTATAGTGTTTTATTATTATCATTATTATTATTATTATTATTATTATTATTATTATTATTATTATTATCACAATCCACTCACTCGATGTAGTGTTGCCTTGGGTGTCTGCCCTTTCCTCTCTTCCTTCCTCTTCTGTCTTTCTTTCCTTCATTCTTTCCTCTTCCTTCTGTTTATGGGTGACTCTACTCTGAGTGACAAGCCAAATGGTTTCCTGTACACTAGGAAACCATTTACTGCGTTGTGTGGTAACCATATAACCACATTATGGCGCCTGGTGGTTTGGTGGGTAATTCAGGCGCTCCAGTCGGATTGAGCTTGTGCAGGTTTATATCCAGTGGGTGGTTGGGGTTTATTGCTCACGTAATGCCACTCAGGGATGAGTGAGGCTGGTCACTCTCATCTTAAATGTCATGACCAACTTGCCTAGCCCCGGGCTCCTACGCCCCTCATGGGACAACACAGGATTAGATGATGGATGGATTATTATTATTATTTTATTATTATTATTATTATTGTTGTTGTTGTTGTTGTTTCGTAAGATCTCAAGCAGCATGTGTCTGCATCTGTGAATGTGACTGAGGAGTTTTTTTTTTTTTTAATATTACTATTTTTATTATTATTATTATTTTTATTATTATTATTATTATTATTATTATTATTTTGTTTTCTACAGAAGAGAACAGAAGGGGAAACAAATTAAATACAGAGAAAATCCATACACCGGGTTACAGGTGTCCTCCATTCATAAAATATTTGTAACAATGGGTCTTGAACTGATACAGGTTGAGGTGTAGTGGTGATGGTGGTGATGATAGTGATAATGATGATGGTGGTGATGATGATGATGATGATGGTGGTGGTGATGATGATAATGGTGGTGATGATAAGAATATTACCCAGCTCTCCATCCATCCATCCATCATCCAATCCTACGTTGCCCCATGAGAAGCGTAGAAGCCCGGGGCTAGGCAAGTTGGTCCTGACATTTAAGATGAGAGTGACCAGCCTCACGCATCCCTGAGTGGCATTACGTTGGCAATAAACCCCAACCATCCCTTGGATATAAACCTACCCGGCTCAATCCGATTGGAGCTCCATAATTACCCACTTAACCACAAGGCGCCAAAATTTGGTTATATGGTTACCACCCTGCGTAGTAAATGGTTTCCTAGTGTACAGAAAACCATTTGGCTTGTCACTCAGTGCAGAGTCACCCACAGGCAGAAGGAAGAGGAAAGAATGAAGGAAAGAAAGACAGAAGAGGGAATGTAGTGTCACCCGTTGGCAGAAGAGAGAGGAAAGAATGAAGGAAAGAAAGACAGTTGTTATTAAATATTGTAATGCTCTTTTGGCTCATATCTTCATTGGTTAAGGAAGCTCCCTAACACCTCTTCCTTAGTGATTTATTTTTATATATGGTTTATTAATATCTAATTGTACACTAATTATGCATAGTATGGCAATAATGTAGCGATCTCTGTAACACAGCAGAAGACAGTAAGGTGTAGCAAAACAAATCACTTAGAAGAAGGTTTTTGGCAATACTGGAATGATTTATGCAACAGAGAAAAAGGCAGTAAGGTGTAATAAGCAAAACAAATCACATAGGAAAAAGGTGTTAGGCAATATTAGAATGATATGTGCAACACAGAAAAGGACGGAAAGGTGTAATAAGGAAAATAAATCTCTTAGAAGAAGGTGTTAGGCAATATTGGAATGATTTATCCAACACAGAAAAAGACGAGAAGGTGTAAAATGGAAAATAAAGCACTTCGGAAAAGGTGGAAGGATTTATGTAGCACAGAAGACAGTAAGGAGTAACATGCAAAACAAATCACTTAGGAAAAGATGTTAGAGAGCTTCCTTAGAAAATACTGGCCTGTGTGTTACCCTTCCAGTTTGAAATTTCTCAGGGATAAGGGCATGAATAGGGAGGCTGCCAGAGATCAAGCAGAGTGGTGAGCTGCCAGAGGTCGAGCAGCGTGGACAGCTGCCAATAAGGTGACCAATGCGGCGCAGGCAAGCATATTGGAGCCCTTATAAACGAAATGAAACTGACTGGGAGAGTATGGGTGTTCATGCAAGAGACTGACAAGGACAGTATGGGCGTTCATCATGCATGAGACTGACTAGGAGAGTAGGTCTATCGGCCTTGGTCACCTAATAGCAGCTTTTCATGATGCTTGATCTCTGGCAGCCTTCCTATTCAGTCTCTTATCCTTGTGGTCGCTATACAGGTTTGGATTAATTGGTATGGTGATTGTCATGCGGCTCTCCATGCTGCTTAATCTCTGGCAGCCTTTATTCAATCCCTTTATCCCTGTCACTACAATTTGGTGGCAGGATAAATAAAGGGATAATTTTGTAGGAAGGATAGGAAAAGATAAGTAGGTCTGAATTAACCGATTTGCTGGTTATCAAATCTCCATTCTGCTTGATCTCTAGCAGCCTCCTTATTGAGTCCCTTATCCTTGAGGTCAGACTATAATTTGGTGGCAGGAGAAATAAAAAGATAAGGATAGAAAAAGATAAGTAGGCTTGTATTAATTGATTTGGTGGTTAAGTAATGCTGTTGTCCATGCTGCTTGATCTCTAGCAGCATTTGTTCAGTCCCTTATCCCTGAGGTCACTGTAACTTGGTGAAATAAAATGCTAGAATAAGTTGGTCAGAGGAAGTAGTGTGTGGTAGGCAGGTTTGGATTAAGTGATATGGTGATTTAGTTATGCGGCTTTCCATGCTGCTCGATCTCTAGCAGCAAAATAAAAATAAAGTGATGATCATGGTGGAATAAGATCGTCAGAGGAAGTAGTGAGTGATAGGCTGGCTTGAATTAATTGATAAGGTGATTTTGTCAAGTTGCTTGATCTCTAGCAGCAAAGCAAAACTATAATCATGTTGGAATAAGATCGCCAGAGGAAGTAGTGTGTGGCAGGCAAGTTTTGGATTAACTGATAGGTGATTTAGTAATCTGATTCTCCATGCTGCTTGATCTCTAGCAGCAAAATAAAGTGATAGGAGTAGAATAATATCATCAAAGGAAATTGGTTTGGATTATTGGATATGGTGATTTAGTAATGTGGCTCTTCATGCTGCTCGATCTCTAGCAACAAAATAAAGCGATAATCATGATAGAAGGAAATCATCAAAGGGAATAGGTTTGGATTAATGGATATGGTCTAAGTAATACAGTATTTTCTATCTATCTATCTATCTATTGCCAGACGCCTCAATCCCGTTTGGGGTGGCCACAAACAAATCGCCTCCAAGTCGCCCTGTCCTCCGCCATTTCACTGCCCTGTTCCCAACTCACACCCCCCTCTCTCATATACCTCTCCACCCCATCGCTCCATCTCATCCTCGGCCTCCACCTCCCTCTTTCCCCCTCCACCTCACTCACATACACTCTCTTCGTCAGTCTTTCACCCTCCATCCTCTCCACATGGCCAAACCACCTCAGTGTGTTCCTCATAACGCTTCCTATCACATCCACATCAACACCACAACGCTCCTTTATATCCTCATTCGTCAGCCTGTCTCTCCATGTGACTCCACAGGCTCCTCTTAAATAACTCATTTCCACTGCTCTCACTCTTGATTTGTGTCCTTCCAACAACGTCCAAGCTTCACTTCTATACGTTAGAGTTGGTAGCACAATACTGTCATGTAGTAACTTTTTCGCTTCCATGCTCACTTCCCTGTTTCTTATCACTGCTTCCAAAGAACCAGCAACCTTTCTTCCCTGCTGTACCCTTTCAAGCAGTATTTTGCTTTGATAAATTCAGAGTTTTTTTTGAAAGGTACAAAAGAAATCCGAATTATCTCAAAAAGGCTCTAACTTTTGCTTCACAATGTAGTCATGTGCACATAGGAGTGATGTGTTTATAATGTACATATCTATCTATTTACTGTATCTATCTGCTGTATCTATTGTTAATCGGTAGACCAATGGTAGACTAGCCTCGGCACCCTACCCCTCATATGGACCTGGAACACCCCTAAAAAAAAAAAAAAAAAAAAAATCGCCACGGAAGCACACTTTTTGTATTGAAATATGGGTGAAACATTTTGACACTAAAATTTTTGAGACATGAAAGTTAAAAAACGTGGATGAAACATTTTGAAACAGATGAATCATTTTGAAATGGATGAAATTTTTTTAAAAATGTGGATGAAACATTTTTAAACTTGGATGAAAATTTTTGAAACATTAAAATTTTTGAAACATGAAAATTGTAAAAATGTGGATGAAGCATTTTGAAACTTAGATGGAACATTTTGAAACATGAAACATTTTGAAATGGAAGAAAGATTTTAAAACATGGATGAAACATGAATGAAACATTTTGAAACAGATGAAATGTTTTGAAATTTGTATGAAACATTTTGAAACGGATGAAAGATTTTAAAACATGGGTGAAACATGAATGAAACATTTTTAAACATATTAAATGTTCTGAAATTTGTGTGTAACATTTTGAAACATGAAATATATATATATATATATATATATATATATATATATATATATATATATATATATATATATATATATATATATATATATATATGAATGAAACATTTTGATATATGAGTAAAATTTTGAAACATTAAAGCACTTTGAAACAGATGAAACATTTTAAAACGGATGAAACATCGAAAACATGGATGAAATATTTTAGAAAGTGGGTAAAAATTTTAAAACATGGATCGACCATTGAAAAGATGATGATACATTTAAAACACGGGTGGAACATTTTGAAACCTGGCTGAAACATCTTTAACATCACTGAAATGATGAAACCTAAAAACGTGGATGAAACCCTGTGCAGTATACTGGTGAGCCTGTGCTGGTGGTGCAGATATTACTGTTGGTATATATATTGGATGGTACATTAGATGGTACATAAACTGCACTCCACCACAAACTCCCTCGGGGTGGCTTGTGTTGTGGAGAGGGCTGAGTCTGCTGGTGTGGGTGTATGATGGGTGATGCAGACCAGGCGCTTACAAAACTGACTGATGGTGTGGGTGTGGCAATGGGAGTAGAAAATGAAAAAAAATAAAGCAGAGTTGTTATTGATCAGCCAGTTTGTCTGATCAAGCAGACCCGCCAACAATAGGCATGCACCTGCCCTTGCAGGGATCCTCTGTGCAGTGAGCCAGTGTTCCCGTACAGGTGCCTTGCTGTGGTGGGGTGTGGGGAGAAGTGTGGAAGTTTGGGTCCTGGGTGAATGCTGCATTTGTGTCTCCACCCAGTTAATGGGGACCATAGTACGCTCCGCATCACTCTATTATTTGGTTACATGGTTACCACCCAGCATTGTAAATAGTTTCTTGAGTTACAGGAAAACATACTCCTGTCACTCCGTGCAGTCACCGGAAGTGGAGAGAAGAGTAAGAAAAACTGAAAGGAAGGAATGGGAGAAGTGGGAAGAGAGAAAGACAGACGCAAATAGAATGATAAAGATGTAGGAGGAAGTAGGAAGTAATATAGCAAGTAAATGAATGATGCTTGCCATCACCTACCACATATAACGTAGGTTTGATAACGTTGACAGTCTGCTGGTGTGGGCATGGGTGTAGCAGTTGGATTAGGAAATGAATGAATGATGCAGGATAGACACTGATAACACTGACAGTCTGCTGGTGTGGGCAAGGCAGTGGGAATGGGAAATGAATGATGTAGAATAAACACATATAACACTGACCGAGCCGTCCCCACAAAAAACGAGATATCACCCGCGGGAGTTTAAGAGTAGTGTTATCTATGAACCACCCTGAATGAGCACTAAAATACATATAACTCTCCCATGTGATTTTTGAGAGGCTTCATAGGTTATTCTCAGACTACGTGTAAGATATCCTGTATCAATAAGGGTAAAATTCCAGACCATTACAGAGCTATGGTTACTGATGTCGTTAAGGGTTAATTATCATAGTTCAAGACCCACACAGACGAGGCTGCAATATTACTACAGCCTGTCCTTATATACACTAATAAGATCCCTCCATGGTTGAAAATTAGGCCTATGTGGTTTATGATTTCTGACTCAAAATTGACCCTTGAAATCTTAAAGAAATATATAATAAAATAAAAAAAATAAATAAATAAAAACCTGGAGTACCAGTATAAAAATTAGATCCATGATATAGAATTTCTAACTCAAAACTGACTCTTGAAATCTGAAAAATAAATAAATAAATAAATAAAAATCTGGGGTACCAATATAAAAATATGATCCATGATTTAGCATTTCTAACTCAAAATCAACCATTGGAAGGTCTAAAGTCACTCAAAATTCTGACGTGACGCAGCAGATATTCGCTGCCATCGACAACCATCCGACATTTTTGATTGGTGTACCCTAAGTCTACTAATACCAAGTCGGTTACTTCCTTCTAACGGCTCCGAGCTCGCGCAGGGGGCGGAGCATCGGAGTGACGTCGACTGGCTGTGGCACGAAACACCAGCCCAGACAGTCAGTGTTGCCAGGTCTACAGAAATATCTGTATTTCTACAGATATTTTGATGTTCATCTAGAAAAACAGATTTCTTGGCAAAATCACAGAAATTTTGGAAATCTACAGAAAAGTTTACAGAAATCTGACAGGATTTTTGAAGGCAGTCAAAATATCCGTGAATCGTGAATTTTATTAAATATTTGTACACAGTCTTTGACTCCAGGTAATGACCGATGTGAATAATGAGTAGAGGAATTGAAAAAAATAATACAGTAGAGCTGAGTTGTCTTTTTGAAACATGGAAAAGTAAAGAGAACTTTATTCTTTATTATTATTATTCAGTACTTATTACCAAATATCTAATATATATATATTTACTGATGGAATTTTTGTTTGCCTAGCTTTTATATTAATTGAGACTCACTCACACCAAGCTGTCTTTATATTCTGGGGTGTACATTAAAATTATCACGGGTATGTCACGAAATATTTGTTTTGATGGATTTTTTTTTTTATTTGGCTCCATAGATTTTGTAATGGTTAAAATTTTCACAGGCCAAGTTAAGTGTCACATTTTGTTTTGCATATTACAGTTATCTCGCGTTTATAAAGTCATATTATTTGTAATCACCATTATTTGTGTATTCTCTTGTCATGATGGTCATGTATGGTCTACAGAAATTTTCCTTAATCTACAGAAATTTTTTGACTGAAACTACAGACATTTCACGGCCGGCACCTGGCAACACTGCCCAGTCGACTCCTGACCATGATGGAGAGTGGATGTTTGTTCCACTACTCAGACTATGACACATTTTTTCGGTTCGGTGAAGTGAGGGAAGGTGTGGGGGTGTGAGGGAAGGTGTAGGGGTGTGAGAGAAGCACTTCTTCCCCTACTTCGTTTTCCCTTGTAATAAATGTTTATTTTGAGTCTGCAGTTTTATACATTTTCTGTTACTTAAGCCAACTGACATCACACACAAGCCACACCTCCCTGCGCCCAGCTGGAAAGTGAACCGACTTGGTATTAGTAGACTTAGGGTGTACCATTTGGGGGAATCAGTGCAGTGGGCCCTTGTCATGAGTATATACGTAATTGTGTGACTTTTTTTTTTAAATATAAAGTCCAGTAAATCTGTAAAAAATATATGGGAAAAGAATTATATATTCTGTGGGGGCTTTTTGTACATAATGTCAACAGTATATATATATATATATATATATATATATATATATATATATATATATATATATATATATATATAGCGTTTTTAATAAATAATGTCCACAGTAAATTGCTAAAAAATATATATATACATGGAAAAAGAATTATACTGTATATTTGGCCTATTTTTATTATGTAATGTCCACAGTAAAGGTAAAAGAATATATATATATATATATATATATATATATATATATATATATATATATATATATATGGAAAAATCGCCTAATTTATCTTACAACACGGACCCAATGTACTTTTTTCCTCATTTTCCCTTTTCCATTTTTTTAACAGGATTTCCAGCATAAAAATCCCACAACTTTTCCTTTTTTTTTTTTTTTTGGAGGATTTACAGCATATATAATAATCCCACAGCATTTCCACCTATTAATTTTTAGATCCGTTGTCCTGCCACTATATCCATTCACTGCATACGTGATGATAAAGCTTTTGGATAATGAATTAATATATGCTAATATATGCTAACTGAGGGGTAGTTGTGTGTGTGTGTGTGTGTGTGTGTGTGTGACCTGTTATGTGTAGTCAGGATTCCAGGGGCTTGAATGGTGAGCGAGTGGAAGTGTGGCTCAGTCAGTTGGGCATAGTTTGGTTAGTATATCATTCTATTTTTTTTTTTTTCTGGCTCTGGGAGTGGGAAAGAAGAGTTGGATGATGGTGATGGTGGTGGTGGTGATGATAATACTGTAATGGTAGTGGTGTGGTGATGATAATATCGTAATGGTGGTGGTGATGATGGTGATGGTGGTGATGGTGGTGGTGGTGATGGAGGTGGAGATGATGATGGTGGTGGTGGCGGTGGTGGTGGTGATGGAGTTGGAGATGATGATGGTGGTGGTGATGATGATGATTATGGTGGTAGTGATGATGATGATTATGATGGTGGTGGTGGTGGTGGTTGTGGTGTTGATGGTGGTGGTGGTGATTGTGATGATGATGGTGGTGTTTGGTGATGATGGTGGTGGGGATGGTGATGATGGTGGTGATGGTGATGGAGGTGGTGATGATGATGGTGGTGGTGGTGATGGTGGTGTGTGGTGGTGGAGGTCTGAGTCTGGTGAATGTTGATGGTAGAGAGTGGAATCTGAAGCAGCTGCTGTTTGCAGATGATACTGCACGGGTGGCTGATTCAGAGAAGAGATTGAGACAGTTGGTAGAGGAGTTTGGAAGGGTGTGTGAAAGGAGGAAATTGAAAGTAAATGAGAATAAGAGTAAAGTGATGAAGTGTACAAGGTTGGTAGATGGTAGGAAGATGAATACAGTTTTGAATGGTGAGTTGCTTGAGGAAGTAGAGTGTTTTAATTATTTAGGGTCACATATTGCTGTGGATGGAAGAATAGATGTAGAAGTGAAGTTTAGAATGAATGAAGTAGGAAAGGTGCTGGGAGGAATGAAAAAGTGTTCAGATGTCGTTCGCTTAGAATGGATGTAAAGAGAAGGCTGTATGTGGGTGTTGTGTTACCGACTGTGTTATATGGGGGTGAAACATGGAATATAGGTGTAGCAGAGAGGAAAAGTTTGAATGTAATGGAGATGAGGTGTCTGAGGAGTATGTGTGGAGTGAAGCGCATGGATCGAGTGGGAAATGATGAAGTGCGAAGGAGAACTGGAGTTGTTCGGGAGATGGCTGATCGAGTTGAGCAGGTGTTGCGATGGTTTGGGCATATGGAGAGAATGAGCGATTGGTGAAAAAGGTAACTAGGTCTGATGTGAGAGGTGTAAGGCTGAGAGGAAGACCACGAATAGGATGGATGGACAGTGTGAAGAGAGCGTTGGATGCGAAAGGGATGTCCGTTGAGCAAAGAAGAGTGGCTGTGCATGATAGGAATGAATGGAGAAAAATTGTATATGAATAAATGATGACGCAGCCCTAAGGGGATATTCTCCCGCATTTGGTCTGATCAGCTGATCAGTTCAGGTGCGGGTAAGGGGATGGGTCTATTATGATGTGGCAGGGGTAAACCAACTCTGCTGTCGGGCCCTGCTGCGGATGTCACCGATTGCACTGGGCAGTTGACCCTCGTGTGGTGTGGTGTGGTGAAGATCTGTACCTTCTCCCATTTGGGGCTAAGATGCGAATGAATGTGTTTGAGAGGGTAAGTAAATTGGGAGTGTGTCGTCCTGACTCAACTACCTCTCTTTCCTTGGGGGAAGTAGCCTAGGTTTATTGATAAATAGATAGATTTTTTTTGTTCTTGTTTTTCTTCTTGTCTGTTTTTGTTGTTCTTCATTTTATTATTATTATTACTATTATTATTATTATTATTATTATTATTAGCTATAATTTTTATAATAATAATAATAATAATAATAATTATTATTATTATTATTATTATTATTATTACTGTCTCCTGTTTTTCCTCCATCTATTCTTCTTTTCTTCCTTTTCTCTTCCTCCTCTTCCTCCTTCTCCTCTTCCTCCTCCTCCTCTTGCTCCCTCAGTTCATTTTCTTCCTCTTCTCTCCTCCTCCTCCTCCTCCTCTTCTTCTTCTTCTTCTTCTTTTCTTCTTCTTCTTCTTCTCTTCTTCTTCTTCTTTTCTTCTTCTTCTTCTTCTTCCTTCTTATTTTACTCCCCTCTATTAACTCTACCTCCCTCTCCTCCTCCTCTTCCTCTTGTACCATTCTTCCTCCTCCTCTTCTTCTTCTTCTTCTTCTTGAAAGCCCGCATCTTCTTTCTACTTCCTCCCCCCCTCCTCCTCCTCCTCCTTCTCCTCCTCACCTTCATCTACAGTGTGATAAAAAATGTGTTAATTGAAACGCCATCTTTCCGTCCCTTCCAGACACCCTCCAGCCGACCATAACACTTGAGGGAGATTGGATCGCAGTAGTAGTGGTAGCAGTAGTGCTAGTAGTACTAGTAGAAGTAGTAGTAGTAGTGGTAGTAGTAGTAGTAGTAGTAGTAGTAGTAGTGGTGGTAGTGGTGGTGGTGGTTGTAGTAATAGTGGTGGTGGTGGTGGTTTTGATGATAATAGTGCCACTTGCATTATTATTATTATTATTATTATTATTATTATTATTATTTTTATTATTATTATTATTATTATTATTATTAGCGGTAGTAGTAGCAGTTGTAGTAATAGCAGTAGTACTAGTAGTAGTAGTAATAGTAGCCTACCATTATTATGATCACCATCGTGATCGTCATCATTATCATCATTATTATCATCATCATCATCATCATCATGAACACCACCACCACCACCACAATTATTATTATTATTATTATTATTATTATTATTATTATTACCATCATCCCAAGTACATACAAACATCCACTCTTCCACCCGACTTAATATGACCTGCCCTGCCTTCCCACGCACCCACGCCACCATGCAGAGGTCAGGAGGGAGTGGGTGCTGTGGGCGTGGGCGTGCAAGAGAGCAGTGGGTGGAGGAAGCTACTGGCACTGTTTCCTGGGGGTGGGACCATGAACACGGGGTGAGGCAGGATGAAGTGAGCGATGTTTGGAGTGTTTAAAGTTTCTCTCTGTCTCTCTCTACTCACGGGAACATGTCATTTGTCGTCAAGGTGATGTCGTCCAGAGGTAGCGGGTCCGTTACATTCTGTAGCGCTTTTTTCAACTCGTTGTTTAGTACATCCGTGACGCCCACTGGGAAGAAGAAAAAGAGGATTAGGTTAGATGGGATGGATGGATACACAGATGTGCACCCGCACACACACACACACACACACACACACACACACACACACACACACACACACACACACACACACACACACACGCACGCACGCACGCGCGCGGGAAAAATAAAGTATGATCCCACCAAGTAAATCCATGAAGACAAGGTGAACATACTTGCTGAGGACTCTCCTTGTTGTTCCATCATAAAGAAGTAACCTCCTGATTTCAAGCAGGGCAGGGAGAACACCGACGATGACTCATGGTAGGGACGCCCAAAATAATCGACAACTGACGATCAGGTGGAGGCCGTTCACAGCATGGTCTTGAACGACAGACGTTTGTGTGTGCAACAGATAGCAAACACCATGGGCAACAGATAGCCAACACCATGGGCAACAGATAGCAAACACCATTGGAAAGTTCACGGACACTTTTGGCTCTTTTCCAGGCTGATGTAGCCAATTTCCTGTGGAGATTTGTGACCCAGCATGAGACACGGTTGGCCACTTTGAGCCTGAATCAAAGAATCAAAGCAAGCAGTGGAAACACCACAATTCTCCATCTCCCCCCAAATTTCCAGCAAGTAGCATCTGTCTACAAGGTGATGGTCTCAGTGTTTTGGGACCCTAAGGGAGTTGTCATGACTGATTACTAACAAAAGGGTCAGACTATTAATGGGGTCTATTATGCATCAGAATTGCCACACTTGAGACAAGCAATCAAAGAGAAACGAACAAGAAAATTGCTAGTGGATATGCAGCTCGTTCTGAACAGTGCCTGTCCATAAGGCACAGGTGGCAGTGGTTGAAGCTGCCACTGTGGCATTAAACTGTTGCCTTATGCTCCATACTCACCCGACCTAGCTCCGTCTGCCTTCTTCCTGTTTCCCAAACTGATATCCCAACTGCATGCACACAGTCTGTGAAAAGATAGTGAAGTCATCCATGCTGCTGAGGCGTAGTTGGAGGTTCAAGATGTGACCTTCTACCCTCGTTCTTCAGTGTACGAAAACACACACTTTACCACTGTACCACAGAGGCTCCTCCATATATACCTGTATATAGATAGATAGATAGATAGATAGATAGATATGTATGTGTACATATATGTATATTTTTCCACATTTTCCCTCATACTCGTAAACACACACACACACACACACACACACACACACACACACACACACACACACACACACACACACACACACACACACACACACCATTAACAAAGGCCAACGCAAATCTCATCTTTGCAGTGCCACCCTCCGATCCAGACAGCTGCAGGGCGTGGGCTGGCGTCTCCATGAAGATGCCCAGTTCTACCCTTCTGTCCGGCCTCTCTCCGTTCTGTACAGGGAAAGATGAGTGTCAGAGCTATGTGTGTGTGTGTGTGTGTGGTGTGTGTGTGTGTGTGTGTGTGTGTGTGTGTGTGTGTGTGTGTGTGTGTGTGTGTGTGTGTGTGTGTGTGTGTGTAAATGGTTTGTATGTGTGGATATTTCTATGTATTTATGCGTGCATGTGTGTGTGTGTGTGTGTGTGTGTGTGTGTGTGTGTGTGTGTGTGTGTGTGTGTGTGTGTGTGTGTGTGGTTGAAAAGTGTATGTGTATCTATGTATTTATGTGTGTATGGTTGTAAAATGTTTGTCTGTGTGTGTGTATGTATGTATTTGCGTGTGTATGGTTGTAAAATGTATGTATGTGCATGTTTGTAAAAGTTTTGTGTATATGTATGTATGTATGTGTCAAAATAATTACTTGTGAAATGCATTTGTTTATATATGTTTAGAAGCCAAATTTATGTATGCATGTGTATAGTTATACTGTATGTATGTATGTATCCATCAATAGGTTTATCAATATGTATGTACCGGTATGTATTCGTCTTTGTGTGTATCTATATGTACAGTATGTATGTATTTATATAAACAATATATTAGTTCTTTATCCAATTTACTTCTACGATATTTTGAGCACAAGAAATTTACCAGAACTTATGTTACTCAGAAATTCATGGGTTCTTGAATGAAAATGTGGATCACTATTTTTGTCTACAACTGTACCTAACATACTTCTCTGTGGCTGTGGTCTGCTGGTGACTCTTGTTAGGGTGGGATGGCATCTGTGAAGGAAAGTAGTAGTGGTAGTAGCAGTAGTGGTTATAGTAGTAATAAGTAGCAGTAGTAGCAGTTGTTGTAGTAGTAATAAGTAGCAGTGGTAGTAGTTGTTGTAGTAGTAATAAGTAGTAGTAGTAGTAGTAGTAGTTGTGTGTCCTGATGGCCAATATTAGATCAACATTTGGGTTTCACTGCTTTCTATGAGTCTTCTCGGTTACTAGTGAAATCTTAACCAATACTAAATTGTGGTGGGTATGGCACATCGTCACCCGGATCTTGAAAGACGATGGGATGCAACTCGCAGGCAGCTCCATCAGTTTCCTGCATGCCTGTGTACTGCTCGCGTTTCGGATGCCCTGAGTGAGAGACAGAGAGAGAGAGAGAGAGAGAGAGAGAGAGAGAGAGAGAGAGAGAGAGAGGTGGGAGGATTATTGTGTCTACTGACTAAGATTGTCCAAATGGGTGTAAAAAACAGAAATGAACATAGTTTACAAATGAATTCTTTCCCGTGCTGTTAGCGCTGGATGGGGGTGGTTTATTAGGACTCCATATTATAATTACAAATCATAATAGATAGATAGATAAATAGATAGATTGACAGCTCTATGCGAGCCTGGGAATGGGAAATGATCTTGCAAGTTACACTGAGGAAAAGCTGACGACAGACTAGGAAGTAGGAGTCAGGAGATGATGCAGTTAGTTGGTCAGCGATCACCAGGTGAACACACATACACACATACTCACACACAGGCTTCTAGAACTTTCCAATCACAAGGAACACACGTGATACGTCTCCTGTTTCACCAGAATTTAGGAAAGAGAGCTCAGAAGGAAGCTAGCCATAGAACAGACAGGTCGCAGGGAGAAGGGCTAAGCAACTTGAGAGAGAGACAGAGAGAGCGAGACAGAGAGATAGCTAGCGGGACTCTACTTTATACTTCACTCTGTGTGAGAGACTTGTTAATATTTCCAAGACAAATAAAAATAGTCCCATACTATTCTTTACCTCTCCTGTCATTGCACGACAAATGGGAAAGAAGATTATCTACTTACAAAGCTACTCAAGTATAACAACCGCTCGTCCACAAGTCTAATATATATATAATTCCACTACAAGCAACTACAAAGCCTTTTATGACATTTGGTAGCAGCGAACGTATACGAACCTCGTCTACGAATCAACATTGATTTCCTACAAAATATCAAGATTGAAAACAAGAATACCTCTCACAACCAACAACTCACAAATAGCTCCTGACAGTTCTCTCCAACCCCCCCTTCGTCTCCCCGAGCATCACGCTGATGTAGAGGTGAAGAGGTCACACGACGCCTTGCAAGTAGTTTAACAAAGTACTGATACAAACAATCTTGAAATTTCTATGACGAACTAACGAACTACAACCATCTACAATCAACTACAAGTAACAACTCTACGAGTCGTCTGCATAATCTTCTACAAGCACCTACAAGTAGCGGCAGTCTTCATCCGACAACGAGTAAATCACAAGAAAAAAGGACCACGAATACCTAGAGGGAAAAAAACGGAACAAACAAACGAAGAGTTAGACACGACTCATAACTCATCTTACTCACTCATCTTCACTCAAGTTACTTATCGCTACTCATTCACTCACCACAGCTACCAGTGTGGGAAGTCGACGTCATCATGCGTGCTTGCTGAAAAGACGCCACGTCAGTCAACTCACCACCTGCACCACCACTCACACCATTCCCACCACGGTAAAAATTAGTGAGTTACATAGTTACTTCATTTATACAATACACAGTGATAGACAATAAGCTTCTGCACCAACATATAAAACGTGCTGTATAGTTACAGCTTAAATACATATACCTACTTTAGTTATCTGCATAACTCAAACACTAAATAATCACCAACAATAAACATTTTACACTGTATATATTCATTCATTTATTATAACATTTATTTACTACCAACGAGTGTTACCATTTATACCGACATAAAATACGTGTTTCATATATACAGCTATACATTATTATATCTACAAAGTGATAATGCAAATATACCATCACAGTTACTCAGTGAGCGATTAAAAGAACTGTAATAAACATTTATTAATTAAAGCTACCTAGTGGAAACATATAAATTAAGTTACAAGGTAAACTACAGAAAAAAAAAATGGCCAACACAAATGACGTTAGCAAGAATGAACATCTTCAACACAATCGTGAAGACAAAGATTTCCACACAGTGCTGACACATATATTGCCCATGATAGGTACAAGTGAACAACAAGTCAGTGTATATAGTTAATACTGTATAAAGTGTATATATATATTTTTTTTTATAAAACAACAAAATATGGGACTATATAATATCATTTTCAATAATACCTGTGCGATATAAACTAAATCTTAAAAAATGGTCCCTAGGAAATTAGCCAGTAATTATGCAACCATGAACAACATGGAAAAAGCGTACACAAGCGAAGAAAAACAAACTATAGAAAATCAATACATAAAAAAAAAAAGGAAAGAAAAAGTAAGAAAGAAAAAAGAGAGAAATGGAGTAAGATCACATAACAAACAAATGAAAATAAGTGTAAGTGTTACTACAAATGCCAAAATACCACATAAACTACAAACACAAAAGCAAACGGTTGTCTCCACAAGCTAGTGGCATGGCACATCATATCATCGACCGCAGCATATGTTAGGACTGCAATAATTACAATTATGTAACGACAAACGATTGCATTATGTTACACTTGCTACAATTATGTAACTACAAACGATATGTAACAATTATGTAACTCCATATTATAATTATGTAACGACAAACGATTGCATTATGTTACACTTATTACAATTATGTAACTACAAACGATATGTAACAATTATGTAACGACAAACGATTGCATTATGTTACACTTGTTACAATTATGTAACTACAAACAATATGTACCAATTTATGTAACAGTTGCATTAACAAGATGTAACTTTTATGTAACTTTAACTACAATTATAAGGCCAAGACACTTATGTAACAGTTGCATTAACAAAATGTAACTACAATTATAAGGCCAACACAATTATGCATTATCACAATATTTTGTAACAATTCACAAAATGTTACGATTATGTCTTACCACAATGTTAGTACAATATTATAAGTCATACAACTATAGCACAATTCTGTATTACCAGTATCATCATACAAGTTAGGTGAAATATTAGACATTACTAAAGTGATAACTCAATATGTAATGTATAACCTAGCAGTATTACCTGTCACGGGTTTTTTATAATATCACAGTGTTTTAAAATAAATGCTTAAATATTATGTAATTGATAATAATATTCAATAATATTAAAGAGCAGGGACAATGATTGTCTTGCTAAATCGAGCAACGATTCTCTAAGAACGAGAATTTATAAACTTTCTCAACAGTACACAGCAGAGACTAATTACTCACAAATGCTGAATTAGTACTGTTAGCCTCTGGAGAAAGTTACTTCACCCCTGACAATAAATAACTAATACTAATAATAATATCAGGTCCTTGCTGATGCTTAACTCCTGGCACAACAGATTTTAAGTTAATACAAGACTGGTCTAAGTACCAGTTATGAATAGTAAAACGTTTATGCAAGCTAGGAGCTATATGGAAAATAAGCTTAATTTGGAGAAATGAAACAAGATTTTACTTTACATTAAACTCAAGAAAAAGAACTGTTAAATTTATTGATTACAAAAAATAAATTTAACGTTACATTTCAAATCAAATCAATGAGACCGCACTCACTCACTCACACAAAAGCTAAATACTTACGCCTAGGAAAAAACACCTTAACTAAACTCTTAAGACTACAAAATACAAAAAGGAAATACTGTAGTCGATGAATGCTTTTATCACCCAGGGGGTGGGAGCTTGGATTAACTGTACTCTGTGGAGCTTGGGTGCAAGCTGACCTCTCACACTTCTGGAGCACAGGACCTCTCTCCGTCAAAGCAACAACTAGACTGAGTAAGTCGTGGGAAAAAAAGGGGGAGCAGTAGGCCGCATTTAGCTAACAGTCAAGTGAGCGAAACGTGCCCAAAACAAATCGCTCGGCGGAAGCACTAATGTCTTACGCAAAGACGATAACGTATGACACTGAAAAATTGATTTGACAAAGCTTCCGTCCGAATGAGCGGTTAACTGAACGATAAACAGTGAGTTTTCCACTAATAGTTCGTGGCTTCTCACAAAAGGGGAATGTCGCGAATTTTATTCGTGACATTACGCCCCTACAAAATTAAATTTTTTCCTTATGGGAAAAAATTTGTGGATATATATATATGTACACATCCTAACTCAGTCACACAAGATTCACACTGTGGTGTGTGTGCTATCCTGCTACAGAAGAAAGTCACAGTCGCCAGTGAGCGAAAAAACCTTGTATTTACGTTAATAGAAGCAAGCTTGAGGGAAAAACTCCGTGACGACGGTGAAAATCCTGTACTCAGGTCAAACTGAGCGAAAAGTCGCTACATTTACACTGACAACTAATTGTTGTGTAGCGTGGTGTATGTAATACACGGTGTAGGTGTGACAGGTGTAGTGTAACTGTACCTACGTGTAAAATGACACAGTAAATAATAATATGGCGACGACGAAGGCAGAGAAGAGGCGGCAGCGTGCGGCAGACAATCAGCTGGTCCACACAGCAAAACTGCTACACCCATTGCTGAACCTGCAAAACCAATTAAGGTGGAGCATCAAAAGTGTCAATGAGACAAAATTCTTATTACGTTACAATTACTCTCTCTGCCTAGCAATCAGTACATGCTATGAAAAGTACACTCGAGGTCGCCATTAATTTTAGCACACGATTAATGTCGGCAAGTTGAGAATCCTTGTGCAAACTCGGGTCTTCCATAGCCTCGAACTGCACACGGGTCCTCAACCTGTGCCTTAACCTACAGTTCTTATATTAATATCGGGAAGCTGAGAATCCTTGTGCAAACTTGGGTCTTCCATAGCCTCAAGTCGCCTCTGCGGAGTTCTCTCTCGAACTTCCCCCTTAACCTACAGTACTTATATTAGTATCGGGGAGCTGAGAATCCTTGTGCAAACTTGGATCTTCCATAGCCTCAAGTCGCCTCTGTGGAATTCTCACTTCCCCCTTAACCTACAGTACTTATATTAGTATCGGGGAGCTGAGAATCCTTGTGCAAACTTGGGTCTTCCATAGCCTTAAGTCGCCTCTCAACTTCCCCCTTAACTTACGGTACATAATATGTATGTATAGGCCCTGGACATAATGTGTCCTGCAGGGCCAGTGGGCGAGACGTCAGGTCTGCACCCACTTCACCACTACCCTGTCTCTCAACTGACTCAGAGATTACGGGCGTGGTTACAAATGGCACAGGAAGGGCACGTCCCTGATTAGTGGTGATACTTTGGCACACACTGCAGGAATGGACAAAACTATCTATGTCTCGTCCCATCCCTGGCCAGAAAAAGTCAGCTCGGATACGGCCCTGGGTCTTCCTTTTCCCCATGTGACCTCCTGAGGCTGAACAATGACCCCATTGTAACACTGCTAGGCGGTACTTGGCGGGAACGACAAAATGCAGTCGAACCTCGCCCTCGGGTGTTCGTGACTCACGGTAGAGCCGTCCTTGTTTACGAAGGAACCTGGCTTGTCCTCCCCGTGAATACTTGATCACTTTACCCTCCAGCTTCTTGCGCACTGAGGCAAGTGTCGAGTCAGTCTGTTGCTCTTGGACAACATCTTGACTACGAATCAGATCTTGTGGCGTTGCGACGGTCAATGGAGTGACGCGATTTGGAGCCTTGGCCATGGCTCGTGTTATCGCAGCAGCCGAAGTCTGAGTAGCAACATCTATGGCACAACTATTTTTGATGCCAGGTATGTTGCCTAATATGAGGTCAAATAAAGGTTCTGGCATGACAACTGCAGCTGTCAGGCCAGTGAAAAATGGAGATGCCACCTGGATACGTGCCTCAGGGAACAATCTCACTGATCCATCAATAAGTCTAACTTGGATCTGTTGACCTGTATACTTATCAGGCCGAACTAAACTCTGCTTAACAGAGCAACCTGAGGAACCATTGTCCCTCAGGACATTTACAGAAACACCTCCCACAGACCCTGGCTGAACAAGAAAGGCAGTGTTGTTGGTGGAAGGGTCTGAGGAGGTAGCAGCCAGTCATTCATGAGACTGCGGAACAACCGATGCAGCAAACGTGGCGCCCTGGGAACTAGGTGTCTGAGGAGAGTTCATGGTCGGAGGGGGACTTGTGAACTGTTGGGAAGTACCTGTACTGGTAGAGATGGCACCACCGGGTACTTGTTGTGGAATGAAGGCTGCATTTGCCTCCTGCCTCCGATACACTAATTGACCTGATTGAGGGTTACGTGGCTTGTCCTTGTATTGCTGCTGCTGCTTGGGGAACTGCTGCTGGTTGGGGTGCTTGTTGTACCGCTTCCAAGCAGGCTGCTGTGTATTTTGCCCCTGGTCCTTCTGCGGTTTGCTTGGACCTTGGCCATTACTATGAGAACGGCCTTGGTGCTGGGATTCAGTCTGAGACGATTTCCCAGATTTATCAGGTTTTCTGTTCCAGGTGTTTTGCTTACGAGTTTGATACCCGTATGCAGTAAAGAATGCGTCAGCCTTCTCTGCCATTTGGCTGGCATCTTTCACCTGACAGATCTTAAGCTGTGCTATGAGCTCAGCAGGCCACGACCTCTCTAGCTGTGTACGCAGCATAAGGTCAATTATCCCCTCATGCGTGGAAGGAGTTTCATCTTTCTCCATCCACTCATTTAAGTAAGCTGTGAGACGATCAAGGAACGAACAGCTGTCTCCTTGTCTTGGAGACGAGTTCACATGAACTGAACTTTGGCGTCATCTACTGTGAGACCATACGCCTTAATGAGTGCAGCTTTCATCATCTCATATGTGAGATTGTCTCCACGAATTCTGTGGAGAATATCGAGGGCAGGGCCCTCAAATAAACTAAGAAATTGGATCCGCTTAGCTGCCTCATCCAGTTGATACATGTCTGCCATGTCCTCAAAACGAGCTATGTACGGCTCGATTCGCTCGCTTTCCTTGTATGAAGGAAGCTTGATGCGTGGGGTTGCCAGGACATGTGCTGGGAGAACGCTCGTGGAGCTTGGACCAACTGCACCAGACGTGTCTGAAGCCAAGGAATCTCGCTGGAACTTCAGCACTTCAAGTTCATGTTTTTCGCGTGCTTCTCGCTCGGCACGTTCGTGTTCTCGTTCTCTCTCTCGTTCCTCACGCTGTTCTCGCTCGTATTCCCGTTGTTCCCGCTCTTTTTCTAACTCGAGCTCGCGTTGTTTCTGCTCGTGTTCGCGCTCCTTTTCGCGTTCCTCACGCTGTTCTCGCTCATATTCGCGCTGAATCTTACGCTCTTCACGGGCATCATTCTCGCGCTGCTGCTCCTGATTATGCCGTAAGAGTATATACTCTTTAATTTCGGTTGGGTCCGAAAGACCCATTTCTTTGGCTTCCTGTAAAAATACAGTAGTAGCCATGGCGCTAATTTATTAAGCAAACCGAAATTGAGTACTGACTGCTTAGCGACGAATACTAATAAACACAAGTAAAGAATACAGACACAAGCTAGTGGTGACCAGTCTTATCTAGTTAACTGGCAAAGAATAAATCAAAAATGTAAATGACTGGGAAGACTCAATAATAGACACAATGGGTAGCGACTACCCAGGAGCGAATAAAATCGTCTGGCGTTACCAAAAATAAAGTACTAAATAGAGTTAAGTACTCTATAGATTAATAAAGCAAAAATTCACTTGCTAAATTAACGGTAAACACCAGTAAACTTGTGCCTATAAACTTTAATGATAAATTCCTAAATATGAACGAGTGAGCACTATCTCGTGAATAGCTTTATAGCTAGGAGTTAATATCCTGGAATGAGGTCGCCAATTGTCACGGGGTTTTTAAAATATCACGGTGTTTTTAAAGTAAAAGCTTAAATATTATTTAATTTATATTAATATTCAATAATATTGAAGAGCAGAGACAATGATTGTCTTGCTACATCAAGCAACGATTACTTTACGCTGGCTTGTGCACGATTCTCTAAGAACGAGAATTTATAAACTCTCTCAACAGTACACAGCAGAGACTAATTACTCACAAATGCTGAATTAGTACTGTTAGCCTCTGGAGAGTGTTACTTCACCCCTGACAATAAATAACTAATACTAATAATAATATCAGGTCCTTGCTGATGCTTAACTCCTGGCACAACGGATTTTAAGTTAATACAAGACTGGTCTAAGTACCAGTTATGAATAGTAAAACGTTTATGCAAGCTAGGAGCTATATGGAAAATAAGCTTAATTTGGAGAAATGAAACAAGTTTTACTTTACATTAAGCTCAAGAAAAAGAACTGTTAAATTTATTGATTACAAAAAATAAATTTAACGTTACATTTCAAATCAAATCAATGAGACCGCACTCACTCACACACACAAAAGCTAAATACTTACGCCTAGGAAAAAACACCTTAACTAAACTCTTAAGACTACAAAATACAAAAAGGAAATACTGTAGTCGATGAATGCTTTTATCACCCAGGGGGTGGGAGCTTGGATTAACTGTACTCTGTGGAGCTTGGGTGCTAGCTGACCTCTCACACTTCTGGAGCACAGGACCTCTCTCCGTCAAAGCAACAACTAGACTGAGTAAGTCGTGGGAAAAAAGGGGGAGCAGTAGGCCGCATTTAGCTAACAGTCAAGTGAGCGAAACGCGCCCAAAAGAAATCGCTCGGCGGAAGCACTAATGTCTCACGCAAAGACGATAACGTATGACACTGAAAAATTGATTTGACAAAGCTTCCGTCCGAATGAGCGGTTAACTGAACGATAAACAGTGAGTTTTCCACTAATAGTTCGTGGCTTCTCACAAAAGGGGAATGTCGCGAATTTGATTCATGAGATTACCATTGCACAATTATATGCGTATGTCTGTTATACATACACATCTCACAAAATGTATACAACTTGTTTAAAATGTAATATTACTGAATAATTACTATTTACTATGAATATTATATGTATACAATATTCATACAATTATGTTACTTTTACAATATTATGTATTTCACTTAATTAGCTTATAAGTTCATTATAATGTGTATATAATATTTATTAATATGTTATGACTATTAACTGTCGATGGTACGCCATTTTCGCGTGACCGAGCATATATTAGGACTCCATATTATAATTACAAATCATAATAGATAGATAGATAAATAGATAGATAGACAGCTCTATGCGAGCCTGGGAATGGGAAATGATCTTGCAAGTTACACTGAGGAAAAGCTGACGACAGACTAGGAAGTAGGAGTCAGGAGATGATGCAGTTAGTTGGTCAGCGATCACCAGGTGAACACACATACACACATACTCACACACAGGCTTCTAGAACTTTCCAGTCACAAGGAACACATGTGATACGTCTCCTGTTTCACCAGAATTTAGGAAAGAGAGCTCAGAAGGAAGCTAGCCATAGAACAGACAGGTCGCAGGGAGAAGGGCTTAGCAACTTGAGAGAGAGACAGAGAGAGCGAGACAGAGAGATAGCTAGCGGGACTCTACTTTATACTTCGCTCTGTGTGAGAGACTTGTTAATATTTCCAAGACAAATAAAAATAGTCCCATACTATTTTTTACCTCTCCTGTCATTGCACGACAAATGGGAAAGAAGATTACCTACTTACAAAGCTACTCAAGTATAACAACCGCTCGTCCACAAGTCTAATATATATATAACTCCACTACAAGCAACTTCAAAGCCTTTTATGACAGGATCACTTCTCTCAGTACAGAGTATGTTTGTACCTTCAGTATTACAAATTATTACTTCAGGATCCATAAAACACGACTTGAACGTGAATAGTAACACTGCCCACCTGTCACACAAGTGCAAAATGGCTGGTATAGTACATTGTCCATCTGTATATATATATATATATATATATATATATATATATATATATATATATATATATATATATATATTGGTCCATCTGTATATATCTATATATATATATATATATATATATATATATATATATATATATATATATATTGGTCCATCTGTATATCTATATATATATATATATATATATATATATATATATATTGGTAAAATGTGCGTTTTCGTACAACGCCCCGCCAGGGTAATAAACTTTAGGAGTGTTCACCCGGCCACGTTCTGAATTAGTGGATATAAGGGGTGCTGTGGCTGAACCAGTGTCGCGTACTACAAAAAATGCACCCAGTCGGCTTGCGGGGGCCAATTACACTTTGTTCACAGACTACACACATATCCCTACCAGAAGGTCTTAGCCACTTGGTACAGATACATAGGCTGTATCGTCTCCACTTTGATCGGGATAGGCCGGTCCTGCAGTGAGCACTCAAACGGCTGATGGTGATATATATATATATATATATATATATATATATATATATATATATTTTTTTTTTTTTTTTTTTTTTTTTTTTCGGGCATAAAAGTCCCCTTTTTTTTTCCAAAAAAAGTGTCCCAGAAAATCACCCTGTGCCTTATATGCTCAAGGTCAGGCTTTTGGTGGCATTGGGCTTCTGGCAAGTGGTAGTTTCAGTGCTGTGGTAGGCCTACCGGTACCATAAACGAACTCCAAACACCTTCCTTTCAAAAGTGTTTCCCAAATTCTTTAGAATGATTAGCAACTAAATATTATAAATTACAAATATAGTTATACACATGTTATTATAGCAATAAATTACATCATCATCATCATCATCCGGAAGTAACATTAATTTCATGCAGGAAAGTTTTATGTACAGGTTTATTTAGGGGGTGTAAAAAAAAACGAAAAAAAACACATACACAAAAACACCTTAAAAATCATGTGAGAAAACAAATATTGACGAGACAGTTCCATTGATATATAATATAATGCCTTAACTATCGAAATGATGTATGTAATTAAACCCCAACTTTAATGATTAATTACCCAAAAAAGGGTCTTGAGGGTAACGCCCCTCTGGTCCTGGGTGCCTCATATATATATATATATATATATGTATATATATATATATATATATATATATATATATATATATATATATATATATATATATATATATATATATATATATATATATTCCAGTCCATGCAACTCACTCACCGCCTAAATTCTGTAAACTAATAGTAGATAGGATGAGGAGGAGGAGATGGCTTCGTTGCCTCACTCCTATTCCCGAACAGCAAGGTGGGATAGGGCTTGGGCTGGATTAGGGGTGGATCGGCAGGGTGTTGGGCGTGGCTGGGCGTGGGATGGCGGTGTACGTAGACGATTTTCACGTCGGATAGGTCCACACTGATGCCCATGGAGGATTGGAGGTTTGTGTCCGAGGCTAGGGCTTCATGGAATAAAGATGTCTGCAAGGAAGACTATTAAAAGAAATAATTATAACAACAGTAATAATGATGATAATAGTTATAATAGTAATAATGGTATAGTAGTTGTTGTTGTCATAGTGATGTAATAGTAGTAGTAGTAGAGCAAGTAGTAGTATTAGTAGTAACAGTAATGGCAGTATGGTAAGTAGTAGTAGTGGCAGCAACAGTATTAGCGCTATTATTATTATTATTAGTAGTAGTAGTAGTAGTAGTAGTAGTAATAGTAGTGGTGGTATTGGTGGTGGTGGTGGGAGGCGAGGTTCAACTGTAACGTGAAGTCAGCGGACCGTAGACTTACTGTAAGTTGCCCTCCCCCTGCACCCCCACCCTCCCACACACACCACAAAGCCAGCCAGGAGACAGGACGTGTGTGTTGGGCAATCCCCCGGTCCTGTCCTCCTCCCTTACTATATTTTAACCAGCCCATACCCCACTGACCGGGCTAATGTATGGCCCGGCCTGCGCTATATGTGCAGGAAATCTTTAAACGAAACGAACCCCACCCTCCTCTTTTGGGGGAGTTAGCCATGATATGAAGGCATCCCTCTCCATCACCATACCGACTTTTATAGCTTAATTATTAAAAATTCTAGAAAAATAACCAGGTTCCGTTTGAAATTTGAGTTCCATCATATTTTTGTCTAAATCTGGCTAATTTCAACCTGCAGTTTATCATAATGAAAGATTTTAACAAAAGTTTTGAGGTATCTCCGAGTGGGGAGAAATGGAGGAAGGACACAGTGGGAATAGACTAAAGCAAGACAGAGAATACGCAAAGCTAGAAAAGAAAAGACAGAAAAAAGAGCAAAGAATAGTAAATGAGGGAAGATGAAATGTTAGGAAGAATGGAGAATGAAATGAAGAGGAGGAAAGACGAAGATGAGGTAAAGGAAATAGAAGAAATTAACAAGCAAGAACAGGTGTGAGAATAAGAATGGTCAGTACGAATCACAAAACAAATACGAACTGAGGGAAAACGAGACATAAGTATGGCATGAGACAGACTGGAAGAACAAAATGGAGGAAGAAAAAAGGGACTCATAGAATAGTAATAGAAACTGATGAGTGCAAGGCAATGAATGAAAAAGGAGGGAAATGAGGGGACAGAGGAAGGATAAAAGAATATGAACTATTAGAAGAGGAGATGCGAAAAAATAAATGAGAATGAGAGAGAACACAGAGAGAAGAGGAGTATGGAAAGAGACCTACTCGAGACAGAATATGAGAACGGCAGGAAAGGTGAAAAATATGGTGAGTCCCCCCCAAAAAAAAATAACAATAATCTGAACTAAAAATATATGTGAGGAAGAATGAGAAATGAGAACAGAAAAGACGAAGAGAAAGCAAGACGAGGAGGGAAGAAAGAGGGAAGTAGGAGGCAAGTAAAGGAAGTAGACGAAAAGAGGAAATGATCGATAAGAAAATGAACTATAGGAAAACGAGCTTTAAGAAAGAATATAGAGCCAATACAGTGCACTCTGTGATTGTGTGACGAGCGAGCAAGCGCCATGTTATCACAATCTCTCTCTGATATAAAATTATTGGCCGAATCTCAGATATTTAGTTGCTAGAAATGATGCAAAAGGACACTTTTACGACGAAAAATCTTTTTTATTCTGATTTCGTAAGTGAGGCATTCACCGATTTGAGCCGAAGACGCCCTTTGAAAACTTGAGATTCAAGGGAGTCCCTACGCCATTGTGGATGAGTTTTTACTTGATAAACTTTACTAAATAAATGGATCACATGCAGAAAGAATTTTAACTCAGCTTCAATAGGAATAAAGTTTCCTAGCATGATGGTCGAGTCGGGCCCGGCTGCTCATTTCCAAACTTACCAGGGAGTGTATATCACTGGCTAGCATCGCTCGCTCGCTCATAATAAGATTATGCTTCACAGAAAAAAAATAAAAAATGTGACCATAAAGCCACAGCATGAAAACACAGTGTTTCAGAGAAGAGAGAAGAGCACACGAAAATAAATTGGAGGATGATGCGATAAAAGTAGGAAATTAGAACAGAATGGAAAAAAAAAAAAAAAAAACATGAGGAAAAAGGAATGGTCGAACTAATGAACACATGTGAAAGCAAGTCTGGGCATGAAAACTGCAAGGAATAAGAGCAAATTGTAATGAATTACTGGAAAAAGGGATGTAGGAATGGGATAAGGAGAGGACGAGGCGGAAGGGAAGATGATGAGAAAAAGGAGAGGGGAGTTATAAAGCAAGCAAGAACGTGCGTGAGCTCAGTAAGAAAAGCGAGGATAATAGAGAACAAGACAAGTAGAAGAAAAAAAAATGTAGACAAGATGCATGATGAAGTGAGAAACGAGAATGTGGGAAAACGAAGAAACAAGACGACGAGAACTGAAGATTAGTAATAAGTAACAGGAATGCAAGACAAATGATAAGAACGGCGGGAATATCTAATACAAATACGAAATGCGTGAACACGAGATCTAGGAAGAAACATGATTATAACAGAATAAGAAGCTCCGACAGAATAAGAGATGAGGAAAAAGGACAGAGGAGGAATATAGCAAGACGAAGCATGAGAACAGCAGGAAATGAGAACGTAATGGATGGTTTGGAGAGAGAGAGAGAGAGAGAGAGAGAGAGAGAGAGAGAGAGAGAGAGAGAGAGAGAGAAACCAGTGGGACGACTAGAAGTAGGAATGCAAAGGGAATAAGGAAATAAGACAAAATAGGATAATAAGGTGAGGGCTGAAAGAAGTGAAGTAAAGCAAGCATTAACACGAGTGAAACAATAAGAAAGGCTAATATAGTAGAGGGCAGAATAATTATCATGTACGGTACTACATCTTCACCAATTTACTCTTAGTAAAGTGCTAAGCTGGTTCCTGACATTACAAAGCACCATGCACGACCCCTGATGTATAATTAACACTACCATAAAAGCATCTAATGGAATTTGCACTAACTTCAGATGGTGACGCTTTTGTAAGTGCTTAGTCCATGTTTTAGAATTTTACATGCAGGAAGGTGTACAACATTTACATTTTCAGGAATGTAAATGAACTTAACACTAACGCCATTGAATATCCGCAACCTTATACATCGATACTGTCACATATACTGTTTTCGATCTCTCAGCCAATTTTGAAGTTACAAGATGGACGCCAATTTGGAAATCGCATAAAAATCTTCAGTTATTTTCATTTCATAGACAACTCGTAATTTCCAATAGTTTTTCCTTAAGTCGAGGAAACGATTTTTTATAAGGCATATTAGCGTAACAGCCGACTGCGCAAGAAGTAACAGTCTATGCGTGATCATTTTCCAACGATTGGTGAGAGGGTTGGTTTTAGGAAGTGTGTGGGAATATTTTTGGTGTAATCTAATGAGTTTTTTTTTTTTTTTTTTTTTTTATGTCAGGAAATCACAGGAAGATGATGAGCCAAATGAGACAATATTCAGCACTGCCTGACTTGCTCGCTCGCTCGCTCGAACACGTTCCACACTTTCAGTGTGGAAACTACATGTTCTCAAATACATTTCGTGCAAGCAAGTATGTAGAGGTCACCAGTGTAAAGATCATTTCTGACCCGAGTGTACGCAAACTTAAAGCCAGTGAAGAAGGAAACGAAAATTTGTGCGTGGACTGCTTGAAAATAATTACAACAGACGAGTAGTTTTTGCGAGGTCACAAGCTTCCCCTGGAATACGAATCACAACGTCTCCAGTTGAACTGCTAAATGAACAAGCACAAGGGTGAAACAAATACCTGAACGTACTTTGCATATAATGGCATTCACTAGTAACACTACGAAGAAATGTGTCATAAGCTAACAACTAACAAATAACTACCAAGAAAAATCGACGGTGAAAACGACAGAACAGTAAATGTTAAAAGAAAAAGAAAAACAAAAAGATACTGACTGTCACCCCACCACCAACTTCTACAATGAGTGAAATAATATTCAGGTATATGAAATGGAAGAAACGAGACAAACACATAAAGAGATACATCAATAGATGCACTGATATATGGACAGATAACACACACACACACACACACACACACACATATATATATATATATATATATATATATATATATATATATATATATATATATATATATATATATATATATATATATATATATATATATATATCATCCAGTCCTACGTTGCCCCATGAGGAGCGTAGGAGCCCGGGGGCTAGGCAAGTTGGTCCTGGCACTTAAGATGAGAGTGACCAGCCTCACTCATCCCTGAGTGTCATTACGTGGGCAATAAACCCCAACCATCCCTTGGATATAAATCTTCACCGGTTCAATCCGATTGGAGCGCTGTAATTACCCACTAAACCACCAGGCGCCAAAATTTGGCTATATGGTTACCACACCCTGCGTAGTAAATAGTTTCCTGGTATAAAGAAAACCATTTGGCTTGTCACTCAGTGTAGAGTCACCAAAAGGCCAAAGGAAGAGGAAAGAATGAAGGAAAGAAAGAAGAGGAAGCGTAAAGTCACTTGTTTGTAGGCAGAAGGACAAGGAAAAAAATGAAGGAAATAAAGACAGAAGTGGAAGTAAGGAAGGATGGAGGAGAGGAAAGAGCAGACACTTGAGAGAAGCACTACATCCAGTGAGTGGATGGTGAGCACCCTCACCTACCACCATCTATATAATACATATATATATATATATATATATATATATATATATATATATATATATATATATATATATATATATATATATATATATCATCTTAATTATAAAATGCATATCATCTACAGAACACACACACACACTCCCTGACCAAACTTATAGTTCCCCAATAAAGGATAGTTGCATAGACATTTCTCTCTCTCTCTCTCTCTCTCTCTCTCTCTCTCTTCATGTATTAGACTTTATATATATATATATATATATATATATATATATATATATATAATATATATATATATATATATATATATATATATATATATATATATATATAACACTGACCTATAACTTTAACTCTGCAGTTTAGTCCACTGGTCATAACAGAGTAGGTTAAGAAAGAACTTATAGAAAACGTAAGCCTCGAAGCATTTTTCAACGTCTCCTAGTCCGCCAGGCTAAAACGCTAGCCGTTGTAGCCCTCTGTTCGTCTGTTTATCTACATCTGCCCGTCTGCCTAGCTGTCATCAGCACAAACTTCTCACTATGTAATTTATTTAAACCTTTAATCCTAACAAAGTAGGTTAGACATAAAATTAAAGATAATGTGCCTAATGAACATGATTTTCCAACTTGCGACCTGAGTTATTAATAGACAGTTTTCGCATTCCTTCCTCTACCCTTCCGAAGCCCCGCCCAATTCGTCACTGACTGGTAGTTTCTATTCGAGCGAAATTTTAAACCCCGAGGTTTTAATTGCTCTCTGATCTCGATATCATTTAAAATTTTCTCCATCATATATTAAAAGCATTACTAATATTGTCGATGTTGTTAATGGCGAAGAGTGTCTGGCAATAATTCTTACACATTTAAATACTATTTTGCGTAATATTTAATTGGCAATGCATTGCATGGCAGTTTCCAGCGATATTTTCATTGTATGTAAATGTACGCTTTATTTGAAGCAGAAGCAAGACATTACCAATTCATTTCATATTCCTCCAGTTTTTCAGTATTTTTCTGAATATTTTCAGGGTGGTAAAATACCTTTTCCTACTGAAAAATTTTCCCCTTGTTATTATCATCACGTTCCTTAGGTTGTACCGACGATTGTTTCAGACATAATGGAAGAATCTTAACGTACTCAAAGGTTGATTTTCGTTTCCCAGTTTCCCAACTGGAGGTTAGGTTAGGTTAGGTTAGGTTAGGTTAGATTAAATTATTGGGTACAGTTAAGCTGTGATAGGTTAATTAAACACCTAGGTTCGACAGTCCGCTCTGCCATTACGATGACAAATCAAACAAATTGTCACACAAGAGCATAGCTATAAATAACGGAGAACCAGTTCTAATAACAAATGTTTATTTACCACCCCAGAAATAATCAGAAAAAAATATAACAGATCCTAAGGAAGAAGAACTGATTTGGTAAGATCCTTCTGCTGCTTCAAATAACACGTTTGCTTACTCTTGTTCTTTACTGATTTTCTTATATGAATATACTATTGTTTATAAAACCAAGGAAGTGTGTTTGTGGGCATACTTCTATAATTTCAATCGCCATGTTTGTCTAGGATATAAAGCTTTATAAGAAAAATAAAAATATTTCGGGGAGCAAAGGGTAGTTGAGATCCAACGACCTCTTAGGCCAGGTTCAGTCACGCCTTAGCTTGTATGCCGGATGGTTCCTTTTCTCAGTCAGGTTACGTGCTTGTCCTTGTAACGTAACTATTAGGCTACAATTGCACGGACATTATAATAAATGTAAATATATTAGGTGGGCAAAGAATTACCTAGGGAATACTGCAGTGAGGTATGTATACTCGTAAATATGCCGAATTTTGAGTCAGAAATAGGGCTCATAGTCTTCGTAAATAGTGTGTGTATTTCGTCGCATAACAATGACTATCGTTTTTTATAAAGCCAACAATTTTGTTTACCATATAAGAGGAATAGCACTAAGGACACAGGAGGTATGCACTTGGGTTTTTGTGAATCAACGAAAAATTATGTAGAACTTCATGGTTCATATTATATTTGAGTAATGGGGTAGGGCAATAAGGATTGTTACAGATAACGCCGATATCTTTTAATAGTCTAGTCTTGTTGTCTCCAGACGGTTTTACTCAGTTTTGAGAAGACCTAGTTGTACTGGAGAAGTAAATGAATGCATTATCTAACCTTCAGAACTGGATAAGAGTTTGTGATGGTGGTGAGTAAAGCATGAACTCCGACAGTGGCGTACCCAGAAAGTTGAAAGGGGGGGGGGGCTTATATTTTTAACTGTGCAGCCCATGACTTTCGCAAGCGCAGCGAGCCCGTACAACTGGGGGGTTCCAGGGGGACGCTGTAGGCTCCACCCCCCCCCCCGGAGAAAATTTTTGCATTTTGGCCGATTTTATGATAATTTTGAGGCCATATGGAATGGGTGTACGACATAAATATAGCATATTCCAAAGTCATTTTTAAGTACTCTGTGCCATTGAGTTATGATTTAGTCCTTCCAGTAACCTTATACTACTAATTCAAACGCTCACATTTCGATCAAACAACTTTACAGCAGTAATAAACTAATAGCATTTCGATCAAACAACTTTACAACTGTATTAAACTAATAGCAATAACATTAAAAAATTATGATAATTTAATCACCGTTTTAGTCTTAATTACAAACAGTTAGAGGCAAAACATATCCAACATAATTTTCTTGCTGATAATTCAGTTGAAACAGATGAAGCTGATGTGCAGTTCTCAGAGCAACCAGTGGATAAAATCAGAAATCTCATTTTTGAGATACCACAGAATATAATACATAAGCAGTTTATTCAGGTATGCATTATTTTAAGGTGGATTTTAAAACTGTTTTTTTGTCAGCATACGTAGGTAGGAGGAATTTAAATAATCTGAGAAAGTATTATTTTAATGTTTATATATTTAATATAATTGAAGTGAATTGAAATATTTATTGTTGCAAAAGGTACAGAGTGCTAATACAACAAAAGCAGGTGGTGGGTCGTGCCACAAACCTTCCTCAGCCAATGCAGTAACATACAGTAATTGGCCATTCGTGGGTGTGGCCTTTAATTTAATCTATCTATCTTGCAAAAGGAATGGGCCATGGTCGCATGCCCCCCCTCTCCCCCCCCCACCCCACCCGGTACGCCACTGAACTCCGTCATCGGGATTAAGTCTTCTTGGTGACTAGGCCTATTTACCCTGCAGTCTGACAGCTTTGCCGCCACCTGAATGGAGAGACGTTAAGAATATTTTGTCAGATAAGAACAAAGACTGTAACTTGTTCTTCCAGTCAGCTTGGGAGAACCGATAACACTGAGGGAATTACTGAAATCTATAAATGACTCTCTTAGCGAGTCTCTTTACATGAATTAAATATCAGAACACAGGGAACTTAATGAAAAACAGCGTCCTATGATCAGAGGGTTTTAAAGTGAAGGTGTGGCTGATTGAGTAGTGGGTGTTAGAGGGAGAATGGGGAGGAAGTGCAGTCAGAGGAATAGCCATCGCCATCCGAAGGCCATGTTCTTGTCGGCTAGGGAGGTTTTCTATCGCGTCATCTTTATCAATATATTAATGAGTATCACACGCTGATTCTTATCTGTAGCTTATTTATGAAGTCTGTGTCAATACTGGAAAAAAAAAAAACGATTAACATAAAAAGGAGAACTGAGATGTCGTATTCAGGATGGAAGTAAGTATTAGGCAACTTTCAGGACTAACTAGAGTACAGGTCTTTACTCTGTTCACGTCAGCCAGGCGTATAATTGCCATGTCTCCTGCCTGAATGCTGAATAATAACAAGACATCAACTTTAGAAGTACATGTTGATCATGGAGAAAGGCTGGGAAGAACATGTTGAGCCGTAATATTGCCATTTTTCTAACACCGAGTTATGGGAAGAAGTCTACTAAGGACGCTTCCACACGTGTGCTAGAGTAACTGCTGGCAACATGTAAACAACACAATAACGAACAAGTTGCAAACATGCTCGGAACAACAGCGTCCACAACGTTTTGGCAACATCTTGATGAAGTCTCAGCTGCCTCCTATGGACACACTTAGCTCACCACCTCTGCTGCCAGTGAGCTCGAAGCTGCACTGAAACATTTTTCTTTTATGCGAGGAAGAAGGAACCAAAGGCCATGAGCCCGCAATAACAGTTCCCTCTACGAGAAAAACAAAATACCAGAGAGAGCCAAATTCAAGATCCGATCATTTCGAGATGCCTGGACACACTGCGTTAGAAAGACTGGAGATCACAGGCAGCAGGAAACACAGACAGAGGGAGACAGTTCCAGAGTTGACCTGTTGCATAAATGAAGGACTGGGAGTAACGGCCAACTCTTGCACCAGAGCCGGAGAGAAAAGGGACGAGAGTCTGCTGATAGACGGGCGCTACGCCTCCGTCGTAGAGGTGGAGGAATGCATGCAGACAGTTCAGAGGAGCAGTGACCATTAAAGTAGCGATAGAAAAGAGATAAAGATGCAACAGTGAGGTGAAGAGACAGGTTGAAGGGAGTCAGCAAGAGGAAGAGAGTCATTGAGACGAAAAGCCCTCGACTTCACCCTACCGAGAAGAGCCGCATGTGGGGAGCCCCCCCACACATGAGAGCTGCACTCCACACAGGGTGGATAAAACCCCTGTATAGAGTCAACAATTGTGCAGGGGTAAAGAAAGAGCGGAGTCAGCTTAGCACACCCAATCTCTTGGAAGCAGATTTTACAAGAGATGTAATATGATCTTTCCAAGATAAGTCCCGAGTAAATGAAACCCCAAGCATGTTCAAGGATGATGCAAGATCAAGCTGAACCTTTCAAACATTAGTGGGTACACCTGTGGAAGATCTTGTCGGTTTGATAGGTGTAAGAACTGAGTCTTAGATGCATTAAAAACAACCAGATTATTTTTACCCCAGTCAGAGATACTAGCCAAGTCAGACATTAGGTGTGCCATAGCCTCATCCCTTGTTTGTTGAAGTAACTGCTGAGATGGGCGTTGCGGGAACCGAATGAAAAGGTGAAGGGTGGAGTCATCAGCGTATGAGTGGATAGGGTTAGATGTACAGTTTAGAAGGTCATAGATGAATAAAAGGAAGAGAGTTGGTGATAGGACAGAGCTCTGAGAAACACCTCTGTTGATAGATCTAGAAAAAGAATGATGGCCGTCTACAACAGCGGCTATAGAACGACCAGAAAGGAAGCTAGCGATGAAGGCACAGATAGAAGGATAGAAACCGTAAGAGGGCATACATCTGTCTAAATACTGCTGCATACATGTATCCAAACATGTTGGCAGCTGTGTTGCCAACACATGTTCGGGGGCCCGTGTGGAGGCGCATTAAGAACGAAATTCTCCTCCCTATTAAGGTGTGAAATATTTGTAATAACACGTTTTTTTTTTTTTTTCAGTTCGAGAATTATGTTAATATGGTGTTCTTGTACACAGATATAAAATTATGATTCTGTATTGCATCTTCATTCGTTCATTAATCTCCATCAACGTGTCTGCCATTTATGAATGACTCTCTCTCTCTCTCTCTCTCTCTCTCTCTCTCTCTCTCTCTCTCAGTAAAATTATCGGGTGCAAGCATGAATATCACTTAAATTACGTCATCGTGTATGTGGTTGCACTTTCTACGAATATTCCTAAATTTGCAGAAACATTATTTTTTTAGTGCTCTTAATTGTGAGTCAAACTTTAATAAAGTAACATTTTTCATTAATTCATTTCTACCGCTACTACACAATTACATGTATCTTAAGAGAACCCCAAGCAGTAAAAGTGTAATGAAGGATATATTTAACCCATCCAGTTTGAAGTATCTATGAATTCAGGAAAAGAGTCATTAGACACCTAAGTTAAATTCAGTTGACTTTCTTCTTGAAAATGTATCAGAATCTGCAGCTTCACATATAGTTGGTGCTGTTTTTTTCTTATTATAAGTATTTTAAAAACTGATCAGAAAACGAATGTGATAGGAATAATTAATTAATTAGTATGACCAGTGTTTTAGTCGTGTGATTGGGAGGAGTTCACTGTGACGTATAGTAACCCGTAAACAAATTTTATCATGCTTTTCATTCAGATTAGATTTGGCATTATATTTTACTGGTCATGCACATATCGTGACTGTCTATATATCTGCTGACTGTCATCAAAGTTTCGTTTTAACCCTTTATATTCCGTATCTATTGACTGCGATACCCGAGATTTAGTTGTTACCCATATAAATAGCAGCTGTCATGCGTTACTCTGTCATTCTTATATTTATCGAACACAGCTTTCTTCCCTGCCTGTAATGTTACATCGTAGCTCTTCATACATCTGTGGACTAACATATGGTTCTTTGTTACCTTGTTATTAAACCCGCGCTTGCGGAACAAGATTAGACTATTATTTTGGTTGGCGTGTTTGTGTCAGCGCATCTCCAAGTCAACAAAATAACTCAGGTACGATCCAGTTTTAATCAGACTTGGTGGAAAGACTGGAGGTTAGCCAAGGAGGAAACCTATTGTTTTTTTTTAGAACGATAGTATAAAAATCATGATCACAGGACTAGATCAAAGTTTGACTTTGCCACGTCACCTTAAAACAGTTTTTATCTGATTCTGATCATACTTGGTGGAATGGCTGAGGGGGTGGGGGGAAGTAAAAACGTAAGAAAGAAGGGAGTACGTTTTGAAAACACGCAGTCAAAGTTCATATTCATATGGCAAGGTCAAAGTTTGACCCGCGTCCCTGTGTGAACATAATAACTACACACACACACACATATATATATATATATATATATATATATATATATATATATATATATATATATATATATATATATATATATATATATATATATATATATATATATATATATATATATATATATATATATATATATATATATATATATATATATATATATATATATATATATATATATATAATATGTATGTATGTATATAAAATCTTATTTGAACCAAGCTTGGTGGTCGGGTTGATGGTGTGCCAAGGGATTGATCTGTAGTTTTTGAGAACAGTAGGTCAAAGGTCAGGATCACAAGGCAAGATTATTCCAAAGATTCTATCCAGTTTTAATAAAACCTCCTGGAAAGGTCGAGGATAAGGCGAGAATGAAGGAATTTGACCTCGAAAACTATAAAATGTTAAGGCTGCAGGGAAAGGTATAAGATCAACTTCATTCATAAAACAAGATCAACTTCATTCCGATTTAGACCCATTCTTGTGGGAGGATTCAGGGAAAGCAGAGGTGAATGGTTTCGATTTGGAGAACACTCCGTGAAAGGTTAAGGTCACAGGGCATGGGTAAATATTTGGCCCTGTAACTTAGTTTTGTGGAAAGACTAAGGGGCAGAAAAACGAGTCAAATATCAGGGTCACAGGACAAGATCAACTCAAACTCTTTTGAACCGATTTAGACCAAAATTTGTAGAAGCGTTGAGTTGAGCAAGAGTAATAGGTCAAGATCACACAGCATTACCAAAATGTTCGGTCCTTAACCCAATTGGTGGGCACGGGTGTTGCACTCTGGGCGCTCCTTGATATACCAATGGTTCTCCATCCTGTTTCCTGCTGTTCATATGTGGCTTTACCAGTCGATAACCATGTAGTCTCTTACCTTTGAAACATTTGTAATTGTGCATTCTTGTCGCTGCTGCTCCTAAATGCGTTAGTCTTCATCCATCTGTTGACTGTAAATCCCACACTCATTTTGCCAGTAATAAGTTGATCAGTAGTTTTTACATGTATCACATTGGTGTGTGTGTGTGTGTGTGTGTGTGTGTGTGTGTGTGTGTGTGTGTGTGTGTGTGTGTTCATGGCTTTCACCAGGAGTTGAGAGTTCGTTGTTGACTCTGTTATGATTGTATTTGTGAAGAGATTATCACCTGGATTAAATTTTCCGGTAAGCAGGATATTTGCAGTGTTAATTAACTAGCAAAAGTTAAATTAAAGCCTTTGATAATAACTCCACTCCCACAATAAGTAACACCTTGGTGGGGAATATGCCTGATGAATATTATAAATATGTATGAAACATTCCGGCACTGTGATAATATAACGCAGAAAGTAAGGTGTAAGATGGAATATAAATGGCTAAGGAGGAAGCCCGAATATCTATCTCTTAGACAACAGAAACTACGGTCCTATGTCCTCTTGTAACCGTGTGTGTGTGTGTGTGTGTGTGTGTGTGTGTGTGCGCGTGAGCGTGCGTATGTACTAGAGGATAAAGGCCTGTGACACGGATGCAGCGCTGGTGATCCCTGCAAGCACTCGCCACTTTGATCTCGGATTAGAGGATTAGCTATGATATCTCGATGGGATTTGCTTGTTAAAAAGGAATGTAGGTAAAAAGCTCAGATACATACAACAGTTCTTTCATACAAGTTCTGTAAACATCACTGCTCTTTTCTACTACACCAGTATTTCTGAACTCGAGACTTGTATGAATTGACCTAGCCACAAAACGTAAAGCGATGAACCGCTACAGTGTGGGGTGGGAGGGTATTTTTCCCATGATGAAGTAAGTTGGGCCGTGTTATCTGGAGTTCTAGACATAGGAAACATCTTTGAATATATCTTTCTCAGATTTTTTTATCAATTGACATCTTAGTTTTGACCTGTATGTTGTTTATATGTTTGTAATACCGACATCGGCTAAGTTGATTATTTTTTAAAATGTACTTATTCATTCCGCAAAACGTTAAATTCAGGAAAAAAAAAATCACCACGTAACAAACTGATATGAAACGAGAAACATCGTTTCGGAGTTAATGTTTGCTAACATGAAAGCTATACTCAGACTCTCCGCAGTCTCCCTCACCAAGAAAAACCCATTTCAGCAGTGTATATTTGCTGAAAAGTGAAACATACAGTAAATGCTGCCTCAGCCCGAGCACAGAAGGAGTGTGTGTGTGTGTGTGTGTGTGTGTGTTTTGTATGACTGGTGAGTACTATTTTGGGAAGTAGGAAAATGGTAGCACCTTTCCTTCACATGTGTACCGCATGTGATATCCTCACATCTCCCCTCGCTCCCTCCACTGCAACTCGTCAGCCAGAAATAACACAGTTTTTGTGTGCCTGGGCAATGCCAATGTCCCTGCTCCATTTACCCGCACCTGTCTCTTATACGAGTTGATGCAAATACATGGTATATAGAATATGAAAGACAGGAACTCACAAATACGACCAGAATGCACGTCCTACCACAAGCAAGCATAACACCACACCCAGCAAAAATGAAACACTCTACTTATATTAAAAACAGAACATATAAATAAATCCAGAGCGCAAAGCCAACCATTAAAAAGACTCCCACTACCCCTCACACCAGAACGCACTCATTCACCTCGACCTAAATTACCTCTGCTTTGATACAGGTAATTGGATTTCAAGAGACGTACAGTACGAAGCCTCAGTTCCACCTCTCTCTCTCTCTCTCTCTCTCTCTCTCTCTCTCTCTCTCTCTCTCTCTCTCTCTCTCTCTCTCTTCTTGTAGCTACTTTCTGTTTAGGTTAGGAGAGCCCCTGTTAGAGGAAGGGTTGAGGAATGTGCCCGCTTAACTGCTTCACTTCGAATAGTAGGTCCTGAATATAGTAAAACCGTCAGGATGTATTCAGAATATATCAAGAAAGACGTAATCGTAATGATGGAGTTAAGGCTACTATGTTCACACCTTCTTCGTCAGATAATAATCTTGCCAAATATCACATAACACGTAAGCTGATTAAAACTGGTGTTAGCGAGAAAAAACATAAGATAGCCCATACTTACACTGAACATGCTGTTTGATGCTGATTTGTTTAACCTTGAGTTGTGTTCATTATCTTTTTGTTAACTTGTGTAACACTTTCCGGTGTTGCTTATTTCAAATGTTTGTTGGGGCGTGGCTCTGGCTGTCGGTAATAGCAGTAAAAATGGAAGCTCGGGATCATCTGGATTTGAACCCGGTAGACTGCAGACTGAAGTTTCCCTTTTCCTGGAATCTGCTCCCCTCCTTTAAAGTGAAAGGGAGTTAAGTAAAGGATGTTTGTATACCTGGGCAACTCCACCGCCCGGTTATATCAGTGCCATCTCGTGAAGGCATCCCTTTTCAGCACTTGCATAATTCAGATGCTCTGAGTCTTCTGTATCATGTAACGGGAACGGTGTTTTAGTGTCGCATAGCCTTAATGTATATATTCGATGGATACCTGTGTGCTGAAATCTTAACGGCCATATTCTAGGTGGCATAATAGCCTTCGTTGTACATCTTACCAAGCTGTTTGTTTTGCATACTACACTTAACATTACATCGTTCAAATTTTCATCACACTTTGCTTCAGCATCATACACGGGGATAATAAGGTGTAGCTAACGTAAAAAAATATGTTTTTATATCGCTAAGGAAAAGGAGTTACGAAATCTTTAGAAACATTTAGAATGCAGTCCTTCTAGGTACCCTGCTAATGCTATTAAATTTTGAACTGAACATCTAATAACCACTACACAACTGCTCATAAAGTCTGGGATCAGAGAGGTGAAGAAAGTACGATGTTGAGAATCAAGGGAATAGAGGGAGCCTTTTAGGTGTACAGCGCAATGGTGAAGCTTTTATCAAAGACCAAAAGGAGGATGACCACGAATATGAAAGGAAGGTAAGAAAGACTGCCAGAGGAGAGTCCCTGGTGGAACTCATACTGACAATTGGAAAGAAGATTATGATATCAAAGTTTTATTTTTTATTTTTTTAAGATCTAAACCTTAAGAAATACAGGAAGTTAAAACAGTTGGAAGATAATTTGAGGGCTGAGAATGGTCCCCCTTCTTTGGGACATGCTGAATGAGAGTAAACTTCCAGCAAGAAGGAATGGTACAATGCAAGTCAACAGATACAAACGAAAGAATTTAGGTAGGTAGGGTGAAAGCACAGAAGCAAAACTCTTGAGAAGAATAGGAAGGACCCCAGCAGTCCCATGTGCCTTGCTAGTACTGAGGCCAGTGATGGCAGAAAACACATCAATTGAAGCAACTTCAATGTCAGCCATGAGGTAGTCAGTGAGAGGAAGTGATGGAAGAAAAGCACCGGTATCGTCAAAGGTGGATTGGAGGAGAAAGTCTGAGTGAAGAGAAATGCTTTATCAGTAGAAGAAGCAGCTTCAGAGTTTGCAGAATGGAAATGAGGAGGGGAGGATGAAGAAAAGTTGTCAGAAATGTTTTTGGCTAGGTGCCATAAGTGGCGGGAAGAAGTTGAGTTGGAGAGTTCAGAGCACTGAGTATGAATTAAATTACTTTTTGCGAAGTGAAGGACAGACTTAGCATGATTCTGGGCAGAAACATAAAAGAGATGAGATTCAGGGCTTGGTTGACTATGACACCTGTTGAATTCCCTCTCTTTGTTGCGGACAGCATTAAAGCAAGTGTGATTTAATCAAGGTTTTCTTGCATTAGTCACAAGATAAGAGAAAGGAATTTATGCTTCTGTGCCTGGGAGAATAACCTCTGTAATGTGAGTGGAACACTCAGATGACTCTCGGCCATGGAAGCAGTAATCATTCCGGGGAAAATAAAAGAAGTACTGCCTGAGGGTCTCCCAATCAGTAGCTCTAAAGTGCAAAAGCCACTGCTTCTTGGGACAGTGCTCTGGCCGTACTGGAGCAATAGGACATGCTAAGTTCATAAGATTGTGACTGGAGGAGCCCAACGGAGAGAAAATATTAATAACATCAGAAGAAGGATTAACTGAATGGTAAAGTGAAGTAAGGTGGAACTCTCTCTCCAAAGCAGTCAGGGATATGGTTAGGGTACTGTACAAGCTGTTCTAGGTCATTGAGGACAGAAATGATGTAAGGTTGCTCACCAGGCGGATCACTGAAAGGAGAGGAGAGCCAAAGGTGGTGGTGAACATTGAAATCACTCAAAATGGAAATTCTAGAGAAAAGGGAAACTGACAGGATGTGTTCCATCTTGGAAGTAAGAGAGTCAAAGAATTTTTCATAGACAGTAGTAGTAAGTGATAAGTAAGTAGCATAGATTTATTATTTAGGCAGAGAATGGCAGGATAACCAAAGTCAGAGCATAGAGAATTCATACGAATCAAGTTCAGGAACACAAGAGCAACATACAGTATGTTGTGCATACACATAAGCAACACCCACCTTTGGCTTTGAAGTGAGTCTAGAGAAAGTAGGAGGATGCAGAAAAGGGTTTGCTATCAGCTGCCTCAGACAGCTGAGTCTTAGTAACAAAGAGAAGGTGAGATTTAGAGGAGGAGGAGTGGTGTTCAGCACAGAAAAAAATTAGAGGAAAGGCCTCATATATTGCCGTCACCAGCAGAGGGGATGATGATGAGGGCTTTTATGCTCTCCCTCCTTAGGGAATCTGAGGCTGCGTGTCGAGATATAATTTTTCTGATTGAATTTAGAAAAGGAAGTGCAGTGTGTACTGTGCAGGTAGTTTAGTGCTGAAAGTTGGAGGATACTGTATAGAAGAGTATGCTGGCCTACTCTCTATTACTGAAACACAGAAAAAGTTCAGGAGAGGGGGATGAGTAGAAACTAGTCCCAAGAGCTGATGAAACGGGATCTCCAGCTCTCCCTGTCTTCAGCTTTACATCCATCTTGGGGGTACTGCCCTGTTCTACTGGTGCTATAGTCTACTCCCTGTCCCACTTCCCCCATTGCTTCCCCTCCCCTTCCACTCCATCCTGCCTTCCTCTCTTTCCCTGTCCCTCCCCTCCCCTTCCCTTCCCTACCTGCCTCCCTCTCCCTCCCTTTCCCTCTCCTCCACTGTTTCCTCTCCTCTATCATCCATCCATTCACACCGCCTATATCCCTTTCCTCTATCTCCCCACTTTTCCTTTACCATAGTGCTGAAGAGAGATGCCATATTAAAGCTGCACCGATATAACCTATTGGCTGTGCTGGCAGGTTATACAGATGTTCCCCAGCTCCCCCCTACTCTCCAAATGGAGGATGGTGTGATACAGGAGGAGAACAACTTAAGCCTGCAGTCCATCAGGTTCACTATCAGGTGAGCCTGTGGTTGCAGCTACTACTCTTCCAGCTTAACTCCCCAATTCTCCTCCCCCCTTTCCCATTCCTAATCCTTCCTGCCTTCTCTCCGTTCTTTCCTTCCTCCGAATGTTTTTTTTTTTTTTTTTTCAATGTGCTCGACTCTGGGCGTAAGCTTCACAGCCTGGTATCAAGGCCCAGCAGTTCACCTACATACCATACACCTCTACATGTCACCATTTTGGCGCTAACACCCATCGTCCATATTGAATACATGCTAGGACTGTCTCATACAGGACTGGTGTATTGGTATTAGCGGGGGTATTTTTACGACATATCGGCAGGTTTTCTGGTAGATCAGTAATGCCTGATTTAGTGAAATTCAAATCCTTAAACTGTTCCCTGGGTCCGTGAGGACTGCAGGTCACCTCTCTACCAATTGAGCCACCGCCTCCCCCAATGTGTCCAACCTTCCCTCCCTATCTCTGCCCTTTTTTCCCCACCTTATCCACTTTGCTTTCAACCTCACTTTTGCGAACTATCACTGCATGACATCAGCTCTTTATCACTTTCTTAAGCCCTAACCGCCGGCTGACGTGTACAAGCATCACGATTCAGGGCGGGAAGCACCACCGGCTGATGGCATATACAGCTCTCACCTTCCTGCCATCCTTTAAACTTGTGACCATTTTCTATGATACCCACCGGGTAGGCAGGACCCCCAGGTATCCCATGGATGCACGGTTCAGTCTGTACACAGCACTGGTAGCGTGAGGAGCCATGTCTTCTTCTTCATCATGGTCCGATTCCGTAACACTGCATGAAGGTCCGATCGCTTCATCAATCCCCAAGAAAGTTCTGTCCTTAGTGCCAGGGAAAGAGCCATGTGATAGTACCATTGGTCGTGCCTTGGACGACACTGTGTCCTCACTGACACTTAGTAAGAGCATGTCCTAGGAGGAGAGGAGAAGCTACCATGTGGAGAGCGACCTTTCTCGCCCTGCAACCCCTACCTCTTCTCAGATGCCAGAGAAGGCTCTCAAACTCCTGCAGGAGGAGGGAAGGGCCGTCGACAGTGATGAGTTCACTGAGGAGGTGATGAATGACTCAGTACACTGGGCATGTGAGTGTGGAGCTGGCAGCCATCAGCAAAATAAAGGCAGACAAGCTGTCTCACCTACACGCTTGCCACCTGCTCGTGGACGTCTTGCTCTACAGCGCTAATCTACACCTCAGCATAGCATCTCAAGGGCGGAATATCCACAACCGGGCCCTTCAGGAGTGGTGTTTTCCACATGGGCCCCACATGGTGATACTCAGCACCAAGAGAGTTCCCAGGGAAGTCCCGTGTCAGGTGAGTCATCACCCGTTTACTCCTCCACCTCCCACATCTCTCCCTCTCCTTCCCCCTCACCCCCTGCCCATGGGCGTGCACAAGCACAGAAAAAACGTCCCGCACATAGCAGATGGCTGGCTTTACCACGTGTGGGTAGAGTTGATACCTTTGTGTGGGAAGATGGAGTCGGCTTTGAGCTGTTTGTGCCAGTGTTCGACGAGGAGGAAGCAGGTGTGCAGGAAGATGAGCTTCCCCCCAGGCCCTGGACTATTAGCAGTATATTTAGGGCTATTTTCACTACTGCTATAATGCAATATCTGGTGGACGAAATATATTTCTCCAGGCCATGTGTATGCAGTACCTGGACATGGCTGCCAGCAACAACATGCACATGTGTGACTGGATACCTGTGGAGGTGGGGGAGATGTTTGTGTGGCTAGCCCTTATCATATTGATGGAGCACGTAAGAAAACATGTGCTCCATGATTATTGGTTGGTTGATGAACTCAAGGGCACACCTGTCTTTAATAAGTATATGGCCTGTGAATGGTACCTGGCCATCCTAAGGTTCCTTCACTTTAACAGATATTACGGGCCTGCACTGAACGACAGGTCATGGAAAATTAGACCAGTCATAACAATGCTCAAGGAGTCATTTGCCAGGGTTTTTCGACCGTTTCAGAAAGTGATAACTGACGAGTCGCTGGTGTTATTCAGGGGCAGGCTGGCATTATTTCAGTATGTGCCGTCAAGGCATCATTGCTTTGGCCTCAAATTCATTGTCCTTTGTGACTGCAAAACTGGATATGTGCTTGATGTGATAGTTTATTCAGCAACAGATGTTGATACACCTACTGATGATCCTCGTGGGTTCTCGGCATCAGTCGTGAAAGTGCTCATGGAAAGGTATTTCAGCAGGTACCATATTCTGTATACTGATAATTATTACACTGCCCCAACATTGACCAACTATTTGCTTGAACATGGTACTGGATCCTGTGGAACTGTTAGGGCAGACAGAAAGAATTTCCCTGTATTTATGTTAGCCCTTCTCTGGCATGACATAAGGGTGTGTTTGTGGAAACTGGAAAAACAGACTACAAGACCAGGGAACCCGTGGTAAAGCCAGTTGTTGTCAGTGATTATAAAATCAACATGTGGCTTGTTGATAAATCGGAGGTGAGGTTGATTGCCTGCGTAAGTCCTGCAGGTGGTACAAGAAGACATTTTTACACCTTCTTGATATCGCCGTCCAGAGCAGTTTCATACTGTTCCAGGAGCTCGTCAGGAAACCTCTTGCTCTATGAGAATTTGAGAGAGAGCTTGCACATGAACTCCTTGAAGAATATTAAACTGCACAGGTGCCAGGTGCTAGGCAGGGGGACAGCTGCTACAGCAGACAGGCTAAGCTGTGCTGAGTATTTCCGATGGCACACGCTGGTAGAGATTGGCTGTACCACAGTAAGTCGTCAGGCCTACAGGCGGTGCCACGTCTGTAACACGACCAAATGCCGTGTTGAGCAGGTGTGTGGGAAAGTGTAAATAGTATACAGGAATGCACAAGTGTGTGTGTGTATTTTTATAAACAAGTGAAATGTTGGATATTATAAGTGATTTATAGTAAGTGCTATGACATAAGCGTTAAATAATAAGTTCTACAAGTGCGATGCAATAAGTGTTACTGTTTATTTGATATTGATGAAGAAATTGTTGGAAATACCTTGAGTGAGCCTACATGTCACCTGAAAGAAAACCAGATGTGAGTGGGCCAGAAAGTAAATTACCTGGTTGGCTATAACTAAATTATTTGTCAATACGCAGGAAAACTGTGCTGAATACGAGCATCAGTGTATTTGTGAACTACCTATCTCTATCTATAGCCAGACGACGTAATCCCGTTAAGGGTGGCCACAAACAAATCGCCTCCATGTCATTCTGACCCCCATCATTTTACTGTCCTGCTCCAATCTCACACCCCCTCACTCATATACCTCTCCACTCCATCCCCCCATCTCATCCTAGGCCTCCCCCTCCCTCTCCCCCTCCCCCACCTCACTCACATACACTCTCCTCATCAGTCTGTCACCCTCCATCCACTCCACATGGCCAAACCACCTAAATGTGTTTCTCCTAACGCTTCCTATCACATCCACACCAACACCACAACACTCCATCACTTCCTCATTTGTCAGTCTGTCTCTCCACGTGACTCCACTTTTTCCTCTCAAATAACTCATTTCCACTGCTCTCACTCTTGACATCTGTCCCTCCAACAAGGTCAAAGTTTCACTTCCATATGTTAGAGGTGGTATCACAATACTGTCATACAGTAGCTTTTTCACTTCAATGCTCACTTCCCTGTTTCTTATCACTGTTTTCAAGAAACCAGCAACCATTCTTCCCTGCTGCACCCTTTCAAGCACTTCACCCTCTAACCTTCCATCCTTACTCATCACATTACCTAAGTACTTAAACGTACATTATCCATTTCCTCCCCACCCAATCTCACTGTACATTCACTGACTTCACTTCTCTTGAAGACCATCACTTTACTTTTCCCTACATTCACCTTTAGATTCCGTTTCTTACACACACTCCCAAATTCATCCACCAAGCCTTGCAGCTCCCCTTCGTCTTTACTAAATAACACAGTATCATCTGCAAACAACTGTGCAGGGAGTTTCCAAACACTGTATTTGTGATGTGAAGTACAAGTAACGTAAGTTGTGTATAACATAAGATTTTCACGTTACCCCTGATTAGTATAAATCAGTTCGAATTATATTACAAGTAATTACCTCATGCTCAATGATACTGCATGAAAACAGCCATAGCATTTGCTTCTCAAAGAACAGTTACCCGTCATCGTGATATCATGTGGAATTATAAGTGTCCTTTTAACGGGAAATTTTTTAAATTGACAGAAGAAGTGATTACAGAAAAACACACCTATGGGGCATAGTGGCACTATGAAACAGGTGGAAAACCCTTTGGGGAGCCACATGGGCTGGGTGATGACTCATCCATATGACGGTGAGTAAGAAAACGTCAAGGATCGAGTGGAATTTCTATCCAAGGATGCCCGGACACTGTTACAACCAAAACTCCGGTCAGTGCTGCCAACTCTAGCCAGTGAGTCCAAGGTCACAGCCAGTGGTGCGCACTCAGATCCAGCCCACCAAATGTGTAAAACCACTCATTTGCAACTCAACCTCAGTCACCGACGGGACCACTTAGAGACTTCAGGATACCTTCATTGGAAAGAGGAAGGGCTGGTGAGTCTTATGTGTTTTTATTTTCTTCTCTAGCTATTATAGTTTGCAGATATTAGGGTTTGAAGTATGGGTATTTTTGCCAAAATATCGGAAATGCCCTAGGAGGAATGGGCAACAGCTGGAAAGCCCCGGCAGCTAAGGGTTAACCTAAACCAACACATAAAGAAACAGAAAATAAAAATCCTTGTTTCAGTCCGGTTTCATATAAAGAGATGGACAGAATATGGCATGCATACTGCGTTGCCGATAATGAGAGAAAACTCTGCCTTTACTCAACTGACTCGGACTGTTGCATAATTTGTTTATGAAATAAATGCACAGTGTAAGAGGGTGTGGTAGGAAACAAATAGAAACGCTCTGAGGTAATCTGGCCACATGGAACATGGAACAATCGGACAGAAAGTGATCGATTGCGAGAATGTATAAACATGTGGTGGCAATCCGGGATGGCGGTGGATGACCATGAGGGTAAGTGAGGGAAGGTTAATGCCGTGTGGGAGGAGGGCACGGAAATGCCAAGATGTTCGATTATAATGGCACTTGGACTCGGGTCGCAACACAAAACTTAATGGCCAAGTTGTTTCGAATGATTGGTAAAGGTTTTCAAGTATGTTGAAAATTTCCTTTGTAGTTAAGGTAACGGCTGAGCCGAGGATCGGCATTGCTTACTGTGAGCATTGATTCAAGTTAGCCTGCATCAGTGTCTGTACCTGTAGTTCAGTGGTTCTTAATCTTTTTGCCAATGTTACCCCTTAGCACACCAAAATAGGCTGTTACTATCCCATCCTACTTAACCGAGAGTAAGCAGAAAAGCATATTGGTACTGCTAATGTATTTTCCAGGTGATTATATAACCTGCAGAAAGAAGACAGAATGTCGTTTTAAACCATATTAATTAAGTGCTTTCAGTAGAACTTGCACTTAGTTAAACTACTGGTGTGATGAGTGAAACAGTTTTTCTAAGCATGGGTCAGTTAGAGGTATTACACCTGTCAATACGCATCCTAATTTTTTTTTTTTTTTCAGTATGACAGAAAAGCCCACTTCACAGCTGTATATAGTTGCAAAATACATGAAGATCTTGTGTGCTCACTATAATAGAATTATGTATTCTTTACAATGCTCTATCCAAAGTAGCAAGATCCTGCACTTGATATTCTTTTTTACAGTATAAAAAAAAAAAAGATAATCTCCGAACAGTGGATATTACTTTTTATAAAAGCCAAAATTTCTCCTTTGAGAGTAATTATCCCAAGGTTAACCCCTACACCGCGGGCTTGTTTACCAATTACTTGCGTGTCCCGCGGGGTTATTTGGGCTCCGAGAGACTCTCAAAAAATATTTGCTAAAAATCAGTTATTAGTCCTAGAATAATAAAATTAAATATGCTTATAGCACATACCTTCAGCTTTCTCCTGGAATGATTGTTGAGCCTTCGTCAGTTTCCGTAGGACTTGTGGAGACCTCTGAAGTAGGGTAACTAAGTCTCCACTTTACACTTCCCGACAACCCGTTATATGATTACCACAGCCAGATACAAACACTATAAACACTATTCTACCATTTTCAAGTAGTTTGGGATCCATACTAAAAAAAAAACAGTGTGAAAGCAATGGAAATTACGAGCGCGTCTGATCGCCGCACTTGCGCTAGTTCGCTCTAGGCACTCTGTCATTTATTATTCATAAAACCCCTCACACTTTATATTTCTATTACTATATCACACTTATATATATCTGGAGTCTTTCTCCATAAGTTTCATTCAGTCGTATTATTTTATTGTCACTGAAGTCATTCTATTTTTCAGTCAGTAAAATACGTAGAGAGCCACGGATTCACTCTCACTGTTATAACATAAATTATTTGTACTCATATTCTTATATTACTAATTACTTACATTACTATTTACATTTTCTATTCTATTTTCAATATTTACCCTTCTATTTTACTTACAATATGTTATTCACTGTCACTTTCAGTAAGATGAAACTATAGTACACTGTTCAATCATATGAACTGAACATCCATTGCTTTCACCTGCTATTTACACATTATTTACACATTATTTACACATTATTTCCAAATAATTCTGCTTCCACACTTGCACTGTTAGAACTGCTTCTGGCTGTGATAATCGAAGAAGCAGGTTACACAGAGGGGAACCTGGCATTCAGCGCACTGCCAAGAGGTGCGTTTATGCTCAGGTGTGCGGCGTGTGGTATGCGCACATACCTGACACCTGCGAATCGCAGCCTTCCTTTTCCCTGTGGCAGGCATTAGCTCAAGTCTGTGCCGCTCCATATACGCCCTCTGCTCAAGTCGGTCGGGAAGTGTAACTGGATGGCGCCTTGGAGTTGCTGCTTGCACCTTACCATATTTTTCCAGCAGCTGCTGGACACAAGTCCTGGCGAACAACCTCAGGGAGAAGGACTTGGGTGGCTTTACCTTCATCTTGTACAGGATGAAGGCGTTCAGCATCGTCATATCTATGAGATGCAGAAAAACTTTCCTGTACCACCTAGTATTCTTCCTGAGGCAGTCGATCTCACCAATCATCATGTCGGACTTGTCCACCAGCCGCATGTTTATATTATAGTCCAACACAGCATCAGGTTTCATCACAGGTTCGCCTGTCCTACGGTCGACCTTCCCACTGTCTCTCATCTCCCCCTTATGTACGGTGGTGAGCATGTGCACGACTCTCTTGTCATGCCACCGTATTGCCAGCATCTTCTCAGACTTGCGTAGGTGCACGTCTCCTCGCTGCGAGTTTCCTGCCTCTGGGAATTTGGGGAAGTTGGCACGATTACTTTTGACAGTGCCGCAGGAGCCAATGCCGTGCTCAGAAAGGTATTTGGCAAGTTTCGGTGCTGTATAGTAGTTGTCTGTATACAGCACATGATTCCCACCAAAATACTTTTCTAGGAGCACTTTCACTACACAGCCTGAGAAGCCAAGGGGGTGTGTTTTATCGAGATCGACAGTGCTGGCTGAATATATGACGAAGTCAAGGATGTACCCCGTCTTACAGTCGCACAGTACAAAGAACTTAATTCCAAAGCGATGGCGTTTGCTTGGAATGTACTGAACAAACCGAAGACGTCCTCTGAACAGAACCAAGGACTCATCAATGACAACCTTCTGAAATGGGTGGAAGAATGACATGAACTTATCCTTCATTCTGTTCAGAATCTCCCGGATCTTCCAGAGTGGGTCGGTTTGGGAAGGTACATCGTTGTCGGCAAAGTGCAGGTTTCCCATGATGTTCCGGAAGCGATCTCTGGCCATGTACTTGTTGAAGGTCGGTGAGGGTAGTAAGGGGTCCATGGACCAGTATTCTTCCAACTCATGCTTCTTGGAGTGTGGCATAAGAAGCATGAGGGCAAAGAACACATACAGCTCCTGCACTCCCAGCATGGTCCACTGTTGCATCTTGGCTGCACCTGTACCACTAGCAGCACGTTGTGATTCGAACCTGTTAGTCTCATCACATATGTGCTGCATGACTTCGTCATCTAGGAAGGCCAAAAGGTAGTCGACACACTCAGCATTTTCGTCCATAGTGAAGGCAGGCTGAACTCCTGACGAGCTCTCATCGAAAACCAGGTTTTCGGGGACAAAATCTGACCCTTCCGTCCACGCGAAGGCGTCCAGGATTCCCTGGCGTGGCGGTGGAGGGATGGTGGTGGTGGTGGTGGTGGAGGTTGGCTGAGAGGGAGGCTTATCACGGTCAAGGTCACTCGCACTGACCCTAGGTTGCCGTACAGCACTAGCAGCCCTTACCCTACTAGCTACACTACTTCTCACTCTCTTAGATCTACCTCTACCTCTACGGCCGGCCTTCACTGTTGATGCTGGTGGTGACTCCGACGACGAAGACTCCGGAGATAACTCAGCCGACGATGATGACGAGATGAGTAAAGCGGGGCTTGGGGAACGGGGAGGTGAATGATCTCGTGACTCATGGCGGGCTGGGTCACGTGGGGGCATTGTTCTGGGGCTAACACGCCGCCTTTTCACTCCCTTCCCAAATTCTTTTCCTTCCTGCACTAAAGGCTCCTTTCCCTTGGAGCTACACACAAATTCACTGGTAGGAGCACTTGTTGTCGCTGTTTCTGGCGCGATAAGTTCACCCGGCTCATCACACGATTCACCGGAATCGTCAAAATCGCTGTCCATTATTATCATCGACAATTCAGCAAGTTCTCGTGCCACTGCAGAGTCACTGAGGCCTTTCCTGCTTGCCTCAACACTTTTCTTGGGGGTAGAGGTCACGGGGCCCTTTGCAATGGGCGCAGAAGCGGCAGGAATGGCGGGGCGCGAGTGCGACATGTTGTCTCTGCAGTGGAGGACAAGGAACTAAATGCCGCGGCTTATCTGAGAAGGGAAGGGTTGACAATGACACTTTAGGCTGACTGCTGCTAACTTACAGGCTAATTTTTTATAGGTAGAAAATCTCGGCAATAAATAAAGAAATAGGTACTTCCAGGTGAATGTAAATGTCAATTAGGATTCTCCCTTCCTTTCTGATATATATTTTTATTACAGACATCGATTACAAGGCATAAATCAAAGGGGAAATTACCGTGGTAATGTAGCGAATGAATGCACGTGAGGTTTTGTCAGGTGGTAATTGGGCAATTTCAGGAGTATAACACTATCACTTACCTGTTTTTTTTTGGTATATATTATTGGGTAAAAATATTGGGCATAGGGCTTATTTCAATGGATGAAATCTGTGGAAAAAGAAGAGGAAATTTCCGTAGCGCAGCGCGGCGTGGGAGGTGAGAGGAGAGGGTAATGGAGGGCAAGTAGGGAGGGGAGTCAAGAAGGGGGTAAATTATCTGAGAAGGGAAGGGTTGACAATGACACTTTAGGCTTACTGCTGCTAACTTACATGCTAATTTTTTATAGGTAGAAAATCTCGGCAATAAATATAGAAATAGGTAGTTCCAGGTGACTGTAAATGTCAATTAGGATTCTCCCTTCCTTTCTGATATATATTTTTATTACAGACATCGATTACAAGGCATAAATCAAAGGGGAAATTACCGTGGTAATGTAGCGAATGAATGCACGTGAGGTGTTGTCAGGTGATAATTAGGCAATTTCTGGAGTATAACACTATCACTTACCTGTTTTTTTTTTGGTATATATTATTGGGTAAAAATATAGGGCATAGGCCTTATTTCAATGGATGAAATCTGTGGAAAGAGAAGGGGGAAATTTCCGTAGCGCAGCGCGGCGTGGGAGGTGAGAGGAGAGGGTAATGGAGGGCAGGTAGGGAGGGGAGTCAGGAAGGGGTTAAAATAGCTAAAATGTCAACAATGGATGGGAGTACAGATGAGATTTGGAGTGCTGACTAGTGTTGAACATTGGCAGTACTGATATATGATACAAGCCACCACTTGAGAGCCCGGGATAATTCAAAATAACACAGAATCACAAAAGTGACGCCCCGCGGTATGATCCATTGTAGCCGAGCGTCACGAAAGTGACGCCCCGCGGTTAAGGGGTTAAGAACCACTGCTATAATTGATCTCCTGTTCGTGTGTGTGTGTGTGTGTGTGTGTATATGTGTGTGTGTGTGTGTGTAATTCACCGGGTCGGTCAGGATCACTTGATGGTCATGATCGTCAGCTTTTTACCCTCCCGGAAGGGAGCTGAGAGCTCATATAGTCCGATCTAAGGGCAAGGCTGTGACCTTCACACACACACACACACCCGTCCCCTTGCTCAAGGGGGACAGTAACCACCCACTTCCTCAGTGAAACTTTTCGCAACCTGAGCGAGGCGCGAACTCCCGTCCACCAGTTGGCAAGCAAGAACGTTATCACTGCACCAGCGAGCGTGTGTGTGTGTGTGTGTGTGTGCTCTAAGTATACGGTATGTTTGTGTGTTTTTTCCATCTATTATGGATTACCACGAAGCTATACTGGCTGCAACTTAATCATGCAGAAATAGTGGAAATTTAACAGGGCATCATAATAAAGACATTAAGGTATCATCTTCAAAACTGAATCTTAGCTTATGCACGGCTAAGGAGGAAAAGTGGGGTGTTACCCGGGAAAGGTTCTGTTAAAATTTATAAAGCGTTTTTATTCTGTATATTAACCCGACACGCGCCCAGAAGGGAAGAGGAAGTGAGTTGCTTTGGCATGACGGGGACTATATTTAATGGGTTGGGATAATGGAGACGGCTAGATGAGAGGCTTAAAAATTGTGCTAAGTATTAGGGAAGAGGAGTGTGTGTGTGTGTGTGTGTGTGTGAGAGAGAGAGAGAGAGAGAGAGAGAGAGAGAGAGAGAGAGAGAGAGAGAGACCTAATAACGTGGGTAACAGTGAGTCAATTTCTTAAAGCAGTTTACGTCGTAAGAGTGGGGATGAGAGCCGTAGAATGAGACACAATACGAGAGAACAGGAGAAAACACAGGGTACAAAGAGAAAACTCGATAGTACAAAAGAGAAAGGTCATGGAAAGATTAAGCCTTGATAGCGTGGGTAAAACCGAGGTACTACTGTTGAGGTATATGTGTGGTGAGGGTGGGGAAGAGAGGCAGCAGAGTGAGATATATGATAATTACATGCGGCTGGGGGCGAGACTGGGAAGTAGGGCATAGCAGTGGTAAGGGTGTCAGTAGGCTTTGTTGGGTGAAAAAGTTGTAGAGGATCATAGAAGGACACTTGCTATGTTATTATTATTGTGTACACCATCATCATCAACATCATCATTATTATTATTATTATTATTATCATTATTATTATTATTATTATTATTATTGTTGTTGAATGTCTTAGAGTTGTGATAGGGAGCGGTAGATTGAGTTGGTTTGGGCATGATGAGAAGATTGAAGATGGCAATTGGATGCAGAAGGTAAGAGGTGAATGTCGATGGTGGGGTTGCAAGAGACAGACAAAAAAAAAAGGCATGAGACAAGGTCATGCAGTGTGACCTCAAGGATAAGGGACTAAAAAGGGAGGCTGCCGGAGATCAAGCTGCCATTAGGCGACCAAGGCCGATCCATGCAAGATGTTCCAACATTATAAACGATGCGATACGGATATTATCTGTCTCATGATACCAGATAACTGAGAATAAAAAATTAGTTTATGCTGTTGTTGTTTATCTTGCTGCTGCTGCTGCTGCTGAGGAAGAAGAAAATTATGATATAAAATTGATAATAATGTCAAGAAGGTATACTCAAAGGTGAACACTATAAACTGTAGGTTATTTAGGATCACTGCCTCCATTTTTACCCATCATATATCATCGCTTCATTACTGTACATAGATATCAACGTTCAGGGTAAATGAGTAATAACTCTTATGCTATTATTACTGAAAATGATAGGTCAGAGCTTGGCATAATTTGCTTAAGTGCTGAAAGTGACAGGCGAAAATATTTGAACAGTAGCAGTGTGAGCAGCCAGGCACTATGGTACGCACCAACCCACAAACGCATTTTCACAATATCTGCTGATATGAGTTAATGAACAAGAGTAAAGATCAATGAATAAATGAAATAGACAAATAGTTAGTAATAAGTTGGTGAATAAGTGTAGAAAAACAACAATAGTTGAAGAACTTAGTGTTAACATATTTTGTGACTAAATATAAAAAATCACTTTAACACACCTTAATAAAGTGTCTAATGGTAAAAAGTAAAAATAAGAGAAATAAGTGGTCATATAAAACAAAGCATTAGTAAGCAATCAGATAAAGAAAACACAAAACTGTGAAATTTCAAAGCCTTTACATTTCGAAAATGAAGACAATTTTCTGCCAGTACATGAAGCAGAACTGGTGCGATGTGATAAAAAAAAAAAGTAAATGCAATAATGATGACAACAATAATAACAGCAGCAACAACAACAATAACTGTGCTGCTGCTGCTGCTTGCTGATAATAATAATAATAATAATAATAATAATAAAAATAATAACGATAATAATAATAATAATAATAATAATAATAATAATAATAATAATAATAATAATAATATTCAGAAGTCTGAAACTGCTGAAACAATATTCACAGAACTCCACATTCCAGATGAAAATTCTTTTATCATCGTAGACCTAGTATTAAGGGACTTTTGGCATGGCTCCCATTTTTTTTATGGATTTTGACCTGTGACCTTAAGATCAAGGTCAAGGTCATTCATGCCATGCATATTCATGACCCACTACATTTCCACCGAGTTTGGTCAAAATCGGCCAAATGTATTTTGCTTTAGCACTGTCATGCATGAGGTGGTCATTTTGATCTTCCTCAGTATCTCAAAAAGTATGCAAAACAATTAGTTTTTGCTGAGCAGGAGGGCTAAAACTTAAAAAAATAACATGCAGAACGCTTGTGCGGCGATTGTGTTAGGAAAACAATTTTTTTTATATAAACTGAGATCGCTTCCAAGATACATCACTCCTGACAATTTCAAGTCTCTCTCTCGGACGGTCTTGGAATGCCAGATCTCTCCCTCCCACAAAACAATAAATAATATCTAAAATATCAATAAAAACTACGAATAATGTGGAGTTCTTAATAATTGTAGTAATGATATAATAAAACAATAATAATATCAGTAGTAAAAGTACTACAGCCTATTTCACGGGAGAAAAGAAATTGCCATTCAGCAACCCTCTTCCAAACTGTCCGATTTCGTGCATTGTTGTAGTGAGTAGCTAAATAACATACAGTGATGTTAAGAACTGTCTAAAACATCAAACTTACAGTAAGCATGGGTGACGCGTATAACATGCTTAACCTACTTACAATTTGCAAGGCTGTAGGGAGCATAGGCCTATTGTAGGTGTGGTCATGTGCGAGCATCGTTGAGTCAGTCAGGTTGACTGGCATTTTCGGCTGCAGTCTGTCATCAGAGCAACTCCAGAGCACCAACATAATTATTGTCATCTATGTCATCGTTTCTAAAATACCCGCCGCCGCTGGACCACCCACCCCGCAACCTCCCACCCCACAACCAAGCCACTACCACACCGCCACCCCAGGAGGACACCACAGCGGGGTTATTCACCCGGAACAAGAGAGTCACCGGGACACTCCTATCCTGAGTCCCTCTTCCCCGCAACTGTCCCAACACCAAGTAAGCGGGAAGAGACAACGACCCTGCGAGTGGTGCAGCCTTCACCAGAATCGGGGTGGGACTGAACTAGATTCAGTCCCAGGTGACGCCGCGCTCACGTCCATTGTACGTGACGGGAAAGGAGCGGCCACTGTAAGCCCTCCCGAAGGGCAGGCAGGCCCAAGGCTACGGCCAGAGTACATACCAGGGTAGACAGACCCACGGCTGCGGCCTCAGTACGTACTGGAGAGGGCATGGCCTCTGTGCACCCCTCTCCTGCCTTTCTCTCCTACGGGAGCAACACCGTGCTCATGGCCATTGTACGTGACGGGGAAGGAGCGGCCATTGTACGCCCTTCAGTTGCCTCACAAAGGGTGGATAGGCCCACGGCTACAGCCACCGTACGTATCAGGGTAGATAGACCCAAGGCTACGGCCTCAGGACGTACTGGAGAGGGCGCAGACTCCGTGTACCCTTCTCTTGCCTTTTTCTCCTTCGGGAGCAGCACCGCCAGCACGGCCATTGTACATGTGGGGGAAGGAGCAGCCACTGTACGCCCTTCAGCTGTGAGCCCTAGGAGTCATGAAACCGCGCTCACAGCCATTGTACGTGACGGGGAAGGAGCGGCCACTGTACGCCCTTCATCCGTGATTCCAAAGGCCCTCCCGACGCAGGAAGTCCCTTGCGCAGCCGACCCTTTTCCTCTCGGCTGCGTGGGACGCCCTTTGTCCCCTTCCGGGAGTGTTGTCCCGGAGGTGCTGCCAGAGTGGTGGCGTGGCCCGATACAGGTCATACCACCTACCCCTGGGAAATCCCTGCCCCTGCCAGACACCTGACGGAGACAGTGCCTCAGCTCACCCCTGTCAGCGCCTCCCCCTACAGGCGACTGCAGTCCCAGGACCCCCAGACCCAATCAGCAGCCCCCAGGCCCGGGCAACCCAGGCTCTCTCTCTCCACGGAGCCAGAGGCAACAGCCCGCCCTCTACAGCTGTTTGGCCCCAGTCCCGGGGGCCACCTATCAGGTCGAGGCCCCCAGACTGGAGGGCCTCCCTGCACCCCACCGAAGAGGCTACAATACGAAGGCCTCCTCCCAGGTTGAGGCCCCCAGACAGGAGGGCCTCTCTGCACTCTGCCAACGACCAGGACCCGGGCAGTGACTCCCCTGCGGGCAGTGTATTGCCCACTGCAGGAAGGCTCCCCGTAGGGCCTCCCCCTCATGCCCGGACACCGTAGTGAACTATACCCAGGAAACACGGGTAAAATAGTGACAGTAACACCTCTTGTGTCGTGAACAGTTGAGACGTGAATATAACAGTGAACAGTGACAAAGTGAGGGCCAGAACAATACCAGTGACAAAGTTACCAATAACCTACTAAGGCCCAATACACGGCAGAATAGGAAAGAGCCTAAATCCCAGACAAAAGAACTTATAGAAATCGTGGACCAAGACTAGGGTGCGTGGGAGAATTAAAATCTATGAATAAGTGTCGTCGCGACTAAGTGACTCCATCAAGTGTCGCGACCCGCACCCTATCCAGTTATAGTAATATTCACCCCACTGACTCTTGGCCCTGTCCACCCCTAGTGCATCGGGCTCAAATTATCTAATACCAATTCTGCCTATATACGGAATACGGGTATCACGATATTGTAATTAATTACCTAAGGGTAAATGAAGAATACTGTGTCTCAAGTGTAACTGTCAACCTTGGTGTTAAAGGCTAACTCTGTGTCCCTGTCTACTGTAAATCCAATACCTCTCTGTTTTATATTGTAACGGTGTAGGAATTAAGACAATAGATGTGTTAAGGTGTACTACCTGGTTTTTATGTCCTGTTCCTTTGTGGGTGCTTTACTTCCGGTCCGGAAAGAGGACCCCGCTCAGTCACTGGTGTTCTTAGGACGAGAAGTCAGACTAAAAACACCCAGCATAACACTGGTGGCCAGCGGTGGTTCTGGATCCGAATAAAGCACGGAGGAACGATAAAGGAAACTTGCACAATGGCAGCCAAACCTCACATCCAATTGCCAAAATTCAACCTGGAGCAATATGACATTGACGTATACTTGGATATGGTCAAACCCCTCCTAGACATGGGGTTCGACACCGACAGAGAAAAGATAGCCGTCACACTACCCAAGCTGGGCAAAATAATTGCTACTGTAACTCCGAAAATCGTCCCGAGACTAAAATGGGATCAATTCAAACAAATTGTGCAACAGGCAGTGACGCCATCTCTGGGCACAGTTGTAGCCTTATCGCAACTAGACGCCCTCATATATGATGGAAGCCTCGATGACACATTCATCCAGGTTAGGCGGCTTGTCACCGCTGCGTACCCGGGGACAGACGCAAAAACCCGGGAACAACTTATATTCCACAAACTCCTCAGGATCCTACCCGGTTTCATTAAAGAACACTTTATAATTCATGAACAGACGGGAGACCTGAATAAAGAAATAAATTTAATAAGGCACCTTCTAGCCGTCCACTCCTCCCCCCAGTGCATCGGCGAAGTCAAGCCATTCCCCACGGATCTCATAGCTGTAAATCCGTGGGAATTTTCTCCTTGCTGTCCCGAGTGCCCAATCCACAACATCCGTGAGCAGCTAAAAGCTGCCCGGTGCAGCAAAACAACACAAGAGAGCCTACAAGCCTCCCCACCATAAGCCGATTGCCCCAAGCCTTAAAGAAGGAAAATAAGACGAGGAAGGCCCAGAAGGTGCCCCCCACTGCCCCCGCATCCCACCGTAATGACAGGGGCCACCTCACATCTCCCCCAGTCTACGACAGGGGGAAAAGTCATGTTCCCTTATCCTCTCCTCTCACTATCTCTTCTATTTTGCCTTCCCCTATTCCTACCCCTATTCCTAACCTTCCCACCTCACACACCACTTTCTCCACCACTATCGCCCCCCCACTTCCTATTCCTCCCCAACACAAAGCCTGCCTCCCCAATCACAGGCCTCCTAGAACCCTTACATCATCTTCCCCTAACCTACTTCCCAAAACCACCTCCTCCTATCTACTTCCTTCCACCTACCACCCCACACCACCCGCCACCATCACTTCCCCACCAGTCATCTTCCCTGCCAACACGGCCAACTCATTGCCTTCCCTGTCACACCCTCCTCCTCCTCACTCTCACCCACCTCTCTTTCCTCGCTCACCTCCCCCACCCCACCCTCAACTTCACCATACCCATGAACCCCCTCCCCCACTTCACTTCCACCTGACCCTCCACCACCTTCCTCTGATTCTGATCCTTCACCAACCTCACCTCTGCCTACATATCCTATGGCTACCCCACCTCCCCCAACTCACCACTCCCAATCACCGCCTGCTACGCCCACCACCAACACCGCATCACACCACCCAGCACCAACTCCCACCTTCACCGCCGCAGACACAACCACCACCACCATACCACCACAACTCCCACCACACCCCACCCGCACCCCACCATGCAACACCCCACGCAACACATCACCCACCAACTCCCCACATGCATCAACCCCACCTGCCACCCACTCCACCCATTCATCCACTCCTGGCCACCCATTACCCACCGACCATGCCCACTACACAAGACATCCCACACCACCAACAACAACCTCCCACAACCATGACGGGAAGCCCACGCCACCACGTGCCCAACCACCATCACCACCTACGCCCACCTTCACCATCACGACCACCAGATCAAGATGCCTCTCCCGCCCACCATCTAGATACACCACCACACCTTCATCTCCTGCCCATCCTGCTCCCCATTCCCCAAAATATGCCACCCACACGCCAAACACCACCCCCATCACCCTCCCCCTCCATGAAGCACCATGGAAACTTCCCAATTCACCACCTGAGATGCAGATCGAGAGGGTATTATGGCAACCTCACAACAGCCCCCATGTCAGGATCAGGGCAACACACCAGCTTCTCCGTCTCCTACACCGGACCAACCACCCATCCTCTCTCCGGCTCACTCTCAACCACCACCGAGAGCCAAACCCCACCATCCTCCACTGAACCAACCTCCTACGGCACCTCAACCCAGCCCACCAGACATCCACCACCACAACATACCACCTCCAGTCATGGGGCTGTGACTTCTTCACCATGGAGGGTGGCAAAATACCCGCCGCCGCTGGACCACCCCCCGCCGCTACCCCCCACCCCACAACCAAGCCACTACCACACCGCCACCCCAGGAGGACACCACGGCGGGGTTATTGACCCGGAACAAGAGGGTCACCGGGACACTCCTGTCCAGAGTCCCTCTTCCCCGCAACTGTCCCAACACCAAGTAAGCGGGAAGAAACAACGACCCTGTGAGCGGGGCAGCCTTCACCAGAATCGGGGTGGGACTGAACTAGATTCAGTCCCAGGTGACACCGCGTTCACGTCCATTGTACGTGACGGGGAAGGAGCGGCCACTGTACGCCCTTCAGTTACCTCCCGAAGGGCAGGCAGGCCCAAGGCTACGGCCAAAGTATGTACCAGGGTAGACAGACCCACGGCTACGGCCTCAGTATGTACCGGAGAGGGCGCAGCCTCTGTGCACCCCTCTCCTGCCTTTCTCTCCTACGGGAGCAACACCACGCTCAGGGCCATTGTACATGACGGGAAAGGAGCGGCCATTGTACTCCCTTCAGTAGCTTCCCAAAGGGCAGGCAGGCATATGGCTATGGCCAAAGTATGTACCAGGGTAGATAGACCCTCGGCTACGGCCTCAGTACGTACTGGAGAGGGCGTGGCCTCTGTGCATCCCTCTCCTGCTTTTCTCTCCTACGGGAGCAACACCGCGTTCATGGCCATTGTACGTGACAGGGAAGGAGTGGCCACTGTACGCCCTTCACCCGTGATTCCAAAGACCCTCCTGACGCAGGAAGACCCTTGCGCGGCCGACCCTTTTCCTCTTGGCTGCGTGGGACGCCCTTTGTCCCCTTCTGGGAGTGTTGCCCCGGAGGTGCTGCCAGAGTGGTGGCGTGTCCCGATACAGGTCATACCACCTACCCCTGGGAAATCCCTGCCCCTGCCGGACACCCGACGGAGACGGTGTCGCAGCTCATCCCTGTCGGCGCCTTCCCCTACAGGCGACCGCAATCCCAGGACCCCCACGCCCGACCAGCAGCCCCCAGGCCCGGGCAACCCAGGCTCTCTCTCTCCACGGAGCCAGAGGCGACAGGCCTGGCTCCTACAGCTGTTTGGCCCCAGTCCCGGGGGCCACCTCTCAGGTCGAGGCCCCCAGACTGGAGGGCTTCCCTGCACCCCACCGACGAGGCTACAGTACGAAGGCCTCCTCCCAGGTCGAGGCCCCCAGACAGGAGGGCCTCCCTGCACTCCATCGATGACCAGGACCCGGGCAGTGACTCCCCTGTGGGCAGTGTATTGCCCACTGCAGGAAGGCTCCCCATAGGGCCTCCCCCTCACGCCCGGACACTGTAGTGAACTATACCCAGGAAACACAGGTAAAATAGTGACAATAACACCTCTTGTGTCGTGAACAGTTGAGACGTGAATATAACAGTGAATAGTGACAAAGTGAGGGCCAGAACAGTACCAGTGACAAAATTACCAATAACCTACTAAGGCCCAATACACGGCAGAATAGGAAAGAGCCTAAATCCCAGACAAAAGAACTTATAGAAATCGTGGACCAAGACTAGGGTGCGTGGGAGAATTAAAATCTATGAATAAGTGTTGTCGCGACTAAGTGACTCCATCAAGTGTTGCGACCCGCACCCTATCCAGTTATAGTAATATTCACCCCACTAACTCTTGGCCCTGTCCACCCCTAGTGCATCGGGCTCAAATTATCTAATACCAATTCTGCCTATATACGGAATACGGGTATCACGATATTGTAATTAATTACCTAAGGGTAAATGAAGAATACTGTGTCTCAAGTGTAACTGTCAACCTTGGTGTTAAAGGCTAACTCTGTGTCCCTGTTTACTGTAAATCCAATACCTCTCTGTTTTATATTGTAACGGTGTAGGAATTAAGACAATAGATGTGTTAAGGTGTACTGCCTGGTTTTTATGTCCTGTTCCTTTGTGGGTGCTTTACTTCCGGTCCGGAAAGAGGACCCCGCTCAGTCGCTGGTGTTCTTAGGACGAGAAGTCGGACTAAAAACACCCAGCATAACAGTTTCATTCTCAGTAATTATTAAAAAAAAATACTATAAAAGGTTATGTCTACCATCTCTTAATGTATTACGCAACAACATGATACTGGGAGACGTCTGTGTCATTATTAAGTCAGATGCTCGGCACTACTTTATTACGCACATGACAACTGTCAGGCGTCCCATGAAATTTAAATGTGTATGCATAGCTTTTGTTTAACTCATCAGCTGACTGCTAACACTTGTGTTACATTTATGTTTGTGTTAAAAAAAAACTAAATATATTTTATTCTATTGTTTTTCAATTAAGGCTGCTGTCCTTAACATCACTGTACATTATTTAGCTACTCACAAGAAGAGTGCACGAAATCGGACAGGGGAAGAGGGTTGCCGAACGGCAATTTCTTTTCTCCCGTGAAATAGGCTATAGTAGTTGTAGTAGTAGTAGTAGTAGTAGTAGAAATAAAAACAAAAAATAATAACAATATCAGTATTAGAAGTAGTAGTAGTAGCAGCCGCAGCAGCAATATTAGTAGTAGTAGTAGTAGTAGTAGTAGCAGCAGTAACAGTAGTACCATAGTACTAGTAATAACACTACTACTGCTACTACTACTACTGCTACTACTACTACTACTACTTATAATAATAATAATTATAATAATAAATGGTTGCCTATTAACAAATTGTGCAGCCTCAATAAAGCTGCTATTTCTTGTGTTGATTATTTTTGTAAGCATGGATACATTATACATTTGTCTCAATAACGTGGAGGGACAGGTTGACGAATGAAGAAGTGAAGGAACGCCGTGGGGTGGATGTGGATGTGGTTGAGAAGATTAGGAGAAATACACTGAGGTGGTTTGGACATGTGAAGAGAATGGAGAATGAAAGACTGACTAAGAGGGTGTATGTAGGTGAGGTGAACGGAGGGAGAGGGAGAGGTAGACCGAGGATGAGGTGGAGGGATGGAGTTGAGAGGTATATGAGGGAGGGGGGGGTGAGTTGGGGGGAGGGTAGTCAAATGGTGGGTGACAGAGCGACTTGGAGGCGTTTTGTCTGCGGCCACCCTTTGCGGGATTAGGGCTTCGGGCTATAGATAGATAAATAGATAGACTCAATAACTGGCCAACTGTATGTAAAACTGTAACCATATTCCTTTCAAACAATGAGAGGGACCATAGCTATATTTCTATAATGTTGCAGCTTTACAGCTTTTGTGGTTTTCTCAAAAACGTGTTAAAAAGAAAACACTGAGCAGATCTGAATTCGGCACTTTCCACTAGGCTAAATGGCAAAATATTCAGTTCTCAGCAAACTTTTTAATCATAGGATTTTCAACCAAATAGCTGTATCTCAATTACTTTCTGAGATTTTTTAAATTATAATATGCAATTTTTGCAGCAAAAATTAGTATTTGACCCTCAAACAGAGGTCACGGTCACTGGGACAAGTATCTCGGTTATCCTAGGATACCTTTCTGTACAATGTGAAGATCTGAGAAAAAAAGTGCAAAGAAAAAGTAATACATACCAAAACAGTAAGCTTCGCAATATATAATTATGGTGAAGCTTAATAATAATGATAATCAAACTAAACACTAATTAATAACTTCAGAGCTCTAATTTACTGCTGGAATATTTCTATCCTACAATGGACAGGGGAAAAAAAAAGGTAGCTAAAATGTCTTCCTCTACCATCATGAAAATTAGAAAATTAATAGCTTCACTAACTGTAGTTATCATTTTTATACAGTGGAACACGGAAAACCATTTACAAAAGAAAATTAAAAAAAAAAAAAAAAAAAAAAAGCAAGACAAGGAAAAAAATCCTACATTATTTCACGCTGGCCTACCTTGCACATGTTGAATACACATTTTCATCTGCGGGGCATCATACATCACAGTTGATGAAAACGCGAGGGTGTGTGGTAGGGACACTTCATTAATCTGGATTCCAAGGTGGCTGACCTCGCTGCTAATTTACGGGCTGGGTAATGTTCGGGTGCAAGTGAACCTTGACGTAATTTATTCGTGACACCATCTTGATACTATTTTAATTTTATTTTGACCTTAAGGTGCATACAATTATCTCAGACAGGATAATGTTAAAGGGCACACATACTTTACCGTGATCTACGTTTGGCCATATCCTTACCCTACTTTGCCCCAGTTCTGACCCTATAAAGGTAAGTTATAAGGCTAATATCACTAAAGACACATCTTTTTGTGATTTATGTGCTGCATAATGTTTGGGGACATAAGAACGTTTGCCTGATATCTTGACGTAATCAAAGCCCTGACATGGCCAGATCCTAATCAAACCCTTACCACAACGTGTTAGGATACTAGGCCAAAGTCACAATATTGAAGGATGACCTCGCTTCTACTTTATGCCTCGGAAAATAATTTGGGGTAAGCAAACCTTTACCTGATCTCACTCCGACTCTGTCCTCATCTAGCTGAAAACAGTCGTCTGGCTGTGACAAGAATAGAATGAAAATATAAATGTTACCTTCCTTCTAATTAATAGCACAGATAATGTTGTGGGGTATGTCAACCAAAGGCCCAAACACAGCAGGTTAGATAATCAACGCCAGAGTTGGGGCGTGAGAACGACACATGTTCCATAACAAGGTCTCACTCTGCACCATCCTACTGACTCCAGTCCCCCGCGACTCACACTGATGAACATTAGAAATTAGGTTACAAGTAATATTAATTGTCCTAAAATGAATATCATGTATATTCTCAGATGTTTTAAAATATTTCTAAATATTACCTCAAGTACATGTAAAATGGGTTCTTAAGATCCTAGGACTACAAGAGCTTATTTAATCATATCTGAGGAAAGTAGAGACTTAAGCTCTTAATGGTGGGAGCTGATTGGCTGTTCTAACTTTGTCCGAATCTGTTCTTTAGTAACGATATATCTATCTATCTATCTATCTATACTGTATATATATATATGGATAGATAGATAGATAAATAGATAGATAGATACATTTTTTATAGGAGTTACAGTAACGTTTCTGACGAGAAAAATGCCATAATAAGATGTATGGAGATATTTGTATTGATTATACAGAATTACAAGACTGTTCAGAATTATCAGATGGTCTAGGTATAAATGAATTCTTGAACTCTTCTGTCAAATCAACACTCTGGGACAAAGATTCTTTGAGTTATTTGATTTTTTCCCATATTGGGTGAAATATTCGTCACTGCAGTGACAGTTGTGTAAATTTTTCAAACTTGCTAAAATTAAAGATGATGGAGTTACAGTCCCATTTAGCTCCCCTTGTTAACTTGTTATGTGCATGTGAGGACTTTTTCACTCATTTATGCTCTGTTAAACAGAATTACTTATGGGTAAATGCTTCCTAGAATAGTGATTTTTCACAAGTTTTTTTCTCTTAAAATCACATAATTGATTAATCTGGGATGTTAAAAAGCATTTCTTAAAGTGTGTACATTCTTTGGTCTATTTCACATGTTAGAAAATCTTCATAAAGGTACTTGATATATGTTCCGACCTACTGGCATAGTCATTAACAAGTCCTTGTTGAAACACAATTTAGACACTACTTAATCAATACTCATAAGTAGCAGAGGTGGACACCACAAGCGAAAATTCAATTCCGCAGTGCATATCCACAGACTAAAAAAATTGCCCTCCGCAATGCAAATTCGCAAAATTCTTTAAATCTACTGTTCCACAAATGCAAAAACGCAAACGCAAACCATTTTCATCCCTTTCAGTACCATGGCATTAGTTTCATTTTATTTTGGATACCATTAGAGGATCATATTAAATTTAGGATGATATTTTTCTTAATCAAGGGGTTAAAAATCATCTCTAGTTACACATCCACTGCAGTTATATCTTTAATTATTCTGTTCTAACTAACAATAGGTGATTATGAAGTTTGATGTCTAAAGTAATGAATGGGATATATAAAATTATAGTTATTCTACAAAACAAGGGTAAATCCTTAACTAGCGTATATAAATGCATTAAATTATTACACTTCACATCTCACTCTTGACAAGTTGACACACCAGTCCACCTCTATTCCTCGGCTCTAACCTCCTCATTCCTCATTCCGTAGTCACAGTCAGGCTCCAACAGCTGAGGCAACTACATCATACAGTATAACTATCTATCTATATTACTGTAATGTAACAACTGAAATGAAACAACATATTAATCAGTCCTGGCCGAGATTCAATCCCGGGCCCTCGCACTTGATATGCACGCACGTTACCACTGAGCCAAAGAGAGGATCCCCACTTTGCCTATAGGCAATGCGGGCTTTTATACACCTCATTACAGTAATAACGGTGGTTGTCGTGTAAGAAAAATGGTAAAACTGTGTTCATTTTCATTTCGTATGTTTCTTGTTTACTCTGTTCTTTATATACCTAATGACTTTTGTTGAGACTGAAATGCTGTCACTGGCAATGCCATTAGTCTGACAGTTTGAAATTTAGACTGGAGATCATATTCTACGTGGACTGAGAGGCTTCGCAGTGAATCTTTGCACTTTTCATCTTGTTATTGGCTTGTATGCTAAGTCTTTCTTGTCTCGATGTGGTTTACATCAGTAGCATACATTATTATGTATAAGAAACTGGAAAATATATTGATCTTGAAATAGGCTTTACATTTTTCTTATTTAATGGGGGAAAAACAACTTTGCTGGCTTTTATCCATAGTTTCTTTTTTCTTACCCTCCCCCCAGAAAACTGAAATTCCTAATCGAGAAGGGTTCAGTGAAGTAGTATTTTAATGGGTCGGTATATTTACATCTAAGCTTCGTTTTAATGGCTAACAAACAACCAGGGAATAGACAACCAACAAGTAATCCTTTCATCTGACAGACCCTAAAGCGAAGGAAAGTAAATGGGCTTTTGGGATGGACAAATTAGGGAAAGGGTTTTTGGTGCGAACAAACAGGAAAGAAGAGGTGTGCCAAGCAGGAAAGCGAATGTGTGTGTGTGTGTGTGTGTGTGTGTGTGTGTGTGTGTGTGTGTGTGTGTGTGTGTGTGAGAGAGAGAGAGAGAGAGAGAGAGAGAGAGAGAGAGAGAGAGAGAGAGAGAGAGAAAGAAAGAAAGAGAGTGAAAAGGGAGAGGGAAAATGGAGAAGGACTGGGATCTACAAGAGGGAAGGGGAGGGAAGGGAAGTGACGGGCGTCATTAGTAACGACAGAAATAGAAGGGAGAGGAGTTCCTAAGAAGACACACTGATTATGACCAACTGGGCAAAAGATTTACAATTCTGACAGATATGGAGCACGCGCACACACACACACACACACACACACACACACACACACACACACACACACACACACCCACAACCACACACACACACACACACACACACACACACACACACACACACACACACACACACACACACACACATATTTGAAACAGAACGTACAAATATGTATGGCACACACACACACACACATATTTGAAACAGAACGTACAAATATGTATGGCACTCACACACACACACACATATTTGAAACAGAACGTACAAATATGTATGGCACACACACACACACACACACACACACACACACACACACACACACACTGGTAAGCCATACATTCTTCTCACTGTATGCCCTTTCCTTTGCTGTAAGGAAGTAGTAACCAGGGTTTTACAATGAGCCAAGTCCTTTGTTCAGCTTACTTATGTTACATGTTACCAGGGTTCTCACGATCTCTTCCTCATGCAGTGTAGCACAGCTCTGAAACACCACTTTAATGCTGTACAATAGTTATTCTTCGGTGTGGACCCCTTACTTCGACGTCCTTCAAACCGATTAAGAAGAAAACGATTTTCTGTTTCAGCCATCCCATTTTCTGAACAAGTCTTTTACTGTATTCCATATAGCTGCAGAAAATTCATTGTCTTAACTGGAAAGCGCCCAGAGAGCGCTTATGTCCGCCAATGCCATTGCCATTAAAATTGATCTGGATCCGGATCCACATCTGGATCCTCCCCAAAATTTAATTATTTCTTTCTTGGTCCATGACCCACTTTTCCACAACATTTCGTTGATGTTCATTGAGACCTTTTCGAGACATTGTGCGGGTTTCTCCGGATCCGGATCTGCCCCAGAATCATATCATTTCTTCCTTGGCCCTTTCACAAAAATCCTGTCATAACTTTGTGAGTAATCCTGCTAACAGACAGACAGACAGACAAACAGACAAACAAATCGACGCTGGGTAACAGCAGAGGTAATACATTCAATAAGTGATATCTTAATCTTTCTTCTTCTACACGAACAGAATTACGGGGTAAACAGACACTGGCTTGCAAATCTACTTATCATGAGAAAGTGGGGCAAGAAGAGAAAGAGAGACCAATAAGGAGAAGAAACTAATGAGGCTAAAGAGAATATTAACCTCTCTTTGATCTAACTGCAACCAGATGATTATATTTAACCTCGGGATACCTATAGTAGTGACAATGCTCAACTCATTAAGTGTAGCTGTACATGGTTTGCAATTAAGTGTATTTTTCCTGACATCATATGATACTAATTCGTTTAAAAGAAAGCTTTAACAGTGAGGAAGGTTAGAAATATGTTCCATGAATGTTTTTGATACAGTCACATCTTACTTCTATTATTGCCTTTACCAAACGCTTTTACTTGGCTCAGAGGAAGTATGAATCATTAAACCAGTGTGTACTATGTTGTGATACGTTTTACTTTTTTTTTTACATTATCTACACTGCTTGAATTTTCCTTGTCTCACATTTCCCCTTGCTCTCCAGAAATTCTATCTGGTTCTCTTTGCAACCAGTGTCTCCTTTCCTTTGTTACATCATCCCATTTACTGGGAAGTTCTTTAATTTATTTATCTGGTAGCCTGTTTTTCCTTGTGTTTTTTCCCCCTTCGTCATATTCTTACTTTCACTAAGTTTCCTGACCCTATTACTCTCCAGCATCCTCCTATCTTTTCGATGAATAACTCGTTTCACATTTGAAGATTTTTTTAAATTGTTGCCTGTTTTTTCTCTTGCTATGCAAACACTCACCATCATTCACGTCTCTCCTCTATGCCAGGGCATCTTTTCCTCCATTTAGTCCACATCCTTTGTATAACCTATAATACATCTGATTGCTTGTCTTTATATTTCATATTCCTCTTAACCTGCCGCATTCGGTTGACGTATATATACGTCCATACGTTTTGTCACTGTCAGTCCCGTTGATGTTTATAAACACACATCAATTGCAAGGTCCCTAATTTGCACAATTAATTTTTTGCTCGTGATTTTTGTTAAGTATACACGGGACACCTTCCTCTACAAGATGCCATGCAGGGACAATGCCTTACCCCACATGACCTCCCCCCCCCCGCACACTACTGTCTCGGCAACTCACCTATTACCATTGACCTGGCCAGTAAAGACATGTCATGCCATGGTATGAAAATCAGGACCAGAGTGATTCTCCAATTGATGACAATGTGGAGGACAAATTTTACATAGCATTAGAGGAAGAAACAGTCAGAAATGATGATCAGGTAATGTTGCCAAAACAGGTCAGGTATGTTGATGTGTTTGGTAAGTGAAACAATGATTATATTGCCTATATTACTGTATGAAAACCAGTATACTCTTGTATTACATATAAATTCGTACCAAATAAATAAATAAACAAATACCGTTTATGAGTGGTGTGGAATAGTTACCCTCCCATAGAACTCGTTTTCTTTGGAGCCAGCCTGACAGAAAACCCAGTAAGGTAAGGGGTACTTCTACCGGTACTGAGTATTTTAAACCTCAGGTGAGTGATTTCTCTAGAAATTTTCGATGTTTCTCACCAAAACCGGAGGTTTGAGCCAATAAATTATTTTTTCCAAAATTGGTCGGGATTGCGGGGAGTCAGTGGTGGAAAATTGGTCAGGACAGGGCGGATTAAGCAATGTTCTCTTTCCTGGCTCTCACATTTTGCTCCTACCTATCCATTTTGCTTCCTCTTAGTCTCACATTCACACACTCATTCTTCTGACACCTTCTCTGATTACTCTTTCAGCCAGTGCCTCTTTTACAGAAAGAAAAGAGGTATGGAATCATTTAGAGTGGATATTTTTGCACTCTTCCCTTTTTCTCCCCTCATTTTCCTTTTTCCTTGTGGATTATCTTTCCATGACTCTAATATCCCCTCTTTCCAGCCAACATCCACGTCACCGCTCTCCTCCAATGAGCCCTTTCACACCGCTGTTCTGCGTCCTGCATTAACTAAGCTGCTTATCCCACATGCCATCAGGGATCGTCCCTGGCTGTCTTTCTCCCATGTCGCCTAGGATGGAATGGTACCCGGATATATTCTTTGGGTATATCTGTCACCTTACCTGGCAAAATATTTTTTTAGCTGTCTACTTGTATATCTGTCTATTTATCTGTCTGTCTGTCTGTGTCTGTATGTTTCTATGACAACCTATCTCTTTGTCTACTGTCTGTCCGTAGGACTACCGACCTATCCGTCCTCTATATCGATATCAATACCTGTATCTGTCTATCTATCTATGTATCTTTCCCGTGTCGTGAAGAATAGGACGATACTGAGCTATGTTACCTGGGGGTTCATCTACCAGCTTATCTGCCAATTTGTGTGTATGTATGTAAGTACCTATGTACTCGTATGTATCTCCGGCAGATGTGATACAATGTGACACACGGAGCAAGAATTCAGAAACACCAGCCCCACCAAATAAGCCTTATTTCACTGAGAATGATCCTTTCGAATATCGTCAGTCCCAAGAGTGCAGATACTTTATGTGTCTAGGGTAAAACTGCACACAGTATTACTGATGCACTTAATAAAGAAGAGTTAGGAGTGAGGGAGCAATAACTTTCGAATCCCAGCACTGTGGCCTTCTGCACTCAGCGTAAGTTTTCTGAATAGTACAGAGTGGTTCACGTAATAGCTCCACTTCCACACCACCTTGTGATTTCTCATGTGTTGTGGGGACGGCTCAGTAGCGCTAGCTGTATCTGCTCAGAAATATTAATCCATTTCTTACCCTCTGCCACACCCAAGCACACATTAGAAGACTCAGCAGTCCTCATAACACATAAGATACCACCCGATAAGTTTTGAGGGGAGCGCTATTTAAGAACCACCCTGTGCGGGAAAAAAAAAAAAAAAAAAAAAAAAAGGTGATTGTTCGACAGCTGAGGCGTTATTATCAATTACAGGTTCTTCCTTGGGGGAAGCAGCCTAGGTATACATACATACATACATACATATATATATATATATATATATATATATATATATATATATATATATATATATATGTGTGTGTGTGTGTGTGTGTGTGTGTGTGTACACATTTGTGCTACTATATCACTACAACATGTTATACAATATTCTATGTTCAGTTTTGCTACATAATAACTATTAACATATATTCATACGATGTAATGACCTAGTAATATTACCATTGCATTATTATATGGGTATGTCTGTTTTACATGCACATTTGTGCTACTATATCACTGCAATATGTTATACAATATTCTATGTTCAATTTTACTACATAACAGGTAGTAACGTATTTATTCATACGGTGTATGACATAGCAGTATTACCATTGCATAAATATATGCGTATGTCTGTTGTACATACACATTTTGTGCCACTGTATTACTACAATATGTTATGCAATACTCTATATTCAGTTTTAATATCATGTATTCACTCCATTATCCATATAATATATTACTACAACGTGTCACATTTCTACAATATTATTATGTCTCTACGATATTGTTATGAATACCATGTATTAATAGATTAGGATGTAATTAGTTGCTGCATGCTGTCGTAGGTTCGCCAGCTATTCGTGACTGAGCGATGTCAAGACTCTAAAATATCATTACACAATACATAATAGCAAGTAACGTATATATGTAAGATAGAGGTTAGATGAAAGTCATGCCTCGGGCTAGAGGAAATAGCAATACACATTCTCAATTACGAATTCATATACAGCACAGTGTGACGCCTGATCGGAAAGTCCCCAGGATCGAGAAAGTTCCACTCAACCGTGCCTTACATATGACACAAATAACCATTTATGTACGGGAAAGAAGGAGTTAGGAGAGAAAAACGAGAAGGGGATTTAGGAAAGAGAGAGGCACAGTAGGGAAAGGCAGGCGTGTGGGGTTGGCAAGCATAAACCACTCTCACCTCAATATGCTGTGAGACTCACTCACTGTTATTCAGTATTGCTCTTGAGATATTCCTTTTGGAAAAAAAAAAAAAAAACTATAATCAACCCAAGACACATCTTTATCTTTCTCCTGTCATCGACGAGAAGTACAACGAACATTTTCTCCTTTCGTGAAATCCCTACAATTCAATTCAGTGTTACAATACCTCGGTGACGACTACGATATGGTATATTATATCTACTGTACAAATACGATATGTACGTGTGTGTGTGTGTGTGTGTGTGTGTGTGTGTGTGTGTGTGTTCTTACTTCATTGTTCTTACCTAATTGTATCGAAAAGAATGAATCAAGCTCGTACTGTACATTTTTTTAGTACATATCCTTAAATTTATGAATAGTTTTGGCACACATTATTTCATTCGGTAGTGCATTCCACTGATCAATTGCCCTATTTAGGAAACTGAATTTCCTCTCGTCTTCATCGCCTCTCTTTTTATGTATTTTTTTGCAGTGTCCTTTCCCATAGGTTATATATTCATTTATGTCTATTTTCTCTTTTCCTGAGATCCATTTATACGTCATAATCATGTCTCCTCATTTCTTTCTCTGCTGTAATGTTGGTAGACTAAATTTTTCTAGTCTTTCTTCGTAGCTTAGATCCCTTAAGCTTGGTACCCATCTTGTAGCTACCCTTTGTACTTTTTCAATCTTATCTATGTGTCTTTTGAGAGGAGGATTCCAGACTACTGACGCATACTACAGGGTTGGTCTGATGAATGGTGTTCTTATTTTTCTTAGCAAGTCTTCATTTATGTATGGGAATGCTATTCTCATATTTGCAAGCAGTGTATACATGTTCCGTACCTTCTCACTGATGTGGTCAGTCTGAGATAGTCTGTTATTGATGATCGCACCTAGGTCCTTCTCTCTTTCTTATATGTGTAGGGTTTTATTTCCTAACTTATAATCCCAATCAGGTCTTTTTTCCACTTTTACCAAACTTGATTACATGACATTTGTCCACATTGATTTCCATTTGCCATGTATTGCTCTATTCATGAAGTTTTTAATTCTTCTTGTTGCGTTAGTAATTTTCCTTTGTATTTTTACATCATCAGCAAACATATTTAGATAGCTTTCATTTCTAATGTTGCTATCTATATCATTTATATACACTACAAACATAATTGGTGCCAGCACTGAGCCCTGTGGAACTCCGCTAGTCACTTCCTTCCATAATGAGTAATTTCCCCTTGGTACTGTTCTCATTTCTCTTTTTTTTTTTTTTTTTTTAGAAAATCTTGCATCCAGCAATATAGTTTGCCTCGGATTCCTCCTTGATGGTACAATTTCCATAAAAGTCTTTGGTGCAGTACTCTGTCAAATGCTTTCTTGAAATCTAGATAGATACTGTCCACCCATCCTTCTCTTTTCTGTAATGTTCCTGTTTATCATAGTAGCTCAATAAATTAGAAACACATGATTCTCCCTTTCTGAAACCAAACTGTCTTTCTGTTATCATATTGTGTTCTTCTAGATGGTTTACCCAAACTTTTCTTATCAACTTTTCTAATACCTTGCTTACAACACTGGTTAGTGATACTGGTCGGTAGTTGAGTGGATTTTGTCTATTTCCATCCTTGAATAAGGGAACAATGCCTGCTTTCTTCCAAATATCAGGTAGTTTATTTTGTCTCAAGGATTTCTTGAAAATTAAAGATAATGGTTTACTTAACTCCTTTGCACATTCATGTAGCACCCAACATGAAATTCCATCAGGACCATTTGCTTTTCTTTTGTCTAATTTACTTAACTCCTCCTGTATTTCTTTTTTCTGATATTTGTATATCTGGTAATATGTTTGTGCATGCATTTCTATATAATCCCTCTCAAAATTATTTTCTTCTGTAAAAACTCATTGGAAATTATTTATTTAGTGCTTCACAAATATCCTTCTCCTGTGTATAGGTGATCCCCTCATCCGTAATGGATTGTATTTTATATTTTACTTTAGTCTTGTTTCTGATGTAGCTGTAAATTAGTTCGGTGTGTGTGTGTGTGTGTGTACATAATATATACATACTGCAGGGAGAAAAACCGTACCTTTGGGAAAAGGTAGAGGAGTGAATTATGAGAAAAATACTTCATCAAAGTGGGCCCAAATCGCAGCCGGTATAGAGTTATACTGTAGTTAATTCTGACCTTATAGGCGAAAATGTCCTTCCTCGTAATTCACCAGTAAGGTCATCAGTAATTATAGCTCCACAATGACACTGATTTGGATTCATTTTCATATAGCATTTTTTCTTAGAATCCAGGGGAAGTATTCACGGAGCTTTTTAAGACACCAGATCCCCTAGCATCACCTGAAGATACGGCACTGAGGCAGATTTTCACATAGCATAAAGGCAGCCATCTTGCAGCGATATCTGGCGTTGCAAGTTGAGCGCAGGGAGGACATACGCTAACCTATGCCAAAGCACGGAAACAATGTGTTAATTTATGTAACTCCTTAGCCAGTCGATAGACTCAGCCCCTCTTCCACTCGAATCAGTGTTGTTAAAGCATAAAAGAACAGTTACAATATTAAAAGAAGTGCCGCAATCTTTTTTTTTTTTTCTTGACAGTAGAAATTTCTGAAAATACTCGACCGTTGGTAAAATAACAAGAATCTGAAATAAGTGGAGGTGCAGAAGGCAAGCCACCTTCGGGTATGCTCAAGCAGACAACGTGGGAAGGGCATTTTTTCGAAATTACACCCATCAAACCGACACTGAAATCGATATGTCCATCATCTACTTCAGGCAGTTCTAAGCATTTTCTCTTCTATAAACATCTGTTACAAATGTCTTTTCATAAGGAAATAAAAAAAAATGGGGAGGGGGGAATCTCTAGCTCTTTTCCTCTGCTACAGAATCTACGTAGGTTAGGTTAGGTTAAGTTATCTCACACTTATGACATCTGTGTCACATTTAGCTTGTCACCTATTTAGGTTTGGTTAGGTTACCTCCCTCTGTTATGACATCACACTAAAATTGGGTTAGGTCACGTCTGGTTAGGCCAGGTTAGGTAATTTACCTCTGTTATGGCATTACACTAAAATTGGGTTAGGACACGTCTGGTTAGGCCAGGTTAGGTTATTTGCCTCTGTTATGGCATCACACTATAACTGGGTTAGGTCAGGTCTAGTTAGGTTAGGTTAGGTTATCGCCCTCTATTTTGGCATCTGCGATAAAATTAGGTTAGGCCACGTCTCGTTAGGTTAGGAATTCTCCCTCTTTTATGGCAACTACACATAAAAAGAAGGATATCAGTTCTGGTTAGGTTAGGTTGTTATCTCCCTCTGTTATGGCATCTACGTTAAAATAAGGCCATACTAGATCTGGTTACGTTATCTGTTATGAGGTCTACGTGAAAATTAGTTTAACTTTGGTGTGGTTCGGTTAACTCCCTATTTTATGACATTTACATTGAAACCAATTTTGGTCAAGTCTGTTTATCTCCCTTTGTTATGGCTTTTACATTAGATATAGGTTAGGTCAGGTCTAGTTAAGTTATCTCCCACTTATGGCACCTACTTAACCATAGGGTTAGACAGGTCTGGTTAGGTCAGGTTAGGTAATCTCCCTCTGTTATGGCATCTACTCTGCATTAAATTAAGCTGTTAGGACTGATTGGGATAGGTTAGGTTATCTCCCTCTTATATGGCATCTACATTAAATTTAAGTTAGGTCAGGTCTGATTATATTAGGTTATCTCCCTCTGTTGTGGCATTTAAGTTAAAATAACGTAAGTCTGGTCAGGTTAGGTTTTCTGCCGCTGGTAGTTCAATGTATGTACGTTGATATTAGGTCTTGTTAGGACCGGTTAGGTTAGGTTACGTTAAGTACAGTTATGATGTACCAGTTGTTGTCCGTTGCTGATTGTTCCACAGGACTTAACCAGTGTAGTGTTGAGTAATCATCCAAGTGAGTTGTGCTGAATGAAAAACTAGGAGGAATTAGAGATCGATGAACAGTAAGGAGATAGATTATTTAGAGCAACTGAATTAGGCAACTAAGCATATATCTAAGGATAGCTGGTGGCACTGAGGGAACTATACTCATTAGGACACAAAAGAGAATAAAAGTATTTGTTAGCATTTAAAAAATACCCTGTATCATTTAAGTTTACTCGTCTGTCACTGAATTACTGGGGCATTTATAGGCAGGTTTTGTAGGGCTCGGAATACTCATTTCCTTCACGTTACCATTGACTTAAATACGTGAAGAAAGAGTTGCGTTTCTTCTTGCATTAGTGGACACACGAACTTTGTATTTACTTTGGGGAACCAAACTACTGATGAGGGAGAGTTCCGTGATAGAGTGATCAGCCATAATGCTCTATTATTGAATTCCATATGCTGAAGAGTATATGTAGCCCTTCATTTTTTAACATTATTAATGAAATTGATGAAGTGAAACTTAAGAAGTGTCGAATCACCTAGCTGCTTGCTATATTACGGAAAATGGAATGCAGTCTAATATTTTTCTATCCCCATGGATTTTTTCTTATACTGCCCTCACTTTGATTATAAATTGTTTACCTTACACTTCATGCTACAAGACGATACTATCCAGATTAAGAGAGCCCCTTTAGAGCTGCTGTCTAAATCCTCTAGTCCGAAAAGTCTGTCTTAAGCTAAAGAAAAACTGTTAGAAAGAAGTAAGATGAAAATACAAATGAGGGGCTGGTGGCGAAGGGGTTAATAAGAGCCTGTTCACTCTAATCCCCGCCTCTCATCGCTCTAGATCCTGTGCCACCCCCTTACTTCCCCCAGGAACTTCATTATCTTTACATCCTTAGTATCGTTTCTTAACATACAGATACTGACATCCCTCTACCTTCACTAGCCAGTCTCTCTCTCTCTCTCTCTCTCTCACACACACACACACACACACACACACACACACACTCACTCAACCTCTCTTATTCTCCTTTGCTTCTTTTTCTATCCTTTATTACTCATTCCTTTCCTCTTCTCTTCTTTCTGCCTTCTTCTCTCCGTCCTTCCCTCTTCCCCCTTTCCATCTTCCTTCATTTCTTCGCTTCTCCCTCCTTCCTTCCCTCCTCTATCTATCCTTCCCTCTTCCTTGCCTACTTCCGCTTTTCCTCCTTCCTTGCTTCATCCTGCCTTCATACGCTCTTTCCTTGTTCTTCCCTCCCGCAGTCCTTTTTTCATCTCCTTTCTTTCTTCCCTCCTTTATTCCCTCTTCTCTCCTTCCTATCCTCTTCTCTTTATCCTTCTCTGTTCTCTTTTTCCTTCCATCTTCCCTCTTTCATTTCCTTCTGTCCATCATTCGTTCTTCCCTCCTTCATAACTTTGTCCTTCACAGAGTTTCTCTCCTTCATACCCTTATCCCTCTATTTTCCCTCTTGCTTTCTTCCTTTCTCCCTTCTCATCTCTCCCTCCATTCCATCCATCCATCCTTCCTTTCCTTTTCTTTTTATCTTTTCCACATTGCTCTCTCTGCTACATTTCGTATTTCTTTCCTTTTCTCCCCATATTCCTTCGATTCTCCCCTCTCTTTTCCTCCCTCTCCCCTCTCTTTTCCTCCCTCTCCCCTTTCCTTCTGTCCTTTATTACTTTATTTCTTTCTTCCTCTTATCCATTTCATATTGATCCATTTACATCCAACTTTCTTCTTTTTTTACCTTCCCTCCGTTTTCCCTCCCTTCCTTCCTTTATATTTCAGTCTCGCCCAGTTTTTGCTCCGTTTTACACTCTGTCCTTTCCCCGCTAATTTCTTTCTGCTTTCCTTTTTTTATCTTTTTCCTTCATGCAATCCATCCTTCCCTGTTTCCTCCTTCCATTCCTCTTCTCTTCTTTCTATCATCATTCCTTTCCTCTTTCCCCTTTCCCCTTCAGATTTTCCTCTATTTTCCTTCTCCCCTTTTTTCTCTTCCTTCCGTAACCCTCAAAACACTGTTTGTGTTTGTGCATGTCAGGAATTATTCAGCCTTCATGGCATTTGTTATTTATCAATGTTCAGACCATAATTTCTTCTCTTTTTTCGTTTTTCTCGTCCGTTTTCCTTTCTTCCTTCCCTTCAGTCTGGTTTTCTTGTCCATTTCTCTTTCCGTCTCTTCGTAAATAATTTCCGCCTTCCCTTCCATTTCTAACTCATTGCTGATCCATCACACATCTCTTCTCAACGATTCCCCCTTGTTCACTGAATTATGCTCATCCTTACCTCTTAATTTCCCTTCTCCTTCCATTTCTGACTAATTACATATAATATAGTGACAGCACTATACTCTTTTCCCACTGCATCCTTCAAGTTTTGTTTTTCCCCCTTTTCCTTTAATCTTCATTTTTCTTGTCCTTTCCTGTCCATCTTTTTTTTCGTACATTATTGTTATTATTATTATTATTATTATTATTATTACTATTATTATATGTAGTCAACACCTTCCTGCAATCTTCCCATCCTACTATCCGTCCTTACTTTTTTCCCTCTCGTTTCGCTCCTACCTTGTCTTACATAATTTCTTCTTGTAAAGTGCAAGATTTTCCCTCTTTCCACCCGTCCTTCCTTTCACATTCTCTCAATTCTTCCTTCGTCCCCCCTCCTTTCCCTCCATCATTCAGCTCTCCTCACCTCGCCTCTCAAATCTCCATCCCACTTCCTCCACTCTGACGTCCACAAAACATTCCGATACTCATTTTCCCCACCTCTTCCTTCCATCCTTCCTTGTCTCTTTACTAACATTGCTTAGTTTAGTGCACTACCTTCATCCCGTCTCCCTTCATTTCTACCTTCCTTCATTCCTTCTTTGGCCTTTGGGTGGACTCGAACCTCTGACCCTTCTGTCAGAGCGCTCTACGTCTTAGCATAAAGGGGAGAGGTGGTGTAACAGTAAGAGTCAGGACTGAGTGGGATGGATGGTGCGTGATGGGTGGTGGGGCTTACTCGGAAAAATCGATGCTGCGATGACGGGTACTGTAAATTATTAATAAGTGACCCACGTGGAAAAGCCAAACTTCTTGTTGACATTTTTTCAACAAACTCAACCCTAAATACAGAAAATCACAATATTCCTGTACTTGATTTTGATTCCCCTCAAATACCTCCTTTCATGATTCACACCAGATACGTACAAGCTGTAATACAGAATCTTTCAGCACACAAAGCTACTGGTCCAGATGAAATTCATTCAATAGTACTTAAAAATTGCTGCTCAGTGTTGGCTCCTGTATTGGCAAAATTTTTCCGCTTATGCATCCGTACCTCAAGTTTTCCAGCTCTTGGAAAGAAGCAAATATCCATCCTGTTCCTAAAAAGGGGGCAACTTCTGATCCATCAAACTATAGACCAATTGCAATAACTTCCGTTCTCGGTAAAGTTTTTGAGACACTAATAAACACACACATAGTCAAGCATCTAGAAATCAATTAATTAATCAATGATCGGCAGTATGGATTTAGACAAGAACGTTCAACTGTAGACATTCTTTGCCTTCTTATCCATCAGATTAATAAAACAATAGACCAACACTGTGATAGACACAATAGCACTTGATATATTAAACGCATTTGACAGAGTATGGCACCGGGCCTTATTGTCTAAGATGTCACATTGTGGCCTTGCATCACTGGTTCCTCTAATTTCTTCTTACCTTCACAATAGAAAAATACGGGTCATGGTAGATGGAATTTATTCTCAGTTTCATTCCATAAATGCTGGCGTACCTCAGGGATCAGTTTTGGCGCCAACCCTCTTTCTCATTCATATAAATGACCTCTTATCTGTCACTCACAACCCAATACACTCTTATGCTGATGACTCGACACTTCATAGTTCTTTCACATATAGTATCTCCTTTACAATATTTGATGTTATAAATTCCCAAATAAACAGAGCAATTTCTCTGATGCCTTCTAAAATTAATCAATGGGGACAAACAAATCTGGTCTCATTTAATGCTCAGAAAACTAAATACATTAATTTCTCCAACAGAAAGAATCCCTCAGGCTTTAACATAATTTTAAATGATGTCAGTATTCCCATATCCACCACAATTGATATCCTAGGTGTTACTCTGAGCCCCAACCTAAACTGGACAGCTTATGTTAAATCCCTTGCCAAAAATGGTTCCAAAAAATAAGGACTTATGTACAGAGTTCGTGAGTTCTTCACTGACGAGCAAATAGCCACAATGTACAAAAGTCATGTGCGTTCTCAGATCGAGTACTGTTCACCACTGTGGAGTGGATGTGGAGCGGTTGCATTGAGGCAGTTTGACAAAATTCAAAATAAAGCCATTAGATTAATCAATAATCCTCGCAGGACCTTCCTCCATTATCAGTACGTAGAGATGTTGCTTCTTTAGCATTATTTTTTCGATATTTTTACCGTAAGTACTCTGACGAACTGGCTTCAATTGTGCCTCCCCTTTACATTTTCTCCCGGAATACTCGGGCAGCTGCGAGCCCCATGAACTCACACTCTCTCCCTCGCAATGCAGAACCTCTGCTTATCAAAATTCATTTATCCCAAGAACTACTACTCTGTGGAATTCACTTCCTGGGAGTTGTTTCCCACAAACAATTAATCCACTTCAATTTAAATCCAATTGTTATAAATATTTTATTAATGGAGGATGCCTCTAGGCACATGGACTTATTTTTTTTTTCCTTTGTTTTTCCTTCCTCCATTCATTATCTACAAAAAAAAAAAAAAAAAAAAAATCTGGTTTACAACAACGAATATACTGCACACATCCCTGGAACCATTCATTGACAGGGATGACTTTATGGACATGCCTTCATAGCCGTGACCTCAGTCGCTCTCCATTAGCTTAATTTGACCTGAAGAGCTGTAAGTTGATTAAAACAATACTGATCTATTTTGGTTTACATATGGCTGACATGAATAACTGTAGGATGCTGAGAAGGGATGCAGGCTGACCTTGATACACACGACTGAACCTGAGTTGACCTTGCTGGGACCACTTAGTTATATGGTCCCTAAAGGGATACTACTGGGCACAAAAGAACTTAAGTGGAACTGAAATGACCTGAACAAACCGGACTGGCCATAAATAACCTTATTCAGCTCAATTAAACCTGAATGAATCTATTGCAGTATGGCCGAATTAGATCTGAATGAACCTAAATAACCCAAACTGCCTTGACTAGCCCAAATCGTATCCCATGGATTAGCCAGAATCGACCTCACAGATCTTGACGGAACCAGGACGGCCCTAAATGAGCCTGAAGTGATCCGACCAGAGCGGGACAGGATGTGAAAAACATTACTGAATGAGACAGAAAAGGTTGGACCTATCTTGATCTTCATGGTCCTGAATCTGCCTAATGTGTACCTTCAGACCAAACTGGCGTGAATTATACTATACTCGTACCATTAAGAAATAATCTGGCTTGACTGAATTTCCTGTGGTAAGCCTGGCCTGAACTCAGGTGGCATTCATGACCCTGAATGAACCTGACAATTCCAGTGTGGCCCTAATTTAACCTTAAATAATTATTGGACTGAGTCAGCCTTGATGTGAAGGCTTGAAGGATATGAATGAATGCCAAGTGGCCACAGTGCATTACTAGACCTGAATGGCGATGATAATGGCCTTACAACAAGAAGAGAGCTTGATAATTCAATGTAAGTTTCAAAATGGTTGCTATAACTGAAAAGAATAGACGTTGCACTACTTTAAATAGCCTAATTTGACCTCTGGGGTGTTCTCATTCCAAGTAGTTCATGCTAAAAACACCATAGAACATTTCAACTGTAAGTCGTATAACTTCATTAATGGCGCATCACAAGTAGGCGATTGACGAGCGTGCTTATACATCTTATGCTGACTCAGGCTAGTCCAACCTGTTCAGTAGAGAAACTTTTTTTTTTTTTGGTCAGATATTGTGTCTGCTAGGGCTATTTTCGTCGTACCGAGTATTTTTTTTTTTTTTCCAACACTGAATACAATTGTCTGAAGGATTTAAGGACACCATACACATTACTGCTTTCGGTACAATGAGTTTTTATGACTATCAGATAATTTCATGTAACATAGGATATGCCTCTGACAACAGTGGAGTTAATCAAGGTCATAATTTAACCCATCCCGTAAGCCAATTCTCTCCTCAGCTGAAATAAACTGTTGTGTGATTGCAGTAATAGTATAAAAGGATAATCACAGCCAAGTAATTAAGGTCCATATAAATGTCAGAGATTAATGAAATACGGAGATAACTAGTACAGGTTAATAATTACTGAATGTGATATTGCTTTTACGGCGTCAGAATATTGCAGCCTTGACATCACGACAAAGCAGGGCCGGCCAGAAAGGTTTATTAGGCCAACAAAAGTTTATGGTTCACGGGGTTTCAGAACGGATATTTTTTTCTCCGCCTTATGTCAAAACAAGAGCGACAATCTTTTTTGCCACCGATTTATATTAGTTCCATAAACGCCAAAATTAAAATTACATTAATTAGTAATAGCAAGTCATTGGAGCTTATAATTTATGACTATAGGGGATAGTCTAAAACCAGAGAAAATTGTTGGCTATGATCAGAGTAGTTCGTAGTCTACTATCAGAGCATAAAATGTAAGTACTTTTTAGTGAGTTCAGTCTATCACCAGGGTAGCTGGTAAGATGTAATCGGAGTAGTTTGTAATAATCAGTACAGTCAGAAGTCAGTTATCAGTGAAAGTAGTAGTCTATATTCAGAGCTTACCTGGTGAGATGGTCACAGTCATTTGTAGACTACATTCATAAGTTCGTAGCCCATAATCATAGAAGTTCTTAGATTCCAGTCAAAGAGTTTTTGCACTCTATAATAAGTGGAGGTCATGCTATATACTCAGATAAGATGTCGTATATAATCAGAATAGGCTGTAGTCTATAATTAGATTAGTTCGTAGTCTATAAGAAAAGTTGTTAGTCTGTAATCAGAAAATTTTGTAGTCTATAATGACAATAATTCGTAGTCTATAAACAGAATAGTTTGCAGTCTCTAATTAGTATAGTTGGTAGTCAATAATCTATAATGAGATAAATCATAGTCCACAATCAGCGTGGTTCACTGTCTAGAATCTAAGACGTTTGTATTCGGCTAAAGGGGAATTTCATAATATAATATTTCAGGAAATCCTAGTCCAAATCAGAAATGGTAATCTTAAATCTCAGCTCTAGTCCTGGAATTTAGTTCGTAATCTATAATTAATTAATCTTTGTTTGTAACCTATAATCTACCCCCCTTAAAGTCCCTATTATGTCAAGTTTTCACAGTCTAAAATTTGTATAACCGCAAAGTCTTTGTACTCGAAAATGGTAGCCCAGAGCCTTAGTACTTTCCATTCTATAATCTTAAGTTGTAGTATAAACGTATGATCGCTACATTATTGCAACCCTCCGGCTGAGCAAGCACAAACCTCCAACTTCCCTACACAACTAACCAAGCGCAAAACGGACCTCAACCATCCCTTCCCAGACCTTTTTTATAAAGGTAGGTGTAAGGAGAACGCCTGAGGACACATAAGCTGTGCCCTTCAGATTGCTTGCACAGGTCGCATTGGAATCTTTTTTTTTTTTTTTTTTTTGATAAAAAAAAAAACTACTCAAGACACTGGATTCTACCTATCAAAAGGTTCCAGTTCACTATAAGATCCATAACTAAGTGAAATTTCATGGCCCTATGGTGAATAGGCTGCTTCCTGAGTTCTGGCCTGGAAACAAAATCTCTACTCCCAGCCAGATGCCCTGCCGCCCAACTCAATGGAGGAACAGATATTAATTTCAGTGATAATAACATCCTCCTCTGACTTTGTCAGGTGGAGGGTAAAAATTACTGGTTTAGGATCACGAAGTGTCTTAAAATATAATTTTTAGCAAATATGTAGCTTAAGTCGCGAGAGCACGTAGTATAAACTTGAAAGAATTCATAAAGGAAAAAATACGGAAACTACAACAAAGTAACACGAAAATTCATTACGTAAAATTGCACGAAAACGTGAAATAAATTCTCAAGAAAATATGATAAAAATAAAGAGAAAACTGCTTAACAAACACATAAATTCTAAGGTAACAGCAAATTACAGTACAGGATCACTGGAAAGCATGACATAAACAAACATTTATTTACATCATAGAAAATCAAAACAAAACATCGAAGAAAATAGTAACGATATGTCATGGGGATTACTAATGTAAGATGACAGGGAATATTTATCAGTTCGATCACATATGCTGTATACTTTCAGACCGTTGGAAGGGAGGAGTTATAGGTTTCACGAACATCTTCACTGCTAGTATGTCTTAGCTATATAAAATAGCTTGTGTGTACCAAGTACAATGTATGGCAATCAGTAGATGAAACATAGGTAACACACTGAAGGAAAGCAACAGATTAACAACCAAAAAGTCAAAGCATGTAAAGAGGCTACGTCCTTCAGTGAACTGACACTGCTTGATAAAGACGAAACCGACGACGGCGACAACGACGACGACGACGATGATGATGATGATGATGTCCTCGGTTTGAATGGATTTATGCAAAATCCAGTGAGCCAAGGAAGTTACGATGGCAAGAATGAGCCAACGACACAACTGCCATGTCGGTACTCATGTAGATTATATTACACAGCTTTTGATGGATGCCAGAAATGTGTGTGTGTGTGTGTGTGTGTGTGTGTGTGTGTGTGTTATTAAATATTGCCAACATGATTATTGGCGTGAGCTCTTGCGGTTAGCAGCCCACCAATGGGTCTCATATTGAGCTGTCTTTAAAGTACACATATACATGCATACATATGTTTGCACTGGTGTATGTATTCACATGTTTCTACACATACACGTAGATGCATAAACAATATTCTGTAAAGTGTTTAACTTGTTTTAAACTAGTAATATAGGTGAATATTTTTACTGATGTTGCTTGAGTCATCAAAGTTATCTCGGTTGTGGGAAGACAGTGACAGTTGTGATACAGTGTGACAATGGAGTGTGTGCCACTAGTTGCGCAGCTGAAGTTAGTGCCTCGGGTTCAGAGACCGTTGGCATTGGAGGGCAACCCCTTCTGAGAGTGTCAGTTGCAATACATTCTAGAAGTTAGTGTAGTAATGTCAGGTGAGTGGCTTTCTTGCAGTGTTGGCACTCCTTTTCGTTCTCAGGCAGGAGCAATTGTCTGGCACACTTGAAGCCAAATCTGAGGCGATGAAGGTGGCTACGAATAAGAGATGGAATTGTTCGATCCAACTGGAGTGGTCGGTTTTCAGTAGCAGCTGCATACCATGGTGCTGTAAGGACGGGTCTACATAATTTGCGTTTTCTTCTTGATAAGATTGTGCACCTTATTAACTATTTTGATAGGTTTGTGCTAAGTTGGGTGGTATGGTAATGTCAAGAGTATTTCTAATGGTTGTTTTCTTTACTGCCTTGCTAGCACGTTCATTTCCCTGTATCCCTATGTGGCTGGATACTAGGGTGGTCCTAAAAAATGAAAGTTTGAATTATTATGCTCCCACCCCTGGAATTTGTTACCTGTAATGAGAAAACCCTGTGGTTATTATTATTATTTTTTTTTATCTGTTGATGGGGACATCTTGCATATCGGCTTCGAAGTCTTACCAATACAAAGTCTGTTCACAACAACAGAAATCCATTCATTTACACGGTTTTCATTGGCGCGGATTCGGAAATACATGTTTTTTTATGCGTATTCATCAGTAATTTTTATTGTGAGTATAATAAAAATTGTCAGTACCCTGCGGTACTGGGAGAAACAGAAATGGGAGAATAATCTGGTACAGCAAGGGTTAAAAAACGTAAAAGTTTAGGAAATTATACATGTATAAAACACATTTATAATATTAATTTACTTCATTTCTCAGTGTCATAATTATACATTAATATATTCTAGAAAGTTACCTGCTATAAAAAGTAAGTCATATCAATGCTCCCTGGAGTTAGTTCTCCTTTCTGCGGCACCGCGGCGCCACCTACTTGGCATCTGTTTACAAGCCAGGCTTCACTCAGCTGTTGTCAGAGTTTGCATGAGAGAAACAAAATACTGAGTTTTATTTGGTTCCTGCTTCCAGTATCTTCATGGACATTTAGTTTAGCATTCTAGGGTGCCATACAGCTTGTAGTTCAACACCCAAATGCAAAACGGAAGCAGTAAACACTTCTACTTCATGTTATCTTTTTTTCTTATTTTCTTAACTTGCAGAAAAAATGTTTAAAAGACGAAAGGTGTACCTCGTATCCCCTGCACCAGAACTCAAAGGGAGCCAGCTACCATCCACTGGAGAAGTGCTTAGCGTTGTACTGCATCAGCTTCGCAAAGAGACAACCATCATGGCTGTCACCACCGATGTTGCTGAGATGGTCCTCCACTACTAGGAGATAGCAAGGATTCCCACTACTAGGAAATACCATATTATCTCCAAAATTGAGAAATCATACAGAGAGTATGAACTAATTAAGAAGGGACGCCAGAGGAGGTCGGCAGCTCAGGTGCAAAGGGAGGAGGCCTTCCTGGTCTCCCTGAAGGACCTCTTTGATGTTGCACACCATGATGCTCTCAATATGATGACAAACACTGAAGACAAGGCATTCCCAGTGGTTCAGTGGGAACTTGGGAGGAGAGGAAAAATGGGGAACATTGACATGGTCTTGGCTGCAAAAGAGAATAGAACAGAAAAGTGGAAAGAGAGAGAAAAAATCTTGAAAAAGCAAGCTGAGGAAATGGCCACTGTATCCTCTTCTGTTGTTGAGATAGAGTCATCAACATCTAGTTCCGGTCCTGAAGATTTGGTGGAAGATGGAGAGCAGTTTCAAGGAGCCACTTGGGGCAGAAGACTTTGCAAAAGGAGACAGCAAGTCAACATAATGACTCCATCTTTGGCTACAACATTAAATCGGACAAAGATGACAGATAAGGGAGCAACATATGTCCTTTTTGGAACAGCTCGTTCTCTTGAGGCTAATGTGGAGGAGCTGAACATTAACCGGTCTTCAATTCCCCGTCATTGATTGAAACACAGGGAACATTTTGCAACACATCTGAAGCAGGAGTTCACAGCAGAGACACCACATATTGTACGTTGGGAAGGAAAGTTGTTACAGGATCTCACAACAAAGAAGCGTTTTGACCGTCTGCCTGTGCTGGTATCAGGAAGAGGGACGAGCCAGCTCTCCATTGTACCAAAGCTGTCAAATGGAACAAGCCCAGAGATTGGATGTGTACCCCCTCCACAATATGTCTACCCCCCGATGTATATATGTCCCCCCCCCAATGCATACATGCCCCCACTAAAATTGCTGACCTAGCACGCTTTCCCACGCCTGAACGAAGGCGTTATTGCATCAGTTCTTAGCAGGCAGCCAAGACGGGCAGACTATTTTACTGTGAGCTTGTAATCAACTCCTTATCTAGCTGTTTGTACACGAAGTTTCTATCACCAAAGTATTGCAAGTTACATTTGGTAGCAGCGGTGTTTCGAACCATCAGATTCTGACCGCCTCCACCAATTTTTAGTGACATCACAAGATACACGACGTCTCGCATCTGCCAGCCTCGCCCCTCCTCAGTGCCTCTAGTGGTGTAATACCTGGCTGTGCTTTCCGAGTGTACAATTTTTCTTACCAGTGCTCACCTCTCAAACAACCCCACCCATACGCCTTGTTCCTGACCGCACGTGTCACCGTCGCCGACCTACGCACCTGTTGCACCTGTTCCCAGCACCTGTTCCGAACTCATCATAACTCCTGCCCCCACGGTGCCACTTATCACTGTCTGCCCACTGCCTGCCCACCACCATTCTCTGCATTTGCAACTCAACAGCTCTACACCTGCCTTGAACCAACATCTGCCCTCACAACCCACCACCGGCCCCATTGCCGCACCGCCCTACCGTCACCCGCATCTGGTCTGCATTACGGAGCCTCCTAAGACCGCCACTCCCTGCCGGTGATTCATCACGGCGTCTCTTCTCCTCTCCGCCCAGCTGTCTCTCCACCGCCGCTCCGCCTCGCCCCTCCCCGCCCCGCCCCGCCCCGCCCCAGCCCAGCTATGCCCAGCCACCCCTGCACGTCATACATCTCGACACTCCACTGTGTAACTATAGTATATCTTTCCTTTCTATAGAGATTATCCTCGATTTTCTCTACAGATTGGTTATTGTAAATATTCCATCTCATTTCCATTACCCCGTTTTCATCTTCACCTACGTTATTTATAAACCATCCATCCACGCACCTTCATTCATCTTCACGCCTACTCGTGTATTCCATTCTCTCATTGTTATTTATACATTTCCACCTACGTATCCATCTTCATCCTTTCATTTTCCATTGCCGCATTAAATGTCATACTTTCCACGTCAACCGCTTAACACCAGCCCTCTCGACCCGGAAACATCACATGACCATACCTCGTCTGCCGACTCTAACACAATCACTCATTTACGAAGTGGCAAAGAGTACCACCGCCCTGTACCTGAGACTTCCGTTTCACTTCCCACAGAATCACTTACTACCCATCCTATACTCGTAAATCCAGATACCTCCTCCTCTACTCCTGCCCCTACACTCCCTTCTTCTTCCTCTACTCCTTCCCCTGTCGTTCCCTCTCCTGCCTCCCTTCATACCCCGTCTTGCTCGCCCTTAACTGCCACTACTTTCTCTCTCTCCCACACCTCTCCTGCCGCCACTTCTGCACTTCCAGCCATGGCCAACCATCCACAGTCTATCTATCTTGACGATGCCAAGCGTCCCAAATTTACCGGCCAGGACCCAACTTGGTCTGTCTATGATTTCCTCAGAGAAGTTGAAACAGAAATACACAATAGACAAATCACCGATGACTCGCTCAAAGTAGCCTACCTCCTAGGTCGCTTGCACCACGGCAAATCGGACATCGGATCCGCGATCCGTGCAGGACATTTCGATAGCATTCGTACCTTTGCTGATTTTCGTACGGAACTCATCAGCCTTTGTTGCCAGCATTCAAATACCGCGTCTCTCATGGGATTCATTAATCTCCTAAACCAACTAGATGAGGACTTGCGAGTCCTAGCGCAATATGCCAAGCTCCGCGAAGCTGCTGCCGCCATGAAAGCAACTAGTAGCGAGATGCTCCAATTACTGGTAGGCACGAAGTGGTTAGAAGACAAGAATGGCGTTCCAATGCTTTCACTCACCAACTTTGCTGACTTAATTGGTTACCTGATATTCCTTCACTGGCTTACTCCTAAACAGCGAGAGCTAGCCTTGGAAATCGGTTTCAATCCAGGTGATAAAATTATTCAGGTCAGTAAAGCCATTCATGAAAGAACAGGTTCGAACTACACGCGTCAGGGCACCACCCAACCCTTGGCCTCCTCAGTCTGTCACACCTCCATTACCCCAGACCAATCTCGCTCCTGTCCCACCACACGCGGCAGACCTGCCACACATCGTTCTCCTACCGTGGGTCGTGATCAATCTAATGCCCGACGGAACAGACAATCTTCGATTCTTTGCTGGCACTGTGGTCATCCTGGACATCGAGCATCCAGTTGCGACCGTACATACAGACGTCCTCACTCCCAAACCAGACAGCGTACGCCTTCCCGCTCAAGTCGTCAACACTGCAAATACCACAAATCAAGCACGACTCACACCACTGAGGAATGTTGTTACCTCAACCGCCCAGTCGGGGGAAGCGCCTCGCCCGTATCGGACCAATATCACGTAGAACCAGACACCCAACTCCCCATCCGCCATGTAGGTCCCATAACATCCTCGGGTTTAGTCATTCTCGGAAGCAGTCATGACATACCAACGTCCTTCTTCTTGGACACAGGATCTACAGTAAATCTCATCTTCGAAAATTCCTTACAAATTATTCATCGACATCACAACCACGTCAGTTTCCTAGAACCACCGGACATTCGCCTATGTGGTGTCGAAGGCTCCGAGTTTAAGGTTAAGGGAAGAGTCACTCTTGAAGTCAAACCCCACAGAGATTTGCCCCCTATCCCCATTGAATTTCATGTCACTAATGACTTGCAGTATCCCGCAGATGCCCTTATTGGTTTCTCCACCATGGCACAACACCCCATTGCATTATTACCTGCTTGTGGTACTATAGACATTTCTGGATTCTCAGTTTACACTATGGAATGTCCCCGTCCTGTTCTCATGATCAAATCAGTCCTTCAATTACCTCTGTCCCTATCACTACCAAAAAGTCCAACCTAGCCCAAACCACCACTATCATCATCTGAGAATACAGAGATCATTCCTTTACTGACTGCGAGCAGGGACATAAATTCCTCAATGTCTACTGATACATCATCTCAGCCTTCGGACATGGCTCTTACCTCCTCTCCCGACAACACTGTCACTGACTCAGACATGTCTCAATTACTTACCTCACATAGTGTGAATGATCTTCTCCAACACGCAGAGACGAAACGTGTAGTAACGAATACGTGCACAATTTTGTTACCCCATGAGTTCACCAAAGGAGTGGATGTACTAACCCTACCTGAGACGTGTTGTGTGAATGGCTTGACTTATGAGTCAGCGTGGTGTACAGTCTTAGAGGACAGTTTATGCTACCTGTACTTGCTCAATGTCACAAATGCTTCACTAAAACTTAAAAGTGGTGTAAAGATTGGAGACTTCCTAGTATACCCAGCGGCCCTAAGGGTGTGCCAGGATTCCTCAATTCCTACTATTCAGACTGATGATAGTACACCAATCGGTGTATGTACTATCAACTCTACGGGATCTGCACCGACATATTCACCCGATATGCTCTCACATCTCACTTGCACAGATTTCCCAGAAAATACGCCTCAACTCCTCGACCTTCTGACCTCGTACAGAAACGTGGTTGTCTTACCCGGTGAACCGATGGGTAGAACAGACCTTGTCAAACATACGATTGAACTACTACCAGGAACTCGGCCGATTTACATACCAGCGTATCGATTTCCTCACAGCCAGAGAAAGCAGACAGATCAAATGGTACAGAACATGTTAGACCAAGACATTATTGAACCCTCCGTCAGTCCATGGAATAGCCCACTTTTCTTAGTACCAAAGAAGGACGGCAACTTTAGACCAGTAGTCGACTATCGTAAGGTCAATTCTGTCACCGTTCCAGACCGTTTCCCGTTACTTGTCCTCACTGATTTGCTAGAATCCCTTGGTGAAAATAACGTAGTCTTTTCATCTTTAGACCCCCTCAGCGGGTACTGGCAGGTCGAAATGGAAGAGTCCTCTCGCCCAGTTACAGCCTTTAGCACCCCTTCTGGACATTTTCAGTTTAAGAGACTCCCTTTTGGTCTGAGAAATGCTCCTTCCGTGTTCATGCGACTTATCCATTCAGTCTTCAGCGGTATGATGGGACACTCTCTTTTTGCTTACCTAGATGATAACATTGTTGTGAGTAAATCCATCCCTGATCATTTTACCAAACTCCAGCAAGTCTTTGAACACCTCCAGCTCGCAGGCCGGAAAATCAATCTCAGTAAATGTGACTTCCTGCGAAAGAAAATCAAATTCCTAGGCCATGTCGTAGATGCACAAGGCATTGATACTAATGAGGATAAAACTAAGGCGATCATTAACTTCCCAGAACCTACCACTACCGAAGCTGTACGAAGTTTCCTGGGCCTCAGTGGCTATTATCGTCGATTCATACGGGATTATGCAAAGATCGCCGCTCCTCTGACCCACTTACTCAAGCAGAATGTGCCCTTTGTTTGGACTAACCACCAGTCACAGGCCTTCCAAAAGCTAAAGACAGCTCTTGTAAATGCCCCTGTTCTAGCGTTTCCTGATTATACCAAACAGTTTCTTCTCTGCACAGACGCCTCAGGCACTGGACTTGGTGCCGTTTTGATGCAACTCGATGAAGCATCAAGGAAGCGTGTAATAGCGTATGCTAGTCGCACCCTTACAACCGCTGAACGTAACTACAGTGTCACAGATCTCAAAGTGCTAGCGGTAATCTGGTCCTTGAAACATTTCAGAGATATAGTCTATGGTTATCCAGTGCATATCCAAACAGACCACCTTCCACTATGTGATTTGTTCAAGAATCGCAACCTAACAGGTAGGTTAGCTAGATGGTCTGTCATCATCCAGGACTTTAATCCCACTTTTCAATATGTACCAGGCAAGTTGAATGTAGTCGCAGACGCACTCTCCCGTCACGTAGCAGCTATAACATCACTGCAGCCTGAAGTAACTGAAAACACTACACTAACGTCAGAAGTTGTTCGAAACTTTCAGCGCCAAGACCCCATGCGGTCCAAAGTCATTTATTTCCTAGAATCTGGCGATGCATCGACCTTACCTACTCTGCCAGTATCACTAGATGAGTTCATGCTAGATGATGATCTCTTGTACAGGAAAACACTGCTAACAGGCAAAGATATGCCCAATCGCGAAGTATGCCAACTTGTTGTCCTCACTGCCCTGATACCAAAGGTTCTTCATATTGTTCATAATACTCCTCAAGCTTCCCATCCAGGTAAAGACCGATGCTTGTGCCAAGCATGTCTCAAATACTATTGGCCAACCATGCGCCGCGATATCAATGCCCACTGTGACTCTTGCCTCTACTGCCACCGCCACAAAGGATCAACCGGCTTACCAGCACCTCTCTTACAATACCCAATCCCATCACGACCATGGGAAACTGTCTCAATCAATCTTTTAAAACTACCTCTCACAGAATCTGGCGCTGAGTACTTGTTCGTAGCGGTCGACCACTTCTCCCGCTACTGTGTCCTCGTACCCCTCTCCGACAAGACCGCGAAGAGCGTTGCACGTGCCCTTGTAGATCACGTAATTTGCCCGTTCAGTGCCCCTCATACCATTCTTACTGACAACGGTACAGAGTTCAACAATAGCCTTCTAGATGAGATCTGTTGCCGCTTTCATATCAGTAAGTGCAATGTCGTACCTAACCATCCGGCTTCCAATGGCCTTGTAGAACGCCACAACCGAAAAATCTTAGAGTGCCTCAGACATCTAGGCTCCCATACTTCGTCCTGGGATGACTGGATTCCCCAAGTGGCATCCTCAATCAATAGCTCCATCAATGCATCCATTGCTGAATCTCCCTTCTTCATCCTCTTTGGTTATGACAAGGACCTCCCATACTCTCTCTTATCCTCAAAGCCAGAACCCATCTACAACATGGATGATTATGTTAAACTAAAATTGGCCAACTTCCAGACAATCCACCAGTATGTCCAATCCACTTTGGCTTCCTCTCAGGAGGACATGCTGCAGCGCCAACATAAGTCCGCCTTTCCCATCACTATCAATGTAGGCGATCTTGTCTTTGCTCATTCCCATACGCGTTCCTCCAAGTTGGATGACAAATTTACAGGGCCCCACCGCGTCCTCACTCAACAAGGCAACAAATTTCACCTCCAGGACCTGTCCACTAGGGATACCAGATGGGTCCACGTCGATGTCTTAAAGTGAGCACCCCGTGGCCTCATCTTGGAAGAGTCACTTAAACAACCTCTTGCCCCCTCTTCCCCTCCTCCCATCCCTCAGTCTACCTTGTCTCCACATATCCTTGAGTCTCCTTCCTCTCCACCTCCACCTGCTCATTCATCAACCAATCACTATCGGTCCAAACTGTGCTCTGCCCATCAACCTCTTCACGAGCTCCCCCATTAACTCTACCCTGATTTTCTAGGTACGATGTTAGCGATCTCCCTGCTGGCAGTGCTGACCCTCCTGGGGTCTGGGTCAGGTCAGGACGATGATGGAGTACGTCCCGGGGCCTTGGTCGGCTCAGGAGGCGAGGTCTCCTTGCGCTTCGATCTTGCGCCCCTGGCTGACGTAGCCATTGCCCTTCCTGCCTACGCGCACCAGCTCCACGGAATCAGGACCATCTCACGGCCCTCATGGGGACACACAATCCGAATAAGTATCTCTATAACCTTTTCCTACCACTCTCCTGGCAATTGCAATACATAAGTAACAGATTCACTGAGCTCAATGACACATTTTTCATTCAGACACCCGTGGGTCGTTCTTGTGTGAAACGAGGTCTCTTCGACTTCGGCGGTGAGATTCTGAGTGGCTTGTTTGGCGTTGCTACAGCCCGTGACATTTCTGGCTTCAAATCTGATCTCACTCATTTAGCTTCAGCCCTAGAATCACAATGCCGAGTCATTAAAATCCAACACACTATGTTACAGAAGCTCACAACCCAACTCAATGAAGTCACGTCCACTCTAAACAATTTCACCCTGGACTATCTTACAACGCCACCTTTCAGATCTCAACGTTATCTCTCAGTTCTTCTACCTCAAACTCAACATGGATAATCTCCAACTGGCCATTGACTCTCTCCTGTCTCAAGTCTCTACCTTGGTTCGTATCCTGGTCGATGCTATCAGTGGACGTGTCACTGCCGACTTAGTACCTGTCTCAGCTCTCCGTTCTGTCCTGGAATGGGCTCACTCCACCTTCGGTCTCTCCCCAGTCCTCCCCTACTCCTCCCTTGAATATTATTATCCTGTTCTCGAAGCCGCTCTTCTCACCACATCCATCGTCGTCCATATTCCTCTCCGTTCTGCCATAACCTTTAACCTTTTCCACATCATTCCTTTCCCTTTCCGCCTCAACAACTCCTTGTTACAAGTATCTGTTCCTTCAGACTATTTCCTCCTCTCCCATGATCATCTTTCCATTGCCTTCCTCTCTTCCACAGACCTCCAGCAATGTTCCTCCCTTACTCCGACCTCTCGTCTCTGTGCTGCCCACCTTTTCGCTATCTTCCCTAGCAGTGCTACACCCTGTGAGTCTGCTTTAGTTCGCAACCATTCCATCTACTCGGCCTGTTCTTTTGTCCCGGCTCCTGACCTCCCGGTCCACCATGCTCACCTCAACCATGTCCAGTACTTCTTCTTTGTTGTTCCCATCTCTGTCACAATCATGTGTCCTGGTTCTTCAGTTCAATCCGTCCCCGCTAGTGGTCTCTACAAAGCAACTGACTATTGTACCGTCATATCAGAGTCCGTCATCACTTACGCCACTCGCTATCACCAAGCTGTCCGTAAACACTCCTATGACATCTTTCAACCAATCGACTTGCCTTCAACCCTACCATCTGCCAACATTACCATCACCTCCCCTAACTTGCACATGCTAACCTTCCTCAATGACAGTGATTTCATTATGGATCAATTTTCTCTGGCCTTCAGCCGTTCATGGGTTCATCCAACAGTTGTGTTTCCCCCTGTGGTCATCGCTTTCATAGGTTTTCTATTCATCATCTGTGCAGTGCATTGTTGTGTCAGAAAAATGGAACGTCGACTCCAGGAAATCAGAGTCGCTACAGGCATGGTACGCCCTACACACGACGTAGAAACTCCCCGTACTTAGTGCCCTCACATTCAGTGACTACCAATGCCATCTGACAATTAACCACACTCTGAACAGAACTCTGCCTACTTGAAAATGATGGTATTTCTTTAATGCATTACTGAGTGACAGTGTATCCTACAGAAAATACAAAAGAAAAAAAAAAACATGAACGAAGAACAATGGAACTCTCATATCTACTCCTTGTTTATCATGTATCAAACTATTATTGTGTAATTCCCATTATGTCTTAATCCTTGTATATCTTATATGTATATATCCTTCTAATTCCCTCCCCTCAACATGGCCATGTCTCCCCTACTGCCCCTGTATCATAATTATCCCTTGTACAAACCTCCCCGGTCCTGCCTTACTATTGTCATCAAACCCCATTTCACTCCTGGTGTCAGGAGACACCATCTCAGCTACCCGGGGGAGTAGTGTACCCCCTCCACAATATGTCTACCCCCCGATGTATATATGTCCCCCCTCCCCCAATGCATACATGCCCCCACTAAAATTGCTGACCTAGCACGCTTTCCCATGCCTGAACGAAGGCGTTATTGCATCAGTTCTTAGCAGGCAGCCAAGATGGGCAGACTATTTTACTGTGAGCTTGTAATAAACTCCTTATCTAGCTGTTTGTACACGGAGTTTCTATCACCAAAGTATTGCAAGTTACAGATGCGTTGTTCTTGAAGCTCTCAATGACTGGGGAATCATGGATTCTGTTGTTGGTATGTCCTCCGACACAACAGCCTCAAACACCGCTAGGAAGAATGGTGCCTGTGTGATCCTGGAGTATGAAATGGAGACTGATCTCTCGTACTTCACTTGCTGACACCATGTCTTGGAGTTCATTGTCAAAGCGATGTTTGTAACCCTTCTTGGCACTTCTGCAGCTCCTAAAGTACTCCTTTTTAAGCGTTTCCAAGATCAGTGGGAGTTCCTTGACAGAGAGAACTATTGTACTGGACACAAGGACAAGGATGCAATTGGAATGAATGATGACATCAGGGTAGAGACAATGCAATGGGCCTTGAAGGTGCTGGAGACAAGGAAGGACCTGCAGGATGACTACCGTGAGATTGTAGGTCTAACACTCATCTTCCCTGGTGGGACTCCACCAGGAGGAGTACGCTTCAGGGTTCCTGGACCAATGCACGAGACAAGGTGGATGAGCAAGATCATATAATCTCTAAAAGTGTGGATGTTCTGAAAGCAGTTCTATTTCACAGCTAAAGAGGAGCATGCACTCCTGGGCATGTTCATCTTTGATGTCCGGATATACTCAAAGGTGTGGACAGATACTCCTCTTGCTGCTGCTGCTCCTTGCCAAGGCCTTGACCTCTTGAAGGCTCTGGATTCCTACAAAAAGGTGGACATGGCAGTGGGGAAGGCAGCACTTGGAAAGTTCTCCAATCATCTCTGGTACCTTTCAGAGGAGATGCTGGGGCTTTCCCTCTTTGATGACAGTGTCTCCAGTGAGGAAAATAGAAATGTCCCGGAGACAATGCAGGCAAGAAAAGAAACAAAGGAAGGTTCCAAGCGAGTGACAGTGCCACACAGTGCTATCAAGAGTTCTTTGGTAGACTTTGCCCCTGAGAGAAAAAAGCAGTTTCTCAAGAAGCTCAATATTGATAGAGAATTCCTGGAGTATGATCCAGAGGAGTGGTCTGCACGAGAGGACTACAGGAAAGCAGTTGAAGTAGTCCATGGCCTCTCAGTTACCAATGACCATGCAGAAAGAGGAGTGGCTCTCACTGAGGAATACAACAGGGCCCTCACCATAAATGAAGAACAACTGCAATTTCTCCTTCAAGTGGTCAGTGACCACTGAAAGAGGTTTCCAGACTGCCAGAAAGCAACCCTCTTAACAACTGAGCAGCAATGAGTGGCTTGGCAGCCATGATACCCAAGCCTAAAGCGGCTAATACTCCCTTAGGGGGAGGCCCAAAGCCGGATGCCTGGGGTAAAACTTTGAAGCTTTTGTACAAGATGTTCCCATCAACTGATTTGAAAAAAAAAAAAAATAACCACAGGGTTTTCTCACTAGAGTAATGAATTCCAGGGGTGGAAAAAAAAAAAAAAACTTATATTCAAGGGCCACCCTACTGGATACACAGTTGAGGGAGACATGTTTGCTCTGGCTCTGTAGGTCTTGAGCAAAAAAGAGGACTCTCGTTAAGAGGTTGATATTGTCTCTTGGGTCAGAGTGTCCGGGAACTTGTATGGCTGTTTTGGAGTCAGTGTGGATGAGGATATGTGTGTTTGATTGATTTGATGCATAACAGAGGGCTTCTTCAATGGCAATGAGTTTAGTTTGGAGGGTGGAGGCTCCGTCAGGAAGTCACGATGTTTGTATGGTTTCTCCACCCACAAAAGCAGCTCTGATAGCACCAGAGGTTGTGTTTACTGACCCGTTTGTATACAGTATTAGAGTCAGTGGTGATGATGGAGTCAACCTACCCCCAACCCCCAGGATGGGGGGTAGATTGACTGGAGGGTAGATGCAGGAAAGATCAGGATTATCTTTTCCCTTGCTTAACATAACATTTTTTTTCCATGGCAGTGATGGCCTCAGCAATGCGATATATCTACTCAGTGCACTAAGAACCTCAGTAGGTACATATGACTTTGGAAGGTGAGTCATTTTTGCAAAGGCAGCTGCATTTTTTTTTTACTGAATTCTGATTTCAGCTGGGGCAATGTTAGTTTCTTGTTGAAGGTTGCAGAGCTTGGTCCATTTAGGGGCACTGAGGATAAGACACAGTCCGTCATTCTGGAGGACCTCGAGCCTATTGAAGAGGGGTAAGTTGAGTGTCATGAGGCAGGGGGCACAGTATACAACCAGTGATCTTATGGCTTGAATGTAAAAGGTCCTTTTAACATTGTAGCTAGCACCACATTTCAGGATTGTGATGGCTCTCAGCACCTTGGTTTTAGTTGCTTCTCTTTCATGGCGTAGACGACTTGGTGTTTAAAAGTAAGTCTCCTGTCAACCCACAACCCAAAATACTGATGGAGACGAACCCAATCCAATTTGGTGACATTCTTGGAGAGCGAGCTGCGTTGTCCACCATCAAAGTACATGGCTCTGGTCTTGGCTGAGTTCACCTTTAGTCCAGAAAGTTGGCACTATCACGTAGGACAGTCGGGGCTTCTTGCATCCTGTGCCACTGAGCCTCTCCAGTGCTGATGAGGACGAGATCATCTGCATAGCAAAGTAGCTGAACTCTTTGGAGCTGAACTGTCAGGAGCTCATCCATCAGCATGTTGAAGAGAAAGCGATTATGATGATGCTGCCTTAGGGTGTAACATTTTCATTCTTGTGGCAGCTGGATGTGTCCTTGAAACTGAACCCTGGTCTTCCTTCCGCTCAGGAAATCTTTTATTCATCTCAGTAACCTTCCTTTTACCCCTTTGTGTGGTAGGATAGAGAGAATAGCTGTGGCATTTGCCAATTCAAAGGCCGTTTGGAGTCAGAAAGTGATTCCACGCATGTAACTTGGCTGTCACTGGGAATTTTGCTAGTGGAATTTTCATTGTGACTTTTTGTGTAGTGTTCATGTGTAATGGCTCATATTAAACAGGTAGATGTGCAAAGGCTCGTGCACGTCCAAGAAAAATGAGTTACACGGAGGCTGGCAAAACACAACTATTAAACTCGACACTTAATCTTCATGCAAAATTAAGAATGAATCGGTGATAATAATAATTAGGTCGAAACATTCCCGTATTATTTAAGAGTGCACCCTCTTCTGACTAAAATATAAAAATAATTCAATGAGGAAAATCACGTTTATCAACCCCTTAATTATTGCTTAATACATCATTGCTATTGCTATATCATCATCATCATTACTTTTATTTCTTAATATTATCCATGACACAAAGGGAACACATTGAAAAAGGTCATTCCAAGCACCCGCTCACGAATGTGTATCGCCTGCGATCGCTAATATACTAGTTCAATAATCTTCTGGCAGGTAGAGGCATAACATCGCAGCTGCGCCAAAATGATTAACTAACAAGTCACATAACCTGGAATATTGCCCTCAAAGGTTGGATACAATTTGCCTACTTCATTATGAGATATTTTACTAACACACCCACCCACCCACCCACCCACACACACACACACACACACACACACACACACACACACACACACACACACACACACACACACACACACAGTGGTAACGCTCTCGCTTGCCAACTGGTGGACGGGAGTTCGCGCCTCGCTCAGGTTGCGAAAAGTTTCACTGACGAAGTGGGTGGTTACTGTCCCCCTTGAGCAAGGAGACGGGTGTGTGCGTGTGTGAAGGTCACAGCCTTGCCCTTAGATCGGACTATATGAGCTCTCAGCTCCCTTCCGGGAGGGTAAAAGCTGACGATCACGACCATCAAGTGATCCTGACCGACCCGGTGAATTACACACACACACCGCTTGCTGGCGCAGTGGTAACGTTCTCGCTTGCCAACTGGTGGACGGGAGTTCGCGCCTCCCTCAGATTGCGAAAAGTTTCACTGACGAAGTGGGTGGTTACTGTCCCTCTTGAGCAAGAGGACGGGTGTGTGTGTGTGTGTGTGTGAAGATCACAGCCTTGCCCTTAGATCGGACTATATGAGTCTCAGCTCCCTTCCGGGAGGGTAAAAGCTGACGATCACGACCATCAAGTGATCCTGACCGACTCGGTGAATTAGACACACACACACACACACATACACACACACAGGCGATTCCATTTTCTCATTGCTAGGCGGGCAATAAAGATGAATGCACGTTTGATTATGTTGATGTTTATGACTTGCCATATTCACTAACTGTTTAGCAGAAGTAAAAATCAAGTGAAAGCTCCACGGAGTGGAACAATGAATTGAGCCCAAGGGCCAAGGGGAAAACTGCAGATCTTTAATATTATTGTGCTTTCCCTTCGGCCCTTAGGCATGACTCAGCGTTCCACCCCGTGAACACCTTCACTTGATCAACAAAAAGTGATGGTAGGCAGTAACGATGTGGTCAGTAATAAAAATAAAGTGATGGTAGCATGTAACAATCTGACAACATTGGAAAAAAAAAAAAAAAATGGTGGAGCCAAATACTGTATTTTCAAATCATTTTAAAAATTTTCCACAGAAAATGATCGTAGTATGGAGTATCAAATCAATTCTTTTAATTTTCAGGAGTAATGATGCTGGCATGCAGCATGGGATATAATTTTTGGATGTAGCAGTTCTTTGGGAAGGTATAGCTTCTTTGGATAAGGCAAAAGTAATCGAGGGCCGAATACTAATCGCCTACTATAATATGGTTTTTGTATATATATATATATATATATATATATATATATATATATATATATATATATATATATATATATATATATATATATATATATATATACAAACAAACCAAAATTGAAGATAATAAATCCGCGTTTTGGGGAGGAAAAAAATGAAAAAAATTATGGTATTATGAGACAGTATGTATTTTCAAGATACAAGTGAAACTTGTGACTGCAGTAAGTGAATTGCCATTTAACTGCATTATAGACATACCCAAATAAAGCACACACACACACACACACACACACACACACACACACACACACACACACAGCATTTACAGCTTTAGATGAGACATGTAACCTTCATGAAATATATCAGCTCTTCGTCTCGCTGACCTGTTTCATCTCAGTCACAAATACAAGCAAGTTGGGTCGTGTTTGAACGTTAGCTGCTTCGGAACTCATTACCCTCCGCCACATTCGAAACTTTCATGTGTCTGTGACGAAATACAAGGAAATTGTCACCCGACCCAGAAATGCGTTGCTGAGAAGGCCATTTGCTGCCCATCATGAAGTTGTGATTTTGTGCAAGTAAATGCAAATCTAACGAAACTGATAAGAAGCAAATTTATATTAAATACACAAATGCTGGTGTGTTGGGTGGAATAAAACATCCGAAAAGACATTACCATGACAGGGATTAAAAGAGAGTATCAATTTTCTTCTGTGAAGCAACCCCGTATTTTAATGTAAATTTGGATATGATGATGATGATGAATACCCCAGCGACGATGATGAGGATAACAATGACCATGGGAACGGTGATAATGATAATGACGGCGATGGTGACAATTACGAAGATGAAATTCAAGAAGTACTGGCGGCGATAATGATGGTGACGATGACAAGTATAGCACAGATGTTCATTAAGATGATCATGAAGATGAAGATAACGATGACAATGATTGTACGGAAAACAGTGGCGATGATGACGATGATGAAAATGACGGCGACGACGACGATGGGGGCGGCGGCGACGATGATAACGATGAAGGAAGATTAATATCAGCGCTGGGATGAACATCTTGTTGATTGGATGCATTAAAAACAAGATCCCTTCTACCAGAATCAGGCATATGAACTACATCAGACATTAGGCGTGTCGTAGCCTCGTCCCTTGTTTGTTTAAGTAACTGCTGAGTTGGACGCTGCGGGAAACAAATGGAAAGGTGAAGGGTGGTGTCATCAGTATATAAGTGAACAGAGTTACTTGTACAGCTTAAAAGGTCAATGATAAATAGATGGAAGAGGTTGATGATAGACAGAACCTTGAGAAACACCACTATTGGTAATCTTAAGAAATGAACGGTGAGTATCTATAATACCAGCTCTAGAACGACCAGAAAGGAAGCTGGAGATGAAGGCATGGATAGAAGGCTAAAAACCATAAGAGAGCAGTTTGGATATTAAAGATTTCTACCAGATGCAATAGAAAGCCTTTGAGATGTCATTTGCAATGGCAAACCTTTCGTCAAGTCCCGAAAGGAGGATGACCAGGAGTCTGAAAGGTAAGTGAGAATATCGCCAGTGGCTCTTCTCTTGCGGAACCCATACTGACGATCGGAAACAAGTTATAATAGAAAGGTGCATTCCCGTATTGTGTGCGTGTGTGTGTGTTAAGAATAAAAATCATTAGTAATGCAGGATGTAAAAGCAGTTGGGCATTATTTAGAGGTGTGTGTGTGTGTGTGTGTGTGTGTGTGTGTGTGTGTGTGTGTGTGTGTGTGTGTGTGTGTGTGTGTGTGTGTGTGTGTGTGTGTTGCTTCTCGTTAGTGAACCCTATGGCTGAGTGGTGTGAATGACCTATTATGATGATTGTTTGGCTGGGGCGCCACTGTGATAGCTTAATTCAGTTGTGAGACGCTACTGTAATCCAGGCTAGCATAACAGAACGTGGAAGGAATGTGTGATGAGGAAGTGCAGATAGAAATAATTTCCAGCAGAGGATACGAAAATTACAAGCGAAGGAGACCATGGCAATAATGAGCGATGAGGAAGCATGGGAACCACAAAAGAAGTATTAATCTTGAGTTTATTATCAACGTGAGATATACATCAGAAGTTTCACCTTCTCATCAGTTAGTCCTCATAACAGGTGGAAATATTACAGAAAGGGAAGACTACAAATCATGTCACAATGTGTAGAAGGTATTATTCACATCATTTGGAATTACCTTTCAGTTGTAATTTTTAATGGTCTGTACACTGTATTCCCTACGTGTCAACAACTGGGTTGGCGGAGGTTTATTGCCCCTTCCCGTAAATCAACTAACTCGAGACCAGTGGCCACCCCTTTTGGGATTATGGAGTCTGGCTTGAGGTAGATAGATTGATAGCACATAGGTGTTTAACAGTAGAAATTATTGCACCAACTTTGCAAACAAATTTACAAAGAGATTTAAAGTCAAATAGAAGAATAAAATGAGTTTACAATTCAGTGCAACAGACTGGGAAGGCACTACAGTGACTTAGATTCAGTCCTTCAGTCTGGGGACATATTTTTCTTAACCTGCAGATAACCTCTCACGGGGGGGGGGGAGGGATTGTAAGACATGGAATGAGGATTCATTCTCCTAAATTAACAATGTAAAGCGTTTCATCGCTGCTTCAAAACTTCACACCACTCTCATATAATTACTCTTTCATCTTAAGGGATCTTTCTTGGCTGGAATATAAGCAGTTTTGGAACCCATAAATGACTCAAAATTACGCTCTTACTGAAGAACAGAGACCTGTAAGAAGCTGAATTCAGTTATCGAACTGATCAAACTAGAGGAATGGCTTGATTTCTCCTTTTGCTACTTGTTCACGTAGCAGTAATATAAATGAGGACCTGGATGTTAGCTAGACTGCTGTTGGTCATGTTCTAGGGGAACACTGGGACTTGACATTTATATTAACAGCCTCAATGACCTCGTCTAGTCGATAGACAATAATTTAACCCTTTTTCTTTTCCTTCTTTCAGTGTGATGTCCAGATCACCGTTTCATTCTAGCTTGGGAAGAGGCAAAGGGTGAGTAGTAACCATGATTCACGTGTGTACAACGCCCGAAAATAATCCTTACCGAGGTTATCCGTAAATCTACCAGCAGACACGTTGCTGTTCCCTTGGTTTTTGTGAGACAAATATTTCTGAATATTGTAGTAAGTAAAGCGTTATATAAAGTTTGTTGTTTATGCCACATCACTATTTTTATATAGTAATAACAAGCATTCACTACAACAAGAAGTTAGTGGAATATATTTCCAAATTCCGTCCAATGTTTCCAGAAGAAAGACGGAATAAATAAGGATATTTACTGGCATTGTGCAGTAGATTATAAGGACAACACGATAATCGATGTACTAGATATCTATATATTTTCAGTTAAAAGGATGGAACAAAGTGACTCCATGACCGGTTCGTGTGTGCAGTTTATGTACAAAATGGTAGATGGTAGGGAATACTGTATAGTGGGTGACTGATAAGCAAGGTTTTGTTCTATATTTCCTTTTCAGAAGTTAATTTTGAGTAATATACTGTACATGCTGTAACGCAACGTTCCAATCGGATGGTTTATATAGACTTAGTTTAATTCCTTATGATAATGTCGATATACTGTTGGGAAATGTATGTGTTATGTTCTAAGGAAATAAATAAATATATACAGCTTTTGTTTTCTTAGAAAAAGACCTTAACATTAGACAGGGTTTAGGGTTTATAGTAATATGAGTCAACTGTGTCCATGCCATGTTCCCCGTTATTATTATTCAAAATAACCAATTCCAACCTGCAGATACGAGAGTCCAGACTCGTTTGCTTATAGCAGTTTAACGTATAACCCTAAGATAAACAAGTTATCCACCCAACTGTTAGATTCACATATGTGTTTAAGTAGCGCTTATAATCTAATTTTAACTGTCGTCCTTACACCACCCGTCATGTCACCCGATCAGTAAAAATATTGTGGGACAAATTCCGGCAGTTGTGATACCCGAAAGTACATTTCCTCAGTATTTTTATAAAAGCTGAGAACTAATTCAGAGTGTTTCTAAAGTATTCAGTTGGGGAAAAAAACGGGAACCGGACCCAGAAACTAGGACATGAAGTTCCGACGCAACCTGTATATCATTTTTTTTTTTTTTAAATGATGAACAATGAAAACTTTGTTAGAAGACTCGTTGCGTGCCCACGTCGAAACTTAATTACAGTGGCCATCGTACAACAGAGAGAATAATGCAAAGCTGAAACAAAGGCAGACAGGGAGTAAGAGAGTGAATGAGAAGAGAATGTGAGAAGGAAGGCCTTTGATGCTACATTGATAAGACGAGCTGAGTGTTGGTGAGCTTGCACTTCACAGGGAAAGTTTAAGTGACTGAGGAATGGTTGTTGAAGTGAGCAGAAATGAGACCTTTTTTTTTTTTTTTTTTTTTTTGTCCCATAAGCCAGTATATATATATATATATATATATATATATATATATATATATATATATATATATATATATATATATATATACACTGTCTATCTTCTGTCTACCAGTCTATTGTATTTCTCCATTTATTTATCTGTCTGCATTTATATCTGTCTATCTGTTTACTTCTTTATGTATCCAAGTTTATCTGTCTACCTACGCTATCCGTTTATTTACCTATCTTCGTATCGGTGTCTCTATCTGTGTATGTGTATCTATCATTCTATCTATCCCCCTATCTATGTATATCTATCTATCTATATCTTCCTATCTGTCTACAGTATCTATCTATCTATCTATCTATCTATCTATTTATCTCTCACTGCATATCTAATTGATAATTAAATTAACTATGTTTAACTGTCTATCTGGATGGTTGTCTATGTATTAATGTAGGCGAGTATGTATGTATGTATACGGTATGTTTGTCTATCTTTTAATCTGCCTCTCTATGTACCTATCTATCTGGCTGTCTGCCTGTCTATCCATTCGTACTACTGCCAGACACTATACTCAGTTTTGGAATGCCTGGGTAGTGAAGGAAGTAATGTTGGCCTAATCTTACCATTCCATTTCACAAACACTTTTCTAAGCGAAGTAAATTGGTAGGAGGTAGTATGATGGTATCACAAAACACGCTACCTTACTGAAAAAGGTTAAGGCAGCATACTTCCTAGAGCATCGAAAGTCAGCAACAACAACCTCAACACAGAGCCAGACATCACTGTAGTTCCTACGGATTACAAGCCCGCTCAATCATTACAACATCCATAATCTTCACCCCACCACACAACACAGTACAACATGACAAAACACACAAAGTCAAGAATTACCCTCGATTAACTACTGTAGTACAGTTCGAGTACTACATTCAACTTGTTAACACTGCCTCTCAGTGCTTTATGCCAGCTCTTTTCTGATATCCCGTATATCTATTGCATCTATTAAATGACAGTGCATCGTGTTTGGGGTGACATCAGTAAATAAAAGTCCAGGAATTACCCCCCCCCCTCTCTCTCTCTCTCTCTCTCTCCACAGAACGTCCTTCTCACCAAATTTCACCACTTCTCCCCTTTCAAAATTAGCCCTGACCACCATCCCTCTTCCTCTAAACTTTCCACCCCTCTTTCATCACCTACACTATCCCCTATACTTCTCCCTTCAGCACATTTCCTCCCCTCCCCCACCCATCACCATCATCATTTTGCCTTCACCACAACCAACCCTTTTTCCTCATTCTCATCCTTTGCCCCTCACCACTATCCCCTTCTTTATTTCCTTCCACCCCACAGTTCTTCCCCCAATACCATGCTCTCCCTTATACCTCTTTTCACTACCACCATCATTATTCCTCCAGCACCTCCATACCCTTTTACTCGCTACTACCGTGTATATCATTCTCCTTTCACCATCATTCAACTATCCGATTAACACAACCAATTACCTTCTCTCAAGCACATATCATTCGTACTCCTCTCCACCATTGCACTTAACCATCACCAGTGTGTGTCTATGTCCACCATTTCCTTTCCTTCATCACCACCTCCACCACCACCACCACCACCACCACCACCTCTTTGCCTCAAATAAAATTCCTTTGCTCATTATATTTTCTTGGTTCATTTGTCTCCCTTCACCACCATCCCTCTCTCTATATCATCAACATTATCCCTTTCCCTTCACCACAAACCCATTCTTTGTCCATCAACATCAATTCTCTCGTTTAACCACCACAGTCATCCCCTCTTTCCCTTCACCCCAATTCACCATTACATCCCCATCCTTATTCCATTCCCCATTCCTCATCAGCACCAGTCTTTTGAAGCTCTCATCATTATCTCAACCTTCAAGTTTCCGTCCTCACCACCGCCATCATCACCATCCTTCTTCCTTCCTTCACCAGAAAAGTACATTTACCTACCACACTCTCTTTTCAATCCTCCTTCACCATCACCACCACAGCAATCCTTCTCCATTCCAGATTTCCCCTTCATTTTTCTTCCTTCACCACCACCATCCCTCCCATCCTTTTTTCTTCAACACAGTCTCTTCCTCACGTCTTTCCCACGCCACCAACACCTTCCGCTGCTGCCAATAGATTGCGTGAATGATGGAGTACGAGCCAATATTGTGTGCACCGGCTTTCCCGTCTGTCGTGCAGATGTCGTCAGTACTTCCTTTACAACGCCCCGCTAATGTGTCACGACCTGTAAGACGTGATATATTAATGTAAAAAAAAAAAAAAAAAAAAAAGGGCTTCTCGTGCCTTGAGAAGGTTGAATACAATGGAAACCGAAGGTTGTGTTAACCAGACTTAGTCGTACAATGAAAAAGTTTTTCCATTCGTTGACACAGTAAACAAAAATTCAAACGCAGATTATCCAATGGTGTAGGCTACTTTGCACCGCCAATTGGGTAACTAATCCCTTTTTTATGCATCACATTCTAGGCATTCGGTTCATCACCAACACCTGAGTTTGTACGGTGATAGGAAATAGCTTAACCAGAACGTAGTACAGTGAAACGGAGTGTTCTTTTCAGGTATGTATGCTGTCCTATGACTGATTAATTTCCATCAGAATTATGGACTCCGATCTCGTTGTGTACAAGCCCTTAGTTGTGTGTCTCAAATATATATAACACTTTGACCATTTTACTGTACTTAACCTCTTTAATCCAATGACATCATTTTCCTATGTAGTCTTGCAATCTTGTAAGTAGACATAGCCGAGGGGTGCAATTATACAGAGAAGGTTATCTGGCCATCAATCATGATAGCATAGTTTTAGGTACTTGTAGAGAGATAGGTCACTTGATCATGGATCGTTAAGCTCAGCCAGAATAAAGTAGTGAGACGTAGTGTCAATGAGGTGAGTTACTGCACTCTTGGGTTACTAAGTTTATTGAACACAGTTATAAAAAAAAGTGAGTTACAGTTTAGTAGAGCATGACCCTAATGTTGGACCTTCTCTCTAGCCCTTCTCTTCCCTTTCTCTCTGTAACCCCTTCTCACTGTATCTGACCCTCGTGTTAACGGGCCTACTCTCCAACTCCTTCTTCTGATCTGAAGAGAATCTCTTCGACATTATATGCAGTGTGGGGAGAATCTGTATTTTCAGGTCACATGGACTAACTGGCTAGGGCTGGGTTCTTGTTTGACTGGACTATGACGAAATTTGAGATACATTGTATGGTTAAGGATTTCTGTGGGACATCAAAGGTTGTGGTTATACATTATGTGAATTGACATTCCTGGTTCGTCTAGATAAGAGGATATGTTCTGTAACTCTTCCTGGAGAACTCAGACATAACTACCTGTTTTACATATTGCTACCTATAGCTATATAGTTACATATAGTATTGTGTTATACGGGGTGACCCAGAAAAAACTCCCACATTTCAAAGATAAATGAAAAAAAAATTGTTAAAGATAATCAAAATATTATTTGCACTCATGAAACTTCCTTAAATACAGTTTTTATTCATCATGCTTTAAAGATGACATCCTTCAAATGGTGGCTGTGATTGTCTATACACACTTGGAGGCGATTTCTGAAGGGTGCCATGGCTCGACGAGTCATGTTGGGTGGAACAGCGGCTATCTCCTGGTGAATAGCAACTTAAGGGCTTCAGGAGTTTGAGGTCAATGAGTATACACTTGATTTAAGGTAGCCTCACAAAAAAAAAACACAAGGGGCGAGGTCAGGGGAATGGACCGGCCACCCAAAAAGCCACGCAACGAAATCACCCAATCTGGAAACATTTCTCTCAGCACTTGCAATGATCTTCGAGCTGTGTGTGCCGTAGCTCCATCTTGCTGAAACCACACATCGAGTTCTTCAAGCTCAAGGTGTTCGAGTTGTGCCCTTAGAAAGTTTTCGAGCATATCAATGTAATGGTCAGAAGTTACAGTAGCAGTTACACCACACTCTCCAAAGAAATAAGGACCCACGATGCCAACAACGGCAACAGTGCACCACACAGTCCCTCGATCAGAGTGGAATGGCCTTTCGTGTAGCATGCGAGGGTTGTCTTCAGACCAAGAGTGAAAATTTGGTTTGTTTACAGAGCCACTTAAATGAAAATGAGCTCCGACACTGCACAAGAGAACAGCATCTTCCGGAACATGTTCCAGAATGTTCTCACATAACTCCCTACAGCTTATCCAGTCTCTCGCATTGAGTTCTTGCACAACCATCATTTTGTATGGATGGAAGAGAAGGTCTTTGTGTAAGATTCTCCTTGCAGTTTCCCAGCATATCCCTACAGCTAAAGCATGCTTCCACACAGAATGTCTCGGAGACTGCACAACAGATCGCCTCAATGCTTCAATATTCTCAGGCGTACAAGCGATCCTAGTCGACCAGGTGATTTTCTTTTTAAAGCTGAGCCTGTTGCCCTCAAATTCTCAACCCACTGCAAGATGGCTTTCCGATCTGGAACGTTTTGGTTCCGTGGAATACTGAAACGTCTTTGAAAGGCCCTCTGCATGGCAATCACCGAATGGTTGTTTGTGAAGAACGCTTCGACAGTGAATGCACGGTGTGCACTCGACCACGCCATGTTGGCAACTGAAGACGGTTGGGGTTGGGCTAACAACAGACCCTAGCCCCGCCCCTCCTGCCTCACTACTGCCAGTGCTACAGCCTTTCGAAATGTGGGAGTTTTTTGGGGGTCACCCTGTATTATGCCTACATATCACTCAGTCACGCGAAACCGGCGTACCATCGACAGTAAATAGTTATAACATATTAATATATATTATATACACATTACAATGAACTTATAAGCTACTGTAAATAAGTGAAATAATATTGTAAAAGTAATATAACTTTATGAATAATGTTACATCGTCTTAATGCTATTGTAGTTGCATCATTTTAATGCAATTGTTACGCAAGTGTGACTGTAACATAACATTGTGTTACTGCAACTGTTGCCATAAAATTATAGTTACATCTTGTTAATGCAACTGTTAAATAATTATGGTGGCCATAAAATTGTGGTTACATTTTGTTAATGCAACTGTTACATAATTGTGTTGGCCTTAAAATTGTGGTTACATCTTGTAGCAACTGTAACAATTGTAGTGATGCTATCGTTTGTAGTTACATAACTGTATAAACTGTAACATAATTGTAGTAAAACTATCGTTTGTAGTTACATAATTGTATAAACTGTAACATAATTGTAGTAAAACTATCGTTTGTAGTTACATAATTGTATGAACTGTAACATAATTGTAGTAATACTATCGTTTGTTGTTACATAATTGTAGCATCTGTCATTGCAGTAATGCAAGAAAATGCAAGCGTTTGTAGTTACATAACTGTAACAAGTGTGACATAACTGTAGGAATCACAAGTGTGGTCATTGTAGCTATATAACTGATACATATGTATAAAATTAATACAATAATAGCAATACAATCATCTTATGAATCAGTCATATTTGATGTACTTGTTTATTTGAGACACCATAGGTGTGTTGGCTTATTTACGTTGCACGGTTTACATGAGACACCATGGGTGTATTAGCTTAGTTATGTGAGACATCATAGGTGTATTAGTTATGTGAGACACCACAGGTGTATTAGCTTAGTTATGTTGCACAGTTTATTTGAGACACCGTGGGTGTATTAGCTTAGTTATGTTGCACAGTTTATTTGAGACACCATGGGTGTATTAACTTACTTATGTTGCACAGTTTGTTGGAGACACAATGGGTGTATTGACTTAGTTATGTTGCACAGTTTGAATTAAGATGATATTATATGTAACCCATATTTTGTTATTTTATATAAATTTATATATACACTATTTTCAATATGTTCAGTGTTCACTTAATTTCACACATCACTTGACACTATGGTCCTCCAAAGGTTGTAAAGTCAACTTGATATGTTTGCTTATTTTTTAATTCATCTTCAGGTATTGGTTGCAAGTATTAAAGTGTGTGGTTGAGCAGAGCACATTGTTGCTAGCCCCATTTTTGTTAGTCATTTTCACTTGATTTTCCTTGTCACTGTAATATGAAGGGTACGTGTATAATTATATTTTAATTTCTAATCTTACTTGATTTTCATATGTGTGTATTATATGTTGGTGTAAGGTTCTTGTCTGTCACTATGTATATGTGTAAGGTTGTACATTAATGAAGTAGTTCTATTAAACTAAGAGTACATGTTCGACTCACTGATATTCACTGTGGTGGGAATACTGGCTAGGGTGCTGCTGCTGATGATAGTGGTGATGGCTGAAGGGTGTTGGCAGGATTGACTGAAGTAGGTCAGGGTCCTGGTATGTCTGTGTCAGCACTCGGTGTCATTGTCCCCACTCAGCTGATGATGACACTGCTGAGTAGCTCTCTCGCTCTGATAGTCGTGGTGGAGATGGTGGTGGTGGTAGTGCTGGAGAAGGTGGGGGTTGTGGTGGAGGGTGGTGGAGGTTCAAGAAGGGAGAAGATGTGTCGATACTACATCACCATGTTGGGTCAACACACAGATGCACATCCTCCTTTCTCTTTCCCTGTTGTTGTTTGATTTTCCTTACTTGTTGAGATTAACTTGCAGGCTTGTAGACTTGTTGATCGACGTAGTTTATTTTTGATATTGTTTCTTGTAATCGTGGAGTTGTGGTTTAGGAGTGATTAGGAACGAAGATAAGCTGTGTTGATGCAACGCCAGCTCTCTCTCTCTGTTTTACTTTGTTTTTTGTTTGATTGCGTGAAGTCGCCAAATTGAGCGTAGTCATAGATTGCTGTGATTGAGACGTTAATCGGCTTCGTTTACAGCTCGCCACTACTCTCAGTGAACGTAATGAGGTAGATGTAGTATAAATTCATAAGGGGTTGCTTGCTTGTGGTTCGTTTTCTCCACTCGCCACCAGTCTCGAGTGGCGTAGTTTATTGTAGTTGGTTCATTATTACCGCTATTCACCAATGCAAGTAGACATAGCCGAGGGTTGCAATTAAACAGAGAAGGTTATCTGGACACCAATCTCGATAGCATAGTTTTAGGTACTTGTAGAGAGATAGGACACTTGATTATGGATCGTTAATCTCAACCAGAATAAAGTAGTGAGACGTAGTGTCAACGACGTGAGTTACTGCACTCTTGGGTTACTAAGTTTATTGAACACAGTTATGAAAAAAAGTGAGTTACAGTTTAGCAGAGCGTGACCCTAATGTCGGATCTTCTCTCTAGCCCTTCTCTCCTCTTTCTCTCTCTAACCCCTTCTCACTGTATCTGACCCTCGTGTTAACGGGCCTACTCTCCAACCCCTTCTTCTGATCTGAAGGGAATCTCTTCGACATTATATGCAGTGTGGGGAGGATTTGTACGGTAAACTTCCTGTCACGTGGACTAACTGGCTAGGGCTGGTTACTCCATGTGTTTGAATACGTCATGAAATTCTTGTTCGTCTGGACTATGAGGTAGTTTGAGATACATTGTATGGTTAAGGATTCTTGATGGTCTGGGACAACAAAGGCTGTGGATATACATAATGTGAATTGGCATTCCTGGTTGATCTAGGTAAGAGGATGTGTTCTGTAACTCTTCCTGGAGAACTCAGACAGAACTACCTGTTTTATATATTGCTACCAATAGCTATATAGTTACATATAGTATTGTGTTATATTATGCCTACAATCTTCACACGATTTCATTCAGCTTTTGGAGACCTTGGTTTGTGACAGGGTTGGGGAAGGCAGTGTTTAACTCCGCTGACTTGAAAGGTTTCTATGTGTTGAATATAATATATTAAATGTTCCATGAAAACAAAAAATGCATCACATTTAGTCAAATGAATAATGATGAATATCTCTCTATCTATCCATCTACCTATCTAAAGATGGATCGACATATAAATAAATGCATATAGATATATACAGATAATCAATTTCGAAAAATCTATTTTAAGTTTAGTATAATCATCCAGGTTTAGTGAAGGTTGTGCCTGTAGTCCTTAATGTTTGAAAAATCTCTACCAAGCTTGTTAAAATTGGTTAAGTGCAGCAAAAGTAACTTAATTTAGACGTCCTAGTTAATGCCAAATTATGTTATTTTTCCCCCATTGTTACGATGATGTCTTAACATATTTTTGCTCCCTACAAATGCTTATAATCAACTAATGTAGGGCTTCTTGCGCTGAAAGGGTTAGTGAAGCATGTAATTAGCCTCTAAAGTTAAAGAAAAGTCTCTCAAGGAGATCATAAAATCGTTTGAGAGTCTGAGCATATATTTTGCTTTTCTACTGTATTTTCTTTCCTCTCACTCTCGCCTCTGATGAATCCATCCTAACCGTACTCTTGTCTACCATCTGCATCACACTTCCTTTGTTATCTGAGGAAAGAAGAATGATGATAACGAGGAGAAAATGCTCCATATTTAGTTGTGTTAAGCGGAATAAAGAACGGTACTAGTGATAATGGTGACAACGGTGATAATGTTGATGACTGCATAGACGTAGCTATACTCATCTTATGTGAAGAGAATATGATAATGATGATGATAATGATGATGATGATAAGATTAAATAATAAAACACTTGCCACTTACCAGGATAATGATAATGATAATGATGAGGCAATCGTGATACACTTGCTTTCTCAAGGGCTATCTTGGCTGTCAGCATAGTTAATGTACAGAAAATTCTGTCTGTCTGTCTGTCTGTCTGTCTGTCTGTCTCTCTCTCTCTCTCTCTCTCTCTCTCTCTCTCTCTCTCTCTCTCATATTCTACTGCATGAACTTCACAGCAGGGGAATAGCCATGACTTTCCTTCCCCTTAAATTTCACCAATGAGTCATCAGCAGGCAGCAAAACATCCCAAGTCTCTCACCACTTAGAAAGATTAGCCAGTAAACGATAATGCAAAATAGGCGACATCGAATATATGAAAGGAACTTGAAACTTTCCCCTCTTTGTCGTATACTCTTTCCACAGATTAAGCAGACAATGAAGCATAAGAAGAAACTCTCTCAGGCTAAAACTGTAGTAATTGCATGTGTATTAATGTTGCTACTGAAGATGTGAAGAGGCGTTATTCAGATGATTATGTTTAGTGAAAAGAAACTGGCTATAATAATGAAACGAAGCTGAAAGCAAAATTGTAAGATGTGTTTGGGGTAAATGAAACAGTGTGAGCGAATGAAGATATATTAATACAGATGAGAGAGTCATTGTTGAACTGTATCTGTATTAATGGAATGAGGTGAATGAAAGATTGATGGCCTTGCTACATCTCCGGAGGTCGGCAGCCACACCTGCTTGTAGTATATTATTCGCTTCAGTCCAGTGACGTACTTTTAATCTTATTTTTGTTATTATCAAACTACTGTACTCAACAGTTGTAAAGCGTGGGCATCGAAGGCTGCAGCAGATCCCTCCCGTTTGTTATGTCCTTCCTAAGTATAATGAAACTATTCTGACGTACCATAAATAAATAATATACGTCATCGTAGTGAAGCAATTAACAAATGGGAGATGTCGCATTCTTCTTCACCACTGACTTGTCAGGATGTGAACTGTTTAGCAATTTCATGTTCCACACAGCAACAGACTAAATTCAGGGCCTGAAGTAAGTCATACGGCAGGAGAGGGGGTAGAAGTACTAGGGACTCTAAGAAGTGTGTGTAAGGTAAGATCAGTGTTTGTTCAGGCTATGACGGATATGAATTATGAAAATATAGTCGTGCTTATAGTGCTGTAGGGATACAAAGCATGGGTGGAAGTGCTGGAAATACAGTGTCCAAGGTCTACAAGTCTATGTCAGAGTGTTTGACAGAGTAAGAAAGTACAGTACGTCCCCACAGTATGCGAGTTCCGAGTACGTGATCCCTCTTGTACGCGAGGACTTTTTTTTTTTTTTTTTTTCTAGTGTATTTTTTATTGGTACACAAACTGAACTCCTTGCACGCGAGACGGGCAGCAAAGCGTGGCCCAAATCCGGGGTTACCCCGAGTACGCGACATTGCCCCCCCTAGAAGTGATAACGGTTGCCTACGCTCCGCCCACCTTGAGCAGGAGATAGCAGCAGACAAGGCAGCAACACCAGTGATGGAGAGTGAAGATTTGACCATGATTGAGATGAGCAGGGTACTGTGTGCCTTTGATAAATTCAAGGAAGAATTCAAGGACATCGAACGCTCTCAGTTGCGAGTGGAGGAGGTGATGTCTTCACTGGACAGAAATATAGGACTACATAATAGATAGATAGATAAATAGATAGATAGAGAGACAGATAGAAGCAGGAAGTCAAATGATGAGAAGGTGTTGTGTCTGCGAGAATCTAGCAGCGCTAAACATGCTTACACGGAGGAAAGCTGACGACAGCGGCCAGTAAGGAGATGATGCAGTTAGCTGTCAGCAGTCCTCTCGTGAGAAAGATCTGTTGCCATGAGGAACATATGTGACACACCCCTACTACACCAGATTTTAGAAAAGAGAGTTGAGAAGGAGACAAGCGACCCTAGAGAGAGGTCGAGACGGAGATTAGCCTTAGAACAGAAAGAGAGAGAGATAGCGAGACAGGGAGGTAGCTACCCGGGACTTATACTGTTATACCTGTTTAATATTTCCAAGACAAATAAAAATAGTCCCATACTATTCTTTACCTCTCCCGTCACTACATGACATCTGGTGGGGAAACTACTACAAGATATAAAAGCCGCTCGACCACAAGTCTAAAATATACTTCTCTACAAGTAACTACAAAGTCTTTATGACATTTGGTGGCAGCGGTGGGATACGAACCTCGTCTACGAATCAACATTAAATTCCTACAAAATATCAAGATTGAAAACAACCAACAATATCAGCTCCTGACAGTATTCTCTCCGTCCTGCCCCCTCCGTCTCCCAGATCATTACGCTGATGCAGAGGTCAAGAGATCACTTGACGCCTTGCACGTAGCTTAACGACAAACCAGCAAATCTGCGGACATCATCTCCGAATTAAAAGCAAATTTCTACAAAAGCAACCGAGACTACAAGATTAGCTTCAGTTCTACAAAGTCTACAGCCATCTACAATCAACTACAGCCATCTACAATCAACTACAATTAACAACTCTACGTCGTCTGTATAATCTTCTACACGCACCTACAAGTAGCGGCAGTCTTCATCCCACAACGAATAAATCACTAGAGAAAAGGACCGCGAAAACTTCCTCATAGAATAAAGGGAACAAACAAACGAAGAGTGAGACACGACTCACAACTCATCTTCACTCAAGTTACTCATCGCTACTCATTCACTCACCACAGCTACCAGTGTGGGAAGCCGACGTCACCATGTGCTGAGATGACATCACAACGCGAGTCTGCCATGCCAAGCAACGTGTGACTGACACCAGGCACTTCTCACCCACTACTCATTACTCATTATTCACATAGCTCCTACTCATCTTCACTTATTTTCACAGTTAAGTTGGAAATTCGACGTTCTATGCTGAGGTTTGCCTGGGACAGCCGTTAACCACTACAAATACCAGGCCATGGAGTTTCCTGAGTAATATCGTCCATCAACACACCACTAGAATTATCAAGAGATCTTCAATCAAACCTGTATTTTCTTCCGAGATCGACTTTTGTATCGACACACCTCTACGATCTGTATCAAGTGGGTAAAATTATACTTGCTCATTTCTTCTCAGTGCTAAAATTAGCTATATTCAACTTATTTACTCATCTAGTTTGCTAGGACATAAATAAACAAGAGGCGTATTTCATAACATCATATCTTAATGACAGGAATATTTTCGCCACCACCCACGTTAATACCAGATGACACACAAATTGCCACAACATCAGACTCACAATTAAGAGACAGCCCACCCATTGTACAACCCACACCACACATTATAGATAAGGAAACAAATACGGGAGTTTCGGATGATGAGTGGGAAACCCCTTCAGATGTAGAGAGTATCGGCTTTGCAGCTGCCTTGAATACGTATGCCAATATACTTAACAGGGTTCACCGGTCCAGTCATACATATTCTACCATTCCCTCACATAACGATAAACTCGTACAAGTTGAATTAACAGGGCAATCATTAAATATGAATCAAGAACCAAATACTGCTGATCTAAAAACCACACCTCACGTTTTTGTGTATCACGAGGATAAAACTGCCCCAAAATTCTCTGGCACAGACAAGGATCGCATTGATGTCATTTCATTAATCAGTCAGTGCGAACAAATGTTCATCAAGCGCCACATACTAGATGAACAAGAGAAAATTGCTATTTTTTCATCTTGCATAAGCCAGGAAAGATGTCCAGCAAGCAATTTATTGCGCTCCGATAAGCTACATCGTGCTAGGACATATGATGAATTTAAAACTGAATTTCTGAAGAAATTTTCTGGAGGTATGAACTTCTTGCCAGGTATAATTCCAGAATTACATAAAATTGTAGATCTTGTAAGGGAGCACACTACAAACCATGTGCTCAGTGAAATAACTGCTGATGTCTCCACAATCAAGAGAACCCTATTAGCTACTCTGGAGAATTCTAAGTGGATAACAGATGATGGAAAGATGTCCCCAGACCTCGTCGTGGACATCATTGGTTATGTAGCTGCCTTGTGTAAATTACCTAATAGAACCCTTTAGATCGCCAAAACAATCGCGTACACCCCGGGAATGTGCTTACTAGACTTAATGAACGAGGTAGAGATGCAGTGCAGTAAAGCAGGTGTGGTCGACACACATGCACATTCTGGTAGAATCAGGGTACCTGAGACAGTATCAGCTGTGAAAACATCAACACCGACCCCAAACAGAGAACAAAATCGATCGCGACCAGAAATGAGGCAGCCCAAACAAACAAAGACGCCTAGACCTCGTTCCCACACGCCTTCCTACAGGCAGTTTCATAAGTTTTCGCGCAGCCCGAGCAGGTCTCGCGCCATAAACAACACTTCTTATGGGAAATCACCTCGTAGGTCACAGTCAAGGGATAGGTCCATTCTGTGTCATTACTGTGCAAAACCAGGACACACAAGGTATGAATGCTTTATCAAGGCAAAAGAGGATAATCAAAAGACACAAGGATTTGGTCCTTACTGTAGGCATCATAGATACCAAGGGCAATGGACTAGTGATTGCAAAACAGTAGAAAAAATTGTGTCTATGTTCAAATCGGGGGAAGACCAAGTCATGACAAAAAACGAACAAATGTAAAGAAGAACAAGGTTAAACTTCACATAGGAGGCATGTTGGGAAATGAGTGTATCTTGATACCAGCTGTATGTGAGGATCAAAACGTTTCCTTATTTTTAGATACAGGCTCTCCAGTGAACTTAATAACACATGAAGAACTAAACAGAATTCTTAAAAATAAAAAGAAAGTAACTTTTCTGGATGAAGCTGATTTAGAATTATACACAGTAGATGGTCAAGAGATTACAGTAAAAGGTATGATAAGATTAAATCTCAGTTTCACAGAAACTACAAGACCATTCTCTGCATTATTCTATATCGTTGAAAACTTAGCAATTAAAGCTCATATGTTACTGGGCTTAAGATCCATGAGAACTGAGAACATAACTATACTCCCACAAATGAATGGAATAGACTTTGATGATGAATTCATAGAGGAAATACTTTCAGAGCCCTCACCGATTGGTAGAAGAGAGCCAAAAAGAATTGGTAATATTAAAGGCTTTAACAAACATACACAAACAGATGAGTGTATAGATCCACTTACACCAGCAACCCCATCCTCCAGAATTAGTGACCCAGATAACAGTACTGATTTATCAATTTTTCCAGCCCATCTCACTAATGATTTGGTTATACCACCTAATTCATACATGAAGGTTACCATAAAGAGCAAATTACGGAATAGTACTGTTCTTGTCTTAGAAGAATTATGTAAAGTAAAGGGATTGTCAGTAGAAAACGCATTATGTCATACGAACGACGAAGGGCTAACTCAAATATTCATTATTAATCACATGAATGGGGAAGTTCAGTTGAAGAAGGGAACTTGCATTGTTAATATTGAAAAATGTTTCGCCCCTGTGAAGGAACTAAATATTGGTGGAGTAACAAGTGAGATCAAATCTACGGATAGAGAAAGAATAAAAGAGAATTTAATTCACTCAGGTGAATTTGACGAAGAAAATGATTTGTTAACCCTGCTGGAAACACACAGGGACACCGTAGCATTGCCCGGAGAACAATTAGGGTGTACTAACTTGATTAATCACATGATTAATGTGCACCCAGAAACACCACCAATTTTCGTACCAGCTTATCGCATACCACACTCCCAACGTACACTTGCAAATCAGTATGTCGATGAAATGTTAAAGCTTGGAATTATTGAGCCTTCAGTTTCTCCGTGGAACGCTCCCCTTTTCTTTCTGCCCAAGAGAAATGGAGAAATGCGTGCGGTAGTAGATTACCGTAAACTAAATAATCACACCATCCCAGACAGATTTCCCATGCCATTGCTAAGTGATGTTCTACAGAATATTGGTCCTGAGAATAATATATTCTCGACCATCGATCTCCTAAACGGATACTATCAGATTCCGGTATCTCAGGAGTCACGTAAATACACTGCCTTTTTCAACAAACAGAGGCCATTATCAATATACAAGAATGCCAATGGGACTGAGGACAGCCCCCGGTACGTTCCAGCGTCTTATGAATTACGTATTGTCCGGAATTTTAGGACAAGGCATATTTGTTTATCTTGACGATATTATTATCGCAACGAAGAATATTAAGGATCATCTCAGGAAATTAGACTTACTCTTACAAAAGCTTAGTGATGCTGGATTAAAAATTAAACTTTCTAAATGCAAATTTTGCTTTAAGGAAATAAATTTCTTAGGCCACAAATTAAGTTCTGATGGTATTCACACCACTGATGACAAAATACAGGCAGTGAGAGATTTTCCTGAACCCATTACGACTGACGAAGTTAGACAATTTTTAGGTCTGGCTGGGTACTATAGGTCCTTCGTACCACAGTTCTCTCATATAGCCTTCCCTCTATTCCAACTACTCAAAAAAGATGCTGTATTCCAATGGGAAGAAGAACAAAAAAGGGCATTTAACAATCTAAAAATTAAACTAACAAATGCACCTTGTTTAGCATATCCGAATTACACGAAATCATTTCTTATTTGTACAGACGCATCAGTTAAAGGATTAGGGGCTGTACTGATGCAGGAAGATAAAAGAGGAAAGAATCAACCAATTGCATTTGCCAGCAGACAAACAAGAGGTGCGGAGAAAAATTATAGCACTACAGACTTAGAGGCACTTGCAGTGATTTTTGCATTACAAAAGTTTCGAGATTTGGTATATGGTTACGAAATCCACTTATTCACCGACCATAAACCACTGGTGGGTATGTTTAAAGAAAAACTCCTTTCTGGGAGGAGAGCAAGATGGAAATGTACAGTTGAAAACTACAATGTACAAATACATTATATACAAGGTAAAATGAATATAGTAGCTGACGCATTATCTAGGAACCCGAACACAATTCAGGTCGCGGCGTTAGATCTCAAAGGAAATATCCCAAACCACGAGGATATCGCAAAGGCACAAAGACTTGACCCAGTATGGTCAAAAGTAATATACAAGTTAGAAAGTGGAGATGACATACAATTACCCAAACTGCATGTCCCACTTGAACAATTCACAATGGTCAATAATACATTATACAAAATTAACTCTAAACAACCAAAACGCCAAAGAAATACTAACCAGTTGGTAGTACCTAATGACATGATACCCCAAGTATTACGAATGAAACACGACAGCCCACATGCAGGACACCCTGGAAAGGATAAGACATTCAACCAAGCCCAGCTGTTATATTACTGGCCTTCATTACGAAGAGATATAAACAATCATATAGACAGATGCGAATCATGTGCGAAACACAAAGGATACCCAATCACACCTGCACCGATGGGTAATTACCCTGTACCACATCAACCATGGGACGTTGTCGCTGTTGATTTACTCAAGATGCCATTATCATACAATAATAACCTATACTTATTCGTAGCAACGGATCATTTTTCCCGTTATGTCATTTTAGCTCCAATTAAAGATAAGACAGCAGAGACAGTAGCAAAGGCAATAACAGATAATGTAATATGTCGCTTTACTACCCCAAAGGTATTAATAAGTGATAATGGAGGAGAATTTAATTCTGAGATCTTACAAGAAATATGTAAACAATACAACATTAAAAAGGTTAACGTTTTGGCCTATCACCCAGCATCGAATGGGTTGGTAGAGAGACAAAATAAAAAGGTATTAGATGTGCTACGACACATTCTCAGTGAAAATTATGCAAGCTGGGATGATTGGATTCCCAGAGTAGAGGCCTCCATTAATGGGTCTATAAATAAATCCATTGGTGACACACCACATTTCATTATATATGGCACAGATAAAAAATTACCATATGAGCTCCTAGAAGGTGACAGCACGCCTATATACAATTACGATGATTACTCTAAACTCCGTTTACGTGAATTCCAGGACATTCACAAAAGAGTGCAAAAACAATTAATGATGTCCAAGGAAGAAATGACGGAGGCATTTAACAAGAAGGCAAAAGATTCACCTATCAGCTTAGGAGACATTGTTTACGGAGTCATTCATACGAGAGACAATAAATTAACATAAAGGCAAACAAAGTTTTAATTAAGTCACTTTCAAGTGGCGAGGAAAAACAAGTTCATATTGACCATTTAAAACGAGTTTCAAGGGAATTATCACATAATTATTCAGCCTCGGATACAACCGAACAGGTGAACGTACCTCAAGAAACCAAGCAAGAACACAACAATGATTACAAAAAGAAATTAAGGTCATATACCAAACAATCGAACATAGGTGCAACTATTCCAATGAAATCTACAGTACATCATTTACGAGAATTAAATATCGATTTAAACTCCTATAAATGAAATAACAGCCAACCGTAACGCACATCATCACTATCATCAACCACAGCTTTATAGGAAATTAATAGATTTTTTTTTTTCGGTAGGTTACGATGAAGGGACTTATGCTATGGATTCTCCTATACATAGTAAGAGTATATGCGCACCTAGACCCCAAGCATATAGTACGACAAGGATGCCTCATAGCTCCAACGGCCACGACTACAATCGTCAAGGACGTCATGAGTACTGAAATAAGTCTAGATTACTTGTATGACTTACCTACTTATGTAGAAAGACTTGCTACGCCGATGCGAACTCTGGACTTCAAGATAGGGAATTATGTTTCACAATCACATATCACCAAGGAAGTGGATGAAATGGTGAAGTTAGCGAAATGGAAACTAGAACAGGCGAAGTCAACTATGCTCGTCATGATCCAAGATCTCCCATCTTATGGAACGGAGGTGCTGAGCGACAGGAACAACATCACACGTACTCGCCAAAAGCGCGGTTTGTTCGATCTGGGCGGCGCAATTCTTGGGAACATCTTTGGATTGGCTACAGAGGATGACCTTAAAGAAATAAACAACAAATTTAATAAGATAGCTCAGGTACTAACATACCAGGATAAATTCATCACAGGACAGAACTCGGCAATGAAGACAATTGTGAAAAATCTGAAACAAGCAGAAAACGTAGCTCTCGAGAGTATAGATAAAATAAATGACTTAGAGGGCAACGTTACTCTTTTCCAGCACTTCTCCATCATCACAGAACATATTGACACGATTCTACTACAATTAAAGAACACTAGAGATCATTTCAGGGCACTTATGCAAGGAATTTCGAATGCTGGTGATGGCAAGATCACGAATGACTTACTCCCAGTTCATGAGCTACGTCAGATAGTTAGTCAAGGCATACATAAACATAAATTGAAGCCATTGTTCCGCAGTAGGGAATTTATGCAATATTACCCATACTTAGAAGCAACACTAACACCAACATCAGTGATAGTTCATGTACCATTCATCACGGAAGACCTGTTCACAGTATACCAAATACACCCCTTCCCCTATAGAAACAACAACACTTTAGTCATCATCAACATCAACACAGACACCGAACTCATCATGGTCTCCAAGAGACGAGACACTGTCACTTTCGCAAGTGAGTCAACGATTGAGCGAAAGTGCCACACATCCTTACATGCTGTTCATCTTTGTCCTGCGTACATTTTCACGTTTCAGCCTACTGATACGGTCCCTTGTGAAATGGCTATCATCAGCAATAACAATATTCATCATCATTGCAACTTCACTTTTGCTCCAGATAAACTTGTACACCATCAACGCATTGGACACTCGCAGTTTTTTTATTTCCCTCATAACACACCAGTTTACATAGTCTGTCCAGATATACCACCATCTCATACATCAGCCTCAGGATTATACATAGCACCAGACTACTGTGCGGTATTTACACCATCCATGTCTACTTTTTCCACCATCAATCACTACGCCATTATCAACCATACACACAAACATTTCCACCCACTGCCTGATATGAACTTAAACATGAGCACAAGTATTAAGCTGACTTCACCTAAGTTTGAAACTATGCAGCTGATCAATGAAACAATGAAGCCCTGGGAAGATTTGAGTTTGAGTATGTTCAACCCATATTATGTGTATAGCCAAGCACCTTCTGTCTTTATAATCATCTGCATTGTAGTTGCAGTATTGCTGTTGGCAATGCACAGAATGCATGCAAGAATTGCTAATTTGGAGTCATTGTTTAGTGGGGGGAGAGTTAACATCACAGTTAACCACCCTGAATGAAGTGTATATATTTTGTATATAGTATTAATTATATATATATATAAAAAAAATAATAATAATAATAATAATAACACAATGAAGAATGACCCATATATGACAGACCAGTACCATTATCTTTAAATGAAATATTAATAACTCTTACAATCATCTTAATTTTAAACTATTTTTATTCTTGCATGTATGCATTTCACTATAATATCCCAAGTACATACTGTATTACAGTTAAATAATTTACTTTAATGCATTTATTCCAATATGTATACAACTTATTTAAAATGTAGTATTACTGAATAATCACTATTTACTATGAATAATATATGTATACAATATTCATACAATTATGTTACTTTACAATATTATGTATTTCACTTAATTAGCTTATAAGTTCATTATAATGTGTATGTAGTATGTATTAATATATTATAACTATTAAATGTCGATGGTACGCCATTTTCGCGCGGCCGAGCAAATATAGGACTACATAATAGATAGATAGATAAATAGATAGATAGAGAGACAGATAGAAGCAGGAAGTCAAATGATGAGAAGGTGTTGTGTCTGCGAGAATCTAGCAGCGCTAAACATGCTTACACGGAGGAAAGCTGACGACAGCGGCCAGTAAGGAGATGATGCAGTAAGCTGTCAGCAGTCCTCTCGTGAGAAAGATCTGTTGCCATGAGGAACATATGTGACACACCCCTACTACACCAGATTTTAGAAAAGAGAGTTGAGAAGGAGACAAGCGACCCTAGAGAGAGGTCGAGACGGAGATTAGCCTTAGAACAGAAAGAGAGAGAGATAGCGAGACAGGGAGGTAGCTACCCGGGACTTATACTGTTATACCTGTTTAATATTTCCAAGACAAATAAAAATAGTCCCATACTATTCTTTACCTCTCCCGTCACTACATGACATCTGGTGGGGAAACTACTACAAGATATAAAAGCCGCTCGACCACAAGTCTAAAATATACTTCTCTACAAGTAACTACAAAGTCTTTATGACAGAACCTTCTGCTACTACACCAACAAACACAACCAGGAAGTAAACAGACAGAAGCAAACACTCATCACCCGTTTCCTTTGGCTTGAACAATGTGAGGACTCACTCCCATCAACATCAGAGGAGCCATATCCTGAGGAGGATCGAGAGGCTGATTCGAGATCTGAGGTGTCAGAAATAGACTTTGAAGGGATTATGAATGGAGTGAGTGCATTAGGTAGTGGAAGTGTCGAAAGTGCTGGTGACAAAAGAGGTGAGGACGGTGGTGTGTCGGGTGGTGTGGTGGGTGATGCAGGGGATGCACGCAGGGTGCCTCATCCTGCCTTGGATCCTCTTCATACCTCCATCACGCCTGTTGTCCTCTTGGGTAAAAGTGAGCAGCTATATTCTTGTTGGTTTAGTTAAGCCATATCCTGGTTGATTTACCTGGTAAATCCATAATCTTGTTGGTTTACTTTATCTTATGTAATATGTCTTAGATAGATTCTCTGTACAGTACAGTACTTAGGTCTGAAAGGTGTCTCAAGGGTTGCCCATGAAGGGGAGTGCCGCCTATATGTAATTTTTCCCATAAGTTTATGTATTCACAGTACGCGAATTCCTAGTTCGCGATGTCCTCTGCCGCCCATATAGGCGTGTACTAGGGGGATGTACTGTACATTGTAAGAAAGAGGTATGAAAGTAGACGTAGTTATATGAAAAGTACAGACAAGGGTGTCATAGTTTTATGGCCGTTTGACAGGTTTGGTGGTAACTATTGATGAAGATTACAGATCACAAGTGCAGAGACTGAGATGGAGGATGCCAGGGAGAAAGTTCAAGGACAGTGTGAAATATAATATGTTACATCATGAAATGTTAGTATTTGGATGAAGCTGCTGAAGGGGTATGAATAGCTGTCATTGTTTTATAACAGGCAAAAACCGAGGCAAATGGGGTAAACCTCAAATCAGCCGGGCCTGGTTGCAGATGGTTTATCATTGCTTTGGTGTAAACACACACGTAAGCTGGGTGACTGAATGTGAATAAATGTGGTATTTTTTCTCCGTTTTCGTGCGCCATCCGGCTAAAGTGTGTAAAGTTGTGAATTATATCGGTATATAACATTGCAGAAAGAGAAGGACTGGCATCCTCTGACTGTCTTTCCACTGACTATAATCTACAGTCTTTTAAAACGGAATGTGCATTGTGTCCAAACATCTCGAAATAAACGAATCTTGACTTTCTTGTTCTGTTTCACGAGAACAAGTTCTCGATGTTCTATGCATTGACTTCTTACTTTACTAGAGAAAAAATCCATAATTAGTAAGATGCCCTAAATCCCATTGGAGCCCGGTGTCCGGAATATTGGACAGAACTGGGATTTTTCAAGTCTTCATTAAGTAGGGAACCCTCGGGTAGGGACCTATGAGCTTCGCGACTATGAGCCAATAGGCGGAGGGCGGTACGCTTAGTACCCACCCAGCGCCATGCCTCGCCCAGCACCCCTGGGATCCAAGGGGTTAATGACTGGCAAACCTGTCAGTCTCTTTAACCCATTGGAGCCTGGTGTCCGGAATATTGGACAGAACTGGGATTTTTCAAGTCTTCATAAAGTAGGGAACCCCCGGGTAGGGACCTATGAGCTTCGCGACTATGAGCCGATAGGCGGAGGGCGGTACGCTTAGTACCCACCCAGTGCCATACCTAGCCCAGCACCCCTGGGATCCAATGGGATTTTGAGAGAATCTTGCTGTGATACACTTGCCCGCATCAGGCTATTTTGGGGACCTGCATACCTGTATAATATACTCCCTGTTCATCTTCCCCTCTCCCCTCTTCTCCACTACTCCACTCTTAACATTTGCTTTCATCAGTCTGCTAACATTTCTCTTCGTCTGTCATTGATTACCCAAACATTGTTCCCTGATTTCCCACATTTTTTCAACCATTCCCTTTCCTCCCTTTTAGTTGCTTCCTCTATCCAAGAATTGTCACGCCCTTTCACAGTACTCCATAATTTCTTCTCTTTATTTCTATCACCACCACCATCACCATCACCATCATCATCACCCAGAATGTACCTCCTACTAATAACCCCCCCACATGCACACATTCTAATATATATATATATATATATATATATATATATATATATATATATATATATATATATATATATATATATATATATATATATATATATATATATACGGCTGCTTATATGCCTACATTCAGTCACCATTTTCATCTTCATTCCTCTCTGTCCCTTTCATTTCCTATATACACAGTAAAATTATCCCATCTTTAATCCTTCATCCACATCTGCCCACGCCCTCTTATCCCCTCTCATCCTTGTTGACACAGACACACATCTAAAGCTCCATGTAATTAACAGTTACGGCCGAGCTAATTGGCATACTTAAAGACTCGGGAATTACATTAAGTATGTAAATCAACGTTGCTGCTAATGACACTTGTATAATATGCAGGCAACATTAATGAATTCAGGAGTAATTTGCCTTTGCAGAATCTAATTTTCGCCTAATGAAAGCTGGTAATTACAAGGTGGAAAAATAGGCTGGTGGAACGCGGTAGTGTGGCCTTACCTCGTTACTGGGGTGATGGGCAGTGCAGGGTTTCTACACAACGGCAGTACAGGACTTCCACACAGCAGAAGTGTAGGGCTTCCACACAGCAGGAGTGTAGGGCTTCCACACAGCAGGAGTGTAGGGCTTCCACACAGCAGCATTGTAGGGCTTCCACACAGCAGTAGTGCAGAGTTTCCACACAGCAGTAGTGCAGGGTTTCCACACACTAGTAGTGCAGGGCTTCCACGCAGCGGTAGTGCAGAGCTTCCACACAACAGTAGTGCAGAGCTTCCACACAACAGTAGTGCAGAGCTTCCACACAGTAGTAGTGCAGGACTTCCACACCGTAGTAGTGCAGGGATTCCACACAGCAGTAGTGCAGAGCTTCCACACAGCAGTAGTGCAGGGGTTCCATCACGCAGCAGTATTGCAGGGGTTCCACACAGCAGTAGTATAGAGCTTCCACACAGCAGTAGTACAGGGGTTCCACACATCGGTAGTGCAAGGGTTCCACACATAGGCAATGCAGGCTTCCACAGCTTGGCAGTGCAGGGCTTCCACACAGCGGCACTGCAGGGCTTCCACACAGCGACAGTGCAGGGCTTCCACACAGCAGCTGTGAATGTTTTCCATAACGATTGAGGAGCGTGTGACAGCTTGAATGTGGCGTGATTGTTCTACCCTGACGAACATCCTTAACGCCTTTTTCAGTTCAGCCGATAGCCAAGTATAATTAGATTGGAGGGTCGATGAGACTAGTAACAAAGGAGACTCATTTTTGCCCTGTACCTTACTGAATTTCATGCTTCTGTGACTTAATATTTAAGTTATGGGAGAGGCCTAGTTCCTTCATCTGAAAGTAAACGGGCTACTGTCTCTTTAACCTTTTGTCTGCCTGGATTTCTCTTAACTGAACAGTATCATCTGACATTATCTTAAACAATATTCCTCGGTGCAAACCACAGAAACAGGGTTTCCATACTTCCGGTTAGGAGCCCCTGAGAACTAAGATTTTCTTCACCGTAACAAAACTTCTTGGGGCCTCCTGAACCAATTGAACAAATACACAAAAAGCAGCGAAATGTTAAGGATAATATCAGCAGCCTACACTGGCATTATCCCTCCTCAGGTAGACCTACAGTTTCGCTTACAACTTACAGTAGGTACACTTGGGTCTGTCAGACCCAGCTTCAAAAAATGGTGTAGTGTCACACATGTTATATATGAATTCCTGAATATCCTACAGTGTATGAGGTCTTATCAGTTACAAAACTATGTGAATAAGTTTTAAGTCATTGAACTCCACCTATTTAAAAAGATATGGAAAAAATGTCAAACTATTTTTATTTATTTTTTTGAGTCACCATATATGACAACAAAGAACACCATGAGCCTAGCACCTGTGTCACAACTTGAGGGATGGAGGACCTTCATCATGGGCATAGTGGATCCCACACAGCATAAAATCAAATTGCAAACTCAGAGTGAATAATTCTCCTCCCTCCTCAGGTACACCTGAGTCTCACAGACCTGACATGCAATTCCGAGTTATGTATTGCAAAAACATAGACACGAAAGTAACCCCCATACCATTGGAAAAAATTGTCCACGTCTGTGAGACCCAGGTGTACCTGAGGAGAGTTAACAAAGACCTGTAGCCCTTGATTAACACTGTCCGTAGTACCACAACATCAGGTCTGAAGATGATGTCCCCGGCATATCAAATAACAGATGTGTTGGCATTAATGCAGTCAGTGAGGAAGATGGAGGCAATTGAACACCCTTCATAAACATACCATTTTTCCAATAGCTCTTCATCCCCTGTCTGTTCGTCGCTTGATGTTTTGTCATGACCTAAAACTCCTGATACAGCCTTGTCATAAAAGACTTTGTAGTTACTTGTAGAGAAGTTATATATATTAGACTTGTGGACGAGCGGTTGTTATACTTGAGTAGCTTTGTGAGTAGATAATCTTCTTTCCCATTTGTCATGTAGTGACAGGAGAGGTAAAGAATAGTATGGGACTATTTTTATTTGTCTTGGAAATATTAACAAGTCTCTCACACAGAGTGAAGTATAAAGTAGAGTCCCGCTAGCTATCTCTCTGTCTCGCTCTCTCTGTCTCTCTCTCAACTTGCTAAGCCCTTCTCCCTGCGACCTGTCTGTTCTATGGCTAGCTTCCTTCTGACTTCTCTTTCCTAAATTCTGGTGAAACAGGAGACGTATCACGTGTGTTCCTTGTGATTGGAAAGTTCTTGAAGCCTGTGTGTGAGTATGTGTGCATGTGTGTGTATGGTCACTAGGCGCTGTCATGTGCCTATAAAGCATTCCTTGAGTTAAGAGTGTGTAAGCATGTTTAGCATTGCTCGATTCTTGCAGACACAGTACCTTCTCATCATCTGACTCCCTGCTTCTATCTCTCTATCTATCTGTTTATTTATCTATCTATTATGATTTGTAATTATAATATGGAGTCCTAATAGCCTAGTTCTGAGTCGTCTGTTTTTATGGATATATGCTCGTAAAACATATTTATCTTCATATTCATTTTAAAGACATCTTTCATACTCTCCCTGTTCAGATCAACTCTCATTTCCTGCAGTTCCTTCCTGGATTCGTTCAAATAATGCAAATGGAAGATTGCTGGGTAATTAATCTTTTATGTTTAATGATTCTTCTTTCCCACTGGAAGTTTCTGATAATATTCTCTACTCATGCGGTGACTAACTTGAGCGAAGTTTTGACTCCTTTTCTGACGTTTGTGTTCATTGGTACAACATTATCTGATTAAACTTGATAGGTTAATGCTGGCACTATTGTGTATAAATATTTTCCAGCATTTTAATTTAAATTCCTCATATTATTATCTTCCAGTTACTTTCATCACTATATGCTTCAAATTGCCTGTAATACTTTTATAGTAGAGAGATAGTGAAGTTTATAGCAATCTCTTCCTGTTCGAGATGCCTATTATAAATGGAAGAAAATCTACTAAAAATGTTATAACAATTAAAAAAAAACATCCTTGAGCGAAGCAAAAACACTCTCTATATCAAACCGTATCACTTGTATGATGTAAGCCCACAGATATACCTTCAGGATTTTTTTTTTTTTTTTAACTCCCTATGGCAACTTGGTACGTTACTGGAAGAGGGTAATGCTACACTTTCGAAGTCTAGTTAAACTCTATCTCTCTTAATTTCATTTGGAGAGAGACAAGTGAACTTTCGTTTAACCAATGCCATCGTGTTACGCTGAGTTAAGTACTTCCCGGCTGGGAACACATAAAACAGTCTTCTCAGCATTCCCTGCCCGAGTGTGTAATTTTAGTTAGAAGAAACTGTCAGTGCAATTAAGCGCATTCAAGCAGTGGCTGGGTCATGAAAACTCATCAGTAAATATTCGCTCACTTACACACTCTTTTTCATACAACACAGTATTTGTTGCAATGAAGGTCATCGGATCCAAATGGTCTGATAGGGAAAAAATGTTCAGCTCATTTGGCCTAATACTCGTTTCTTGAGATCAGTACGAGGGACACAACACTCAGCTGTAATGCATGTGTGTTTTACTTAGTGTCTTCATTACTTATATGTTCTAGCTAGCTAAGTCGAGAGAGAGAGAGAGAGAGAGAGAGAGAGAGAGAGAGATTCTTCTGGAGGATGGTTGGAGGGGTGAGAATGGAATTTATTAAAGGTGAATTTGGCTTCATAATCGTCATTATTATTCCAGCACAGTTTACCTTAGCATACGAGGACTACTTCATGCACCACTCTGTTTCAAGCTTCTGATGAATTTTTAACAATGCAGTGTGCGTATATTACGCATGTATGACATACTGAAATTTCATAAAAAGCAGTCTGGATTTGTCATCATCGTCACTATCATCATAATCGCCATCACTGTCATCATAATCGCATATTCTCGTCATTTTATCATTGCAGCCATCATTATCGTCACCATTCTCCCAGCCAGTTTCTCCAAATTATAGTATTACACATTAGGTAATGATGAAATATTTTCAAATGAATCACCTTCATCATCATCATCATCATCATCATCAGAAACACAACAGCAATATCAGCAGCAGCATACACAGCAGTACCATAACCCTAACCACTTTCCCCGTAATATATGACTGACTCTCCATTATAGAGAGATAAAATATTGCCATACAAATGCCCCAGTAGTAACGGCCTTTATGCATTATACAAGTTGTGTCTTTGATAGCCTACTGGCCAAGCGACATTATAACATCGTCAGCTTTATCACATATGCAAAAACAATGCTGGTCGCTTTTAACCTCTATAATCCGGGAGACATGCTTTTGTAGTTTATTCTTGCTGCAATAAAACGATTACAGTCCACAAAGGAAAGGCCTCTTGTACTGGAGGAATTTATTATGGATGTAAGAGCTCAGATTCGGAAAGCCTGCCCTTTCTTTAGTAAAATCGTTGAAAAAATAATAATTCTAAAGTTGAATGGGTTAAAACTAACTCCAAATTTTGTGTCAGGCGGATGTATAGATCGACTTACTGATAGATATATAAAAACAGATTTACAATTAGGTAGAGACATAAAGACCGGCAAGCAAGTAGACAACGTGAGAATATATGCATCGGGATGGATAAACGTATACAGTAAATATATCCCGTACTTGGTGACCAATTAGAAATTCAAACACACACACACACACACACACACACACACACACACACACACACACACACACACACACACACACACACACACACACACACACACACACACAAAGGTAACACATCCCAGCCAGGAAACTACAGTCCAATCAAGAATCGTAGAAAAATCGGAGAGAAATTTTCTGCTAACATAAAAATAAATGTAACTCACATTATTGATTCACAAGATAGATTTCAGTAGTGTTGATCTTGCTTGACGAGTCTCCTTTTTTTTTTTTTTTTTGTGATAATATGAAATGAATTTATACGATGAGGCGAATTATACAGGGCGAGTGATAAAGCTTCACCAGACACTTAAGGTTCATGGTTGTAATGGTAGTTGATTAAAACTGATCGATAATTAGCTTACGGAACATAAACTGCGAGGTGTATTAAGTGGCTAAGAACCAGACTGAAAGATGTTACGAGTGGTCTCCCAGTAGGTATGAGTGTTCTCTGTTTCTGATACGAATTACTATTCATGAAGGCTTGCATTATATTATAACCAAATTTGATTATACAAAAGCTATTAACAGAGTGGATATATCTGCACAAAGTAAGGTGTCTCCTAAAGATACTAATGAACTATTTTGCCTGTTTCATATACAGAAGACGGATATCGGTACTGGTATATTGAAAATGCCAAGTACTTGCAGTAAAAAGGAAAAAGCTGGGAATGCTACAAATATACAGAATTCGATAACGTGGACAACAAAGAATATGCAAGAAGTATATTTTAAAATATACAGAAACCTGCCCAACAATACACATAAGTTTATAAGAATGATTGCAAAATCTCTGAATTAACGGGTAGATCATTCGAATGTATAGTAGAAAATATCGTCACTTTTTTTTTTCCCCTAGTATGCCTGCTCTTAGTGGTAGTCAGCTCTGATTGCTTTATTGCAAAAAAAAAAAAAAAAGACCGAGAACCTCGACAGTTTGCAAATTAAGAGAGAATTTAAGGCTTGACAGTTTCTTTGTTGTATGGTAGTTTTCTTTTTCATCTTCAGTTGGAGGGACTTGCTGAGGCATTACTGATACAAGAGTGTAAGTAAGCCCTAAAACTAACGAGCTAAAAAAGACCAACAGAACTGTATTTATTTCTTCTCCTCTGTATCATGCACTGTTCTCTTCCGTCATTTGAGCAACAGTGTTGAGAGAGGGAGACAAATATGGTGTACGTATATGCAGTAGAATTGTGGTGAGCAACATCGCTCCTCATTTTACGAATTGCAAAACAAGTAGAGAACTGCAAATTTATTTTGTCTATATAAGATCACACCATAGTTTTCGAAAGTTATTGCTCTCTGTGCCCATATTTTTCGTTATGAAGTGTATCAGTATTTATGTCCACAATAAACTCGACAGATAAATTATCTGTACTCTGGGTCTGTTGGACTTCGAGATGGTAACTTTTTTTTTTTTTTTTTTTTTTTTTTTTCTTTATGTCTAACTCTGGGCATAGGCTTCACAGCCTGCTCCCAAGGCCCAGTAGTCCTCCTTTATACCATACTCCTCTACATGTCACCACTTCGGAGCTAACACCGTCCATATTGAATACATGCTAGGGCTGTCTGATACAGGACTGGTGTATTGGTATTAGCGGGGGTATTTTTACGACATGCCGGCAGGTCTTCTGGTAGATCAGTAAAGCCTGTCTTTATTGAATTCAAATCCTTAAACTGTTCCCTGCCCAAGCTGGGAAATGAACCTGGGTCCGGTAGGACTGCTGGCCTCCTCCTACCGACTGAGCTACCGCCTCCCCCAGTTTACTAAATCCGCGTTATTTGATAGGGAAGGTGTTTCTAATCAGTGTGTAGCACATCACAAACATTTGTTTAGTGTGTGTATGCAGTGGGGCTAGACTTAAACAACATACATACACACACTGGGGGCTAGACTTACAGAAATTACATGCACACAGGGGGGGGGGGCTAGACTTATGGAACATACAAACACACATAGGGGGGCTGGACTTAACCCGTGTCAGTGCCGCTTTAAAACGGTCTGACATAATTCTGCAGCCAGTGCCAATGCTGTTTTAAAATGGTTTAAAATAAAAAACCTCACTGTGACAGCATTTTTCAAGATACGCAGGTAAAAATTGGCAGGCATGTAAGGTAACTGTTCCTCTACCATCCCCCAGGCTGTCAAGGCCATATACTCACTTGCTCCCGCCCCCACGCTCGATCTGCCTCACTCTGCCTGTGTGCCTCACCCAGTGCTGTACATAGTGAAGGCATTTTGTAAATATTTTCATGTAAGTGTAAGTTGTTAATATTTTCTTGTAAGTGTAAGGACTATATAGTAAAGTCATGTTGTAAATACCTTCTTGTAAGTGCAAGGACTGTATGTAATGAAGTCAGGTTGTACCTATCTTCAAGTAAGTGTAAGATAATGCATTAACAGTGAGAAAGACAAGTAAATCGTGACAGATGCTGAAGTAATAAGTAATCAGAAAAGTGTACTGAACATTGCTATACCTTCCCAGCATAATACCTGAGTATATCTTACATAGAAAATGGTTTTCTCTCACTTACGTGGTGAGCGTGAGAGAGTGGCTATACCTGTACACGATTATGCAGGACTCAATAAAACTCATTTCCAAGCTCGATGAGCATTTTAATGGCGAAATTCGTTGTTTCCACATCAAAATCTATCATAGCCAAAAAATAGGTTGAATAATGGCCGGCACCGGAGTGACCCACAGGGCTAAAAATAGCCAGCATGCAGCGGGTTAAAGAACAGACTTACACACACAGGTGGGCTAGACTTAAAGAACAGATATACACACATACACACTACACACATGCATTAAAATCTGGATATACAAGTAGACGGATACACCCCGACATATAGGCTATACACAAATCTTCTATTCATTCACGGGCACGGGAGAGGGGAGGACAGACTAAATATATTGATAGATGAATAGATGGATAGATGGACAAATAGATAGGCTATAGACAGATATATATATATATATATATATATATATATATATATATATATATATATATATATATATGGAATAATAAATAGGTGCATAAAGATAGATATGTAGATTGAGAGAGCGATAGATACAGTAGAAAGACGGACAGACATTTAGCAAGATAAGTAAAGAGATACGCCACAAGGTAATCCAGGTATTTTCCCTTCATTAGCGGCGAGGGAAGGCAAGTATAGACCCGCAGACATATACAACAAGTAGATAACTAAAAACACAAACAAGAAGCCTCGGCCCAAGATAGACAAACAGGTAACGACCAAGAACCGGACAAAGGACATGGTACGGACTACAGCATGGAATGTAACGGGTGCAAATGACGAAGTAAAAAAGAAATTCATTGTCCAGGTGCTTGAGGGTGCAAGAGTGGACATATGTGGCTTAAATGAGACTAAATGGTAAGGTAAGAGTGTGGGAGACTTGAACTATGGATGAGGGTATATGAGCGGGAGTAGACAAGAATGAGAGGGCAAAAGAGGATATATGCATTGTTGTGTGCAAGAGATGGAAGGAAAATACAAGAAAGTATGGATCAGTTGGAGCAAGGATTGTGTAGGTGAGGTTGAAAGTCAGAATACATACGTGGGCGACTGTGTGTGTATGCGCCAAAGCAAAATCGTGTAAACAGAGTGAAAGAAGAGTCCTAAGCAAATGTGGAAGCATGCATGGAAGAATCTGAGAGGAGTGAGAGAGTGTTTTTGACTGGAGGTATGAATGGAAAAGTAGGGAATGTGAACATGGATGAAGTAGTTGGTGAGTAGGGTGTGCCTGCAGTAGTGGATGAGAGTGGCAGTACTTTAGTGGATATTCGTGCGGGGAGGGGGTAGGTGAAGCCAGTACCATCTTAAGGCACAAAATGATCCAAAGGTATACATGGCCGATGATGAGAAGGGTGGGCGGTGAGCTGAATGAACGGAAGGCAATGATTGATTATGTGTGTGTGGATGACAGAATAAGAAGATATGTAATGGATGAGAGACATACAAAGGTGGGGGGAGTGAACTTTCTGACCATCACTTGGTGGTGGTGAAAGTCAAGGTTCAAGTGCAATGGACAAATAAGAGGGAATGACAGGAGGAAGTGGTCCATACAAGGAAGGTAGAAAGATTGCAAGGGGATGGAAAAAAGGCAGAATATAACAGAGAATTGGAGGAGCAATTGGGTAAATATGATCTGAGCAGATTGGGGAGGTGGAAGGTGTGTACAAGACAATCACAGAAGAAAGCTGTGTAGCATATTAAGTGGTGTGTGGGGTGAAGAAAAGACGAAAGGGGGTGCAAGGAATAGCATGGTGGAATGAAAAGGTGAAACAAGCTGTGGCGCAAAAGTAGATGACATATTGTGAGCGGATGGGAAACAAAGGCATGGAGGAAGTTGAGAGATGGAAGAGTTATATGTAGAGAGGAAGAGAGACGGTAAAAGATTAGCAAGTGTGGGTAAGAAGAGAGTTGATGAGGAATTTGGAATGACTTTGAGTATAAAGTGGAGGGAATGTAAGAAAATGTTCTGGAAAGAGGTAAAGAGAGTTAAACAGGGTGATAAAGAAATTCGTATGGGAGTGAAAAGCAAAACTGGTAGATTTTTGGTGGAGAAGGGAGAAAAAGTGATCAGATGGAAAGAACACTTTAAGGAACTGTTAAGCATAGGGAATGAAAGTAATGCGAGTGTAAGTGGCTGAGGAATGGCTGGGGGAAGGAGGGAGGTGAGAAGGGAGGAAGAGATCACTAGGATGGAGGTAGTGAAAACAATGAAGAAAGTCAAAATGAGGAATGCCGCAGAAACTGATGAAGTGTGTGGTGAAATGATGAAGCATGGGGGAGAGATAATAGTAGAATGGATAAAGAAGATGTGAAGACTGGCCTGGGAGGAAGGTAGAGTCCCAGAGGATTGGAGGTCAGGTACAATTAATCCCCTGTGCAAAGGAAAAAGGGCAAAAGAAGTGCGTCATAATCATAGGGGAATTTGCCTTCTTAGTGTAATACGAAACGTATATGGGAGGATACTGACAGACAGAGCTTGGGAAATAGCAGAGGAATTAGTTGGAGAAGAACAGGGAGGATTTTAGGAAGGGAATAGGTTGTGTAGATCAGATATGCATCCTTAGGTCTTTAGTGGAAAAGTTGCCAGAGAAGGGAGAGAAGATGTATGCAGCCTTCATGCATTTGGATAAAGCATATGACAGAGTGGGTAGACAGGGACTGTGGAAAATATTAAGAATATATGGAGTAATAGGAAGTTGCTGAATGCAGTGAAGAGGATGTATGAGTATGCTAAGGCTGCAGTGCTTGTGCATAATGAACTGAGCGAATTTTTCTACCTGAAGGCTGGATTGAAACAGGGATGTGTCATGTCTCCATGTTTGTTCAATCTGTATATGCATGGGGTTATAAAAGAGATACAAGGTAGAGCAGTGGATGTTGGAGTGGCCCTAATGGGAGAGCGCAGTGTGTGGAAACTCCCTATACTGTTGTTTGCAGACGATACTGTGGTGTTATGTGAAGATCAAGGGAAACTGCAATGCTTGGTGAATGAGTTTGGGAGAGTGTGTAAGTAACGGAATCTAAAGGTGAATGTAAGGAAGAGTAAAGCTATTGTTTTCGAGACGTCTCTGAATGTACAGTGAGTTGGAGGATGAGGATATGAAAAACGTGAGTACAGTTAAGTACTTGGGTAGTGTGATGCATAAGGATGGAAGTTTGGAGGATCAAGTGCTAGGAAGGGTACAACAATGAAGAAAGGTTGCTGGTTCTTTGAAAGCAGTTTGAAGAAATTGGGAAGTGAGCATGGAAGGAAAAAAGTCGCTGCTTGTTAGTATTGAGATACCAACTCTAACGTATGGATGTGAAGCTTGGACCTTGTTTGAAGGACACAAATGAAGGCTGCGAGCTGTGGAAATGAGTTATTTGAGAGGAGCAAAAGATTTTACATGGAGAGACAGGCTGACAAATGATGAGGTGAAGGAGTTTTGTAATGTGGATGTGGATGTGAAAGAAGGCGTTAGGAGGAATACACTGAGGTGGTTTGGCCATGTGGAAAGGATGGCGTGCGGGAACCTAACGAGGAGAATGTATGTGAATGAGGTGGAGGAGTGGTGAGGGAGGGGGAGGCCGAGGATGAGGTGGAGGGATGGAGTAGAGAGTTATATGAGAGAGAGGAGTGTGAGCTGGGGAGAGGGTAGTGAAACAGCGGGGGACAGGGCTGCATGGAGGTGATTTGTTTGTTGCCACCCTTTACGAGATTAAGGAGTCCGTTTCAATAGATATAGATAGACATACAGACAGCCTGATAAACAAACAGATAGATACAGAGAGATATTTGGCCATATTGACATACAGATGCAGTACATCCCAAGGTAATATATCCACGCACCTGTCTCTTCAATTCTTGGTTGGTGAGAGGGACAGTGAGGGACTACATCACCAGTAGCATGAGGGATAAGCAGCTTAGTAGAGGCAGGACGCAACAGAGCCGTGTTAAAGGACGCATTGGACGACAGAAGCAACGTGGATGTTTGACGGCAAGAGGGGATCGAGAGCCACGGAGAAAAAAAAAAAGAGGAAAGAAAAATATTGTAGATGAGGAAAACAAGAAGAATGTTAAAATATCTACCTACAATGCATCAATACCTCTTCTCCATCTGGAAAAGAGCACTGGCTGAAAAAGTAATCAGAGAGTGTGCCGGGAGAGAAAGAGTGAATCCGAGATCATGAGGGAAAGATATGATTAGGTATGGTTGAGTGGAATGATTAGATAAGAGGAAACTGTGAGACTCAGGAAAACACAAATTCTGTAGGAGGAAGCTAGAAACTCAAGAAAAGAGGCGCAAAATTTGAAAGCCATACAGAGAATACGGCATGAATGAGGGAGAAGATGCACTGCCGGAGAAATGGCTCATGGTCTTGGTGAAAACGAATGCAGCTGGGTGGCAAGTGAAGGGGAGGAAAGAGAATGTAATATGAAATGATCTATTACAAAGAAAATAGATGGCTGAGAAAGGAAGAACGGAGGATACTGCAAATAATGGGCTAGAGATTTAGGAAAAAGTAAGAGAATGAAGAAACAAGAAACAAAAGACGAGAAAGAAGCAAAAAATATGAAAAAAAAAACATTTGCTGGTAAATGAAAGGAAGGAGACATTGACTATGAGGGGACCCAGATAAAATTTCCAGAGAGAAAGAGGGGACGTGAAAGGAAGGAAAAGAAAGAAAAAAAAAATAACAAAGACGGCAATGAAAGACCAGAAAAACGGATGAACGAGAAAAATATCATCATAACAAGGAAGCATGCGTTCTTGGAGAGGATAAGAGAGTTAATGGAGGGAAAACTACTTGGTAAGAGGAAACTAGATATCGTAAAAGCTAGGCAAAAACATTAAAATGATGCACATTGATACAATAGAGGAGAATAGCATGCAAGTTTCTCAAAACACCGACATAGAAAGGAGGCACAGACTGAAGAAGGGACCAGAGAAGATGTCCGGAGAAGAGGTGATGGAAGGGTAATGGACAGTGAAAAAAAAAAAAATAAAATAAAACAGAAAAGGAAGATTGATAATCAAGAACAACAAGCTGTAATACGAAATGTTCCATGCATAACGTGTTACCAACGAGAAAAATGAGGCACTCTCTGATAGGACTCATTGACAATCTGAGAGTAAAAGTGATTGATGTGAACTAAGGCGAAGCATAAGTATTATATTAAGGGAAATTGGAAGCAAGAAAAACAAAGATCATTAAAGCGCGGGGAGTGGAGAGAGACACTGACAAAGAGAAAAAACCTTGAACCTTGAACGTGTACAGAGTGGAGGAAAATGAAAAATACAGGAAAGATTACAAAAAGGTATACACAGAAATTCTGACTGAGACACGAAAATGAGACAGTGCAAAGGAAAATCATTGCGCAAGAGGAAACTAGGATGCAAAAACAAGCTTGTTGTTAAGATGAGGCCTTTGTATTGATATGGTAGAAGAAAAAAAAAAAAAACGAAATACGAATATCTGGTTAGAAGGGGGTAATAGTAGGAAAAGGAAGAAGAAAAAATGATGAAGAGGAAAGGCGTCAAGCAAGATTAATAAATATGTGCGAAAAAGAAATAATGTTCGGCGAAACACAGGGGGAGACACAGGATGAGGAAGGAGAACAAAATGACCGAGAATGAAAATGTGTGAAATATGACAAAACTTACCGGTATACAGAAACAGTTGAGGTGGATGTTCAGAGAGAACGAAGAATGGTAGGGTAAGTGAAGGGAAATAATTAAGTAAAGAGAATGAAGAAGGAGAGAAGTAAAAATATAAAAAGGCCTACGCAATTAGGAGAGAAGAAAAACAGCATCAAAAGACCTGCAAAGAAAGGGAGCACTGGCAGGGAAAGCAAACGTGGATGTGCACAGGGAAACTTAAGATTATAGACAAATGGAAAGAAATGAAAGGCAATAAAGCACAAAAAAAGCGCAGCAAGTGAAAGGACCTACGGAGTACGTGTTATGAAGTCGATTGATGAGGAACCATGAATATCCAGGAGATAAAGGACTGAGAATGAGGTAAGGAAATAAATGAGAGAGAGAGAGAGAGAGAGAGAGAGAGAGAGAGAGAGAGAGAATGGAGTCCTGAGAAAGGTTGATGAGATAAACAGCCTTTGACTCCACTTTCTTTTGAGATCCTTTTTAACCCATTGGATCCCTGAGTTGCTGGGTGAGGCATTGCACTGGGAGGGTACTAAGCGTACCGCCCTCTGCCTATCGGCTCATAGTCGCGAAGCTCATAGGTCTCTACCCAAGGCTTCCCTACTTTATTAAGAAATGAAAATTCCCAGTTCTGTCCAATACTCTGGACAATGGGCTCCAGTGGGATATAGTGAGATCCCTCATCCCCCATCCCCCACACACATACTGTATACTCACAAAAAAGATACAGTTGCAGGCGAGTAGGGCCACTGCACAGAGTCAATGATTGAGTACGGTGACTAAAAACAGGAACTCTGGTCAGCACACTTAACCATGCAAAGCTGTTTTCACAAGGGTAAAAATACCATTTTTCTAAGACTAATCACAAGATGAGAGAGAGAGAGAGAGAGAGAGAGAGAGAGAGAGAGATTATGATGATGATGATGATGATGGAACAACTTTTTCGTAGGAGACATACAGATGAATGATAGACACAGCGATACTGGACATACATCCTAACAATAATTCCTGCATTAACCGGGATCCAAACCGTGACCCCACAGTTCGCCTCCCTACTCCCTCTTTTCTCCATTCACGTCTTGTCCCACCTTTCTCAAGTTTTTTTTTTCTTTACTGGTAGACAGTGTTTTGTTCTCTTCCTTCTGTGTGCTTCCCTTTGTGTCCTCTTCTTGGAACATTTTCTCAGAATTACCTTGCATCAGTCTTCTAAAACCCTGACTACAAAAACAGTTTCTCTGTGTTTTACGTTACCTCATAACGTCTTACTGCGAATTACGATCGTATGATTTACCAAGCAATAATTAAAACGCAGCGAAACTACAGACTGGTGTAATTATTCTAATTTCCTCAAAACCGAGTATAATCCACTCTCTCTCCTTTTTTCATCATTAACCCTTCTAGAAATTTTTCCGTCGCATCGTCATATACCTAAACGGCTGTCAGATGAAAGGAGTATTCGTTGGCAGTTTATTCCCTGGGTGTTTGTTAGTCATTAAAGTGAACCGTAAATGTAAATGCATAAGTTCTCTCACAGTACGCACCTCGTTTAGATTTTTAAATTTCATAGTTTTGTTCAAATTTACAACACAAAATACAATGCATAAACAAGGAACTCTGCTGACTCTATAATGTAGTGCCTCATACCACAACACACTCACTTCATCCAACTCATTATAACAACACAGACAAACTATTAACATCGTCATCAAAAGATCACTGGGAACACACACCTGGGGTGGTCGGATTCGTGCAGTCAAATGGGTGTAAGTCCAGGTGGGAACACAGCAAAATATACAGTATAGATAAATATATGCCAGAAACAACGTCAACAACACTATTACTACTACTACCGCTACAATGGCAACATCACCAACTACTACTACTACTGCTACATTGGCGCAACAACATTTATTACAACTACAATAACTACTACTACTACAGTGACAACAAATCCATACAACTCTCTCTCTCAAACTGTCATGCCTTGTTCAAGGGCCTACATGTTTCTTCAATATTTTTCTTCATTTGTCAATTAGACAGTTATTCCATGCCTGCATAAGGACGTATCTGCATTATACTCACTTGTTAAGTAATGATCAGCATAACTATGTGCGCCATAAGACAACTACAGTCACTACATGATAAAGGGACCTACAGCCACTACGGGATAATGGGTTAAGGGACCTACAGCCACTACATGATAGAGACCAACAGCCACTACATGATAAAGGGAAGTAAGGACTTCTTTTTCCCTGTTTTTTTCCTGTTTTTCTTGGTTCTCTTACATTAATGTTTTCGTTTTCCTTTGAATCATGTCCATGCATTTTGCTAGTGGGATTTGGGGCTACGATGATGGTGGAGGTGATGATGGTGACAGTTGGTGTTAGTGATGATTTTTGTTATCATTAATAATAGAGATTTTGAGTGATAATGACACGAAAGAAGATGATGATGATCACGATGAAGAAACATTGATATAGAAAAAAAAATTGCTGATATTTATTTTTCTTGTACTCTGTACCGATGGGAATAGGAAAATGCAGTGCTACCCGGGCATACATAATACACTGGCGATTACACGAAATGAAAGCAAAACGTAATCCTTGTGTGTGTGTGTGTGTGTGTGTTCTAATCTTTCACTCTGAGAGCCGATTAGGCATGCCAGACACGAGACAGGGTGGTTGAATCGCATAGGAAAACATTACTCCCTTGGTGGTGGTGACCCCCATCATGAAAGTTACGTCCCGTCAACACGTATAATTCAAGAAATAGATAAATAAATAATAAAAAAAATAATAATAATAATAATAAAAATAATTATTATTATTATTATTATTATGAATAAGTAAATACATGCTTAAATACAATAATAATAATAATAATAATAATAATGATAATAATAAATAATTAAATACACCACTACTACTACTACTACTAGTAATAATAATAATAATAATAATAATAATAATAAATAATTAAATACGCTAATAATAATAATAATAAATAATTAAATACGCTAATAATAATAATAATAATAATAATAAATAATAATAATAATAATAAGAAGAAGAAGAAGAAGAAGAAGAAGAAATGATTAAATACAATAATGATAACAATTAAAAATAATAATAATAATGATACTACTACCACTACTACTACTAATAATAATAATAATAATAACAATAATAATGAGATGAAGAAGAAACTGAAAAAATATGGAGTTTTGTCGTATGTGTTTTAGCGTGTCAGCCATTTGTTTTAGCTACTTTCTAAGATATTTTGTGTATGGAAAAGCGCGGGGATTAAGCCTAGATACCTAAAACAATAGTACCTCTGTTTTGAGGAGTTAACTTGAAATATATCGTTGAAGCTTATACTCGTATGTATATCGGAGCCATCCCACATTGTGCGTCTTACGACTCTCATACCTTAGACTGATATCATGTGTATCAGGTTATATTGGAGTTGTATGAATGCAAAACCTAATGCTAAATATTAGTGCTGTTGACTGGATCATCATCACTATCATCAGAATCATCGTCGTCAACATCGTCATCATCATCATCATCATAACTACCAGTGATAGTCCGTTGGAAGAAATTAATTGTTTTTCCATTTTTCTAAGCTCTGACCTCTGGGCTATTATTTTGCTACATCTTTCTGTTTTGTTATCTGTCTGCTTCTTCTTCTTCTTCTCAGTCTGTTTCATGGTAGCCACTGAATACCATAGTTGCTCATCTGTCATTTGCACCACAAATAGTGTCAACTGCTCACATTCGTATCTTTTGTAGACTGTAATTATTATATAATCTACTATCGTCTGATCTCGTAACTAAGATCCACTCTTAATCTTTTCTTTTGATATCTTGCGTAATTCTTCAAAACTGTGCTCTAATCTCTCTTGAGTTTTCGTCCAAGGATTCAGACAGACTTCATGTTTCCCATCCGCAGGTCAGAAGAAGAGGGACAAAGGCAGTACATTATTTTTAAGAGATAAATCCTTTTCCTTCCACGCATAGAACAAATATGTAATATACACTGACGTTGATAAAGACAACCGTAATAACATTTGAACTGTCTTTTTCATTGTGTACATAATTCTTAGACTCCATCTATCCATCCATCTATAACCAGATGCCGTAACAGGTGGCCGTTTGACTCTGAGTTACTTGTTTTGCTGGAAGGGGCACTAGCTCTCCGCCAACCTACTTGTTGGCATGTAGGGAAAACGGATGGGTTGGATATACCGTTTGGTTACCACCCAGCATTGTAAATGGTTTTCTTGGATTACAGGAAAACAGAAGGCTTATCACTCAATGTAAAGCCACCTGAAAAGGAAAAATTAGTAAAAAAAATGGCTGGTAAGATGGGAGAAATAGGAAGAGGGGAAAGTAAACACGGAAAAAGAATGATAAAAGGTGAAGGAAGAAGTCCAAAGCACTACATGTGAGTGGACGATGGTCACCACCACCTAGCACCTTTTTAAGATTCACTGAATGTAATCCAGAGAAGTATGTCAAAACGACTATGAATATTCGTTCTAGACCTTATGATAATTTATTCTAATGTTCATGTGTGGGGGGGTGGGGTAGGCAGTTGGCTGCTGCAGTCTGAGCAATAGTTGTGGATCATGCAGTCACCGTCGCTCTACTCACGCTCTCCTGATCATATTATGATTATTATTATTTTTTTACGTGCACACATCATTGTCCCTGTTGTTAGTTAGAACTGTCAACCTTAAGGTTTTCATTATAATCTTGTTGCCGCCAAAAGATTATTTTCAGCTTATAATCTAGATGAGCTCGCAGTGCAGTGTGTCAGTTTTTCACACTTGCTAATATGAAAGATGTTTGGGGCTAAAAACCTGTGTTTTGACATCAACAGCCCAAAACTGTTTTTGATGTTTCAGTTCCACTTAATTTTCTTCGAAATTATTACATAAATCTTAGGACTTCCTCGCTCCCGTTTATTTTTCTCTGTGTTTTGCTATTCTGTTGAATTTTTCGTGGACAAAAACTTCTGATAAATTAAATTTTTACAAGTCCATCTTAAAATCGCATATTTGAGCAATTTTGGAAGTCATAAACCATTTATTAAATTGTGCATAAACTTTTGGACATATTTTACAGGTTAGAAATCATAATGTATTAAATATGTGCACCGACCTAACAAACACCGTCATTAACAACTTCCTATTCAAACACTTTAGACACGAAGTAATCAGTCCTCATAGGTAGTATTAATGATACCCAGGCTCTCTTACTATTACTAAAGTTTAGACCATCAGTTAATATTGAATCCCCCAGTACAGACCCAGTGTTTGCCTGATTACAAAAAAAAAAAAAAAAAGAACTACATAGTCAGCCTTTAACTCGCCCCATCCCGACGTTTTCTGGGCAGTGGTACGCCCCAGTCCCGACATTTTTGGACCTTTTTTTTTTTGGCTCAAACATCCGCTTTTGGTGAGAAACATCGAAAATTCATAGAGAAATCGCTCACCTGAGATTTATGATACTCGATCCAGGTACGAGTTCCTCCTTACCTGACTGGGTTTTCTAACAGGCTGGCACCAAAGACAACGAGTTCTATGGGAGGGTAACTATTTTATCCACTCATAAACAGTATTTATTTATTTACTTGGTACGAATTTATATGTAGTACAAGAGTATATTGGTTTTCAAACAGTAATATAGGCATTATAAGCATTGTTTCACTCACTAACTTATCACCATTCATGACCTTTTTTTCCCACATTACCTGATCATCATTTCTGACTGTTTCTTCCTCTATGCTATGTAAACTTTGTCCTCCACATTGTCATCGATTGGGGAATCACTCTGGCCCTGAATGTCTTTATTGGCCAGGTCACTGGTAACAGGTGAATTGCCGAGACAGTGGCGTGCAGGGGGGGGGGAAAGGTTATGCGGTGTAAGGCATTGTCCCTGCTTGGCATCTTGTAGAGGAATAGAGGAAGGTGTCCCGTGTATACGTACCAAAAATCACTCGCGAAATCACTCGCGAAAATTGAAAATTGTGCAAATTAGGGACCTTGCAATGTTGCCGCGTTAATTTACGTCTCCGGGATATGAGTGCACATCATGTGAGGACGCTGCGGGTTAAGCTATATGACCAATATGTTGAGATCTGGCGGAGAGGTTCTACCATCTCGATTTCAAACTCTATGTGATGTTCTAAGATGTGGACTTTGTATTAAAGAACAGAGCTGTGAAGGTGTGAGAAACTACCCAGCAAGACATTTATCCAGCAGTGATTGAAAAATGTAAAAGAGCAAATTATTTGTTCCAACCTCATGTTATTAATTCACGAACCATCATACTGAACAAGTTTCAAGAGAGCTGGGAGCAGGCAAGAAACATATCTCTTTGGAGAGAAAATTATAAATCAAGGAAACTATTATTGCAAAACTTGATGAGCCCTTTGACAGCCTTAACTGCATATGTGAAATCGTTCCCTGGTCTAATTACAGTTGTCCTCATGGTTGCAAAAATGAAGCTCACATCAACTACCAGTGCCCTAAGGAGGGAAAGATTCCTTTGAAAGAAGTTGCATTTATCAAAGGACAGAATGACAAAACTGGCTCCATTTGACCACATTAACTGGGGCTTCCAGATCTTCCTGCTCATTATAGGCAAGTCAAGAAGCATACGCGACAGCAGGACGAAAAGCAAAAAATCTTTGAAAGTAAACAGAAAACCCAGATGAAGGATCAACAGTCCTTGATATCTGAAATACCGGAGCTTTCTGGAAATGAAGAAGGCTACAGAGTGTCGACTGTTGTTTCATATGAGTCTACTGTTTAAAGCCCAAAGCACATCCACCAGTAAAAGATGAAGTACAACAATATATATATATATATATATATATATATATATATATATATATATATATATATATGTACTGTATGTAAAAAACATTGCCCTGCAGAGTACCATGCATGACCTTCGTCCTACAGCTACCGTCGCCAAAGCTGCATTGATGAATGCAGGGTTGATCACTAATGAAGTAGTGGTTGACCATAACATGGTAAATAGGGCACAGGAGCAACATATGAAGACACTAAACCAGAAATAGGGTGACTGGTTGAAGGAAGGAATCGCTAATTGTAACTTTTTTTATGCCACCGGGACACGACAAAGGTAATGCTCAACGCAAAGGAATCAGACACACAGTTTCCGTGCACTGTCAAAGAAGCATTAGACTGTCAAGTGAGCCAGGTGGATAGTATATCTTCCACTTCACATCTGAGAAAGCCTCAAAGACAAGAAACATGCTAAGATCACTGCAGACAATCTCGTAGAATTCATGCGAGAAAGAGGCGTTAACAAAAGGCTTGAAGCCATTGGTGGTGACTCCACATATATCAGTCCTGACTGGGAGGATGGCAGTATGTACTGGGAAGAGGTAGATCTTGGCATGTAAGCTGAACTCGCTGGTTGGTGCCCTCCATACCAATGGGTTACCTCTTTGACACTTTATAACAACACTGAATGGCAAAATCTCATCAAACAAGTGGAGTGGCTCTACAGGGAAGATGCTTGACTCTGCCATAGAGCTAGAAGTCAGTCTTTCATTATAGGATATTCACATTGGAGAGCCTCTTGTCCACTTGAGCAATGATTTATTGAAGTATCTCTTTGCTGATGAAGCATATAGTTACGTGATTACAAAGGCAATCAAAATGGGATACCTGCTCTTCTTGAGATTGGCCTTGTAAGTCACTCAAGGTGATGGAGAATGGCAAACAGTTTTACAGGATATTGGTATCAAAGCTTAGCCCCAAAGAAAAACATCTGAAAAATTTGAAAATGATAGTGGAGTACATTGTGGGCGCTGTGTAAGCATTGATGTAAAACATTCTTTGATTCGGGGATCTTGCTACATTGTGCTTCAACTGCAACAGCTAAAGAGACAGAAAAAGGCTGTGGTGGCTATTGTCATGCCTACCATACAACATTCAGCAGGGTTTACCTTTACTGAAATGATAATTCAATCGCTTATTTGCTACAATAATACTGAGGAAAGGTGGCAGGGTGCACAAAAGATTAATGACGTCAGAGGGGAATGAGATAAGGAAACTAAACCCAGGGATATTTCTGTCCGTGCAAGCCCCTTCCATCAACACAGAAGCATCCATACTTTTAGACATGTTTTATAGGTCTGATGGAGTCTACGAACCACTTTAACCTGTGGCCTTACAACAGCTGAAGTGAAGAAGTTCATCCCTTGGACAATGCACGTACTGTACCTTACATGCCATGTCATGCTCAAGCCATGGAATTTTGAGTTGGGCAAGTCACAGAAGCCTCAGACAAAGTATTTAGTTACCAGAAGCAAGAAGGCTTCATTAGAGGCCAAGAGGCAAGCAAGTGGTTGATGTCCAAAAATGAATCAAAGCAGGACTTGGTGAAACTAGCACAATGAACCAAAACAAATGATTCTGTGGAGGTTATACTGTTTGACTATTGTTTTTTCCTCTCATTAGCCCACCGAGTGCTGGGCGATGTGGGAGTTTCACTGCGCCTGTGCTGGCCAATTTTTGACCATTTTTTTTTTTTGTCAGATAGGTTAGAAAAGATGAGAAAACATGGAGAACAATACTCACAGAAGCCTAAAAGGTCGATTTTGAGATTGATTCTGTCTCGGCAAGCGGCTGAAATGTTTAGAGTATCGCCCGTAGACTTCATTGGCTGCTGCTGACACCCAGGGAGTTGGGGTAGGAGATCTTAATTTTTTTTCATGGGTAAGTATCCCAAATGACCCAGGGACACTCTAGGAAGGCATATAGATGATGTACGGACACTCCCCAAGCATTATTATGTGTGGGGGTGCATTACGACATTCGAGTGATTGGCATATTTCCAATAATGTTAGTATAATTCGATTTTCTATTTTTCTGCTTTCCCACACACATATATTTTACATTTGCGTCTTTTTTCGCATAAAGAATTATTTGTTCATTGTACTCACTATGTGTGTCTTTTCTCGAACACACAAAACACATTACCCAATTTATATATGAAGTATATACATGCACTACACTGATTATGAAATCACTTACACTAATTCATAAATGTATAACAGTTAATTACGAAGTAACTTTCACTAACTTACATATACATTACAGTAACATTCATAGGCATCTTTTTTTTGTACATAACACAGGTTTCTAACACTTAGAAGTGAGGAGGGTGTGATACTCCTCAAAGCATGGGAATAGGCACAACCCCACATCACACTCCACACAATGGTATCTGGTGTCCTTCCACTGGGTCCGTGGCCTTGTTGTGCTGTGCTGCCAGACGTACCACCTGCACTGGGGATTCCTTTTTTGTCCCTCTTGTTGTGATAGGTTTAGGGAAGTGTCGTTCGGTGAGGTGCAGGGAGTTTTCACCAACGCATGGATGTTGGCAAGACCCATGATCACATCTACGGGTGCCAATCAGTTCCCTACACAGTGCTCTGATGAACCCCTCCAAGGTCTCACTGGTTCCCGTGGTGCTGGCATGGGGGAGGTGGGCATTCAGTGCCATAATATCTGGAAGATGGAAGAAAAGTTTTTTGTACCACTTCTTCGTGGGCCTGGCATTCCTCACTTGAAATCATGGTGTCAGACTGGTCCTCTTGCCGCATGTTGATATTATAATCAATTACCGGCTCTGGCTTCCGACTGTGAACCGGTTTCTCTCTGCAGTAGTCCACGGTCTTGGTGAGGTGCATCAAGGGGCAGTGAACCTTCGATAAGAGGTTCACTTCTCGGTTGTGGTGTCCAGTGGTGGTGAGGATATTGTTCACCTGTTAAACCACCACCTCTTTCCTTTGCAGCTTCCAGCCCACTTGTACCACGTGCTGCCGGGTTTTCTTGACTGTCCCACAAAGACCTGTCTCCTGCTGTTGTGAGTACCGAGTGACAATCGGGCTTGTGTGCCAATTTTCCAGGTAGGGGGCATGCTCACAATGAAGATACTTCTCCATCATCGTTTTCACCACCTCCCCTGACAGTATGACTGTTCTATCTTCCAAAAAGTACGTACGTCTGTGCACCTGTGTCCAGGACTATGTCCTGCACATACCCGATCTTGCAGTCACAATTGACGAAAATCTTGAACCCAAGGTGGTGTCTCTTGCTTGGGATATACTGCCTGAAGGTGATGTTTCCCCTCCATAACACGAGACTTGTCAATGTCCAGGTCTCTTTAGGAAGAGAAAAAGGCAGTGAATTGTGCCCTCAGGTGATCAAACATGAGCCGAATCCTCCTCCTCATCCTGTGTTGCCACTGTTGCTGGGGGTCCTTATTGTCGAAGAAATGAAGGTAGCATAGAATGTACTGGAACATATTCTGTCCCATAACTCTTCCAAAGAAGGGCATCAACATAAAGGGATCGATAGTCCAGTGTGAAGCATTTGATTTTTTTTTGCTTAGTCCCATTAGGAGAACCAAGGCCAGGAAGAGGTACAACTCGTCACCCATATCTGCATCGAAGAGTCAGCTGTGGGGTGTCTGTGGGCTTGTGCCATGGCAGAAGGCAGCATAGGCCTCCATGAGGTGGGAGTCAGCTCCAGCAGAGCACAACCAGCCGCATCACGAACTATGAGGGGATGAGCAGTGGGAACAAAACTGCTCCCATCTTCCCACCCTCATGTGACTTCATCCACTCCTTTGGTTTTGCTCTCACTACCAATGAGGCCACCTATGTCGCCGTTTTCAGGATGGGGACGAAATTCAGGAGTAGGTTGGGGAATAGAGCTTGCCTCCTCACTTTCCCCACGACTCACACTTTTCTTCCCCCTGCCTTTTCCCTTCCCTTTTACTTTACATTTTGATCCTTTCCCCACCATTGGAGGCTGTGGGGAGGAAGTGCAGAGAGGGTGTGGGGAGGGAGCGCGGGGAGATTCAGGTGCGGTGGAGGTGCTGGGTTGCGGGGAGGCAGCAAGCCAGTGGGCTGGTGGTGGCGGGAATTGCCAGGCACCACGTGAGTAGAACAAAGCATTGCTCACCTTACACTTTTTATTAAATAGTTCTTCCCCATTTATCTGTGTTTTCTTGGGCAATCCTACCCACGAAGGCAGCTGATGTTCACCTGAGGGTTCGGCCTTCTATTCATCATTACTAGAGGAATCGTCCATGGAGCAAGAGTTACGTGGTGAGGTTAGAAGTGGTGCAGGTGGTGGTGCGGGGTGTGATACAGCCAAGTTGACAGCCATATACCTCGTCTTTCTTGGGGATGGAATCTCGTCCTCGCTGCGTGAGTCCTAATCAGGTTGGACGTAGTCTTGATCAGCATCATCATCATCAATGGGAGAATCAAATTCTCCATCACAGGGGATGTTCAGGAGCTCGTCAGTCTCGTGTTGAGGAATACTGCGATGGGCCATAGTGCTCACTTTCAAAGTGGGACTGAGTTGGTGGGGCCCTGCATGGCAAGAGGGACGCAGAGATGACTCATAGCATGAGTATTAGGCCTAGACAGGTGCGGGATTATCCCAAGCAAATATCTCACACAAAAATTGAAATTTTTAGTTTTCGCAAATATCTTAAATCGATGATGTACATATATATACCGCTGGCATGTTGTGCACATGCAGGGCTTGACATACATGTTCATTGATGGTATGTGGCGGGTTAAAGGACGTCTTTAATGAAATGTCGTTGTTTCTGTAAGTTTCGCTTGGTTTTTACCTACATGGAAGTCAAAATTTGCATTACTGTATTTGGTTTCGGGGATTTTTTTTTTTTTTGTATTATCATTATTTAACAAACTAAATGTGGCTTTATATAAATTTTTGTATGTGCTGTTTTCAGCTTCCTAGAGCAAATCACATAGTTTTATCCCTCATAAGGAATATTCTCAAAAAATTATTTTCACCCTCCAAATCAACACACCCCAGGGTCCCCATGATAAAGATCAATGTTTTTTACCCAGAATCATTATCCTTGTTGTAAGCTGGAAATGCGGTTAGTCTTCAATATAGTGACATTGACTTTGTATCCCGACTCTTTTGAGTCAGTGTTAGGTTGGGAGTTGGTCAAGTCAGGGCTAACATAAAGTTAACCCTTAAAGCTTTCAAATCTCCAGGCACGACTGTCACCCCAGCCGCAAAAAGGCATCGATTTTTCTGCTTTAACCAAGGGAAAATTTTCTCTTACCGATTTGAAGAGCTTGAATTTTCACACCTGAAAAAGCCAATCTCAGTCCCATAGGCTTAATGGTTACCACACAATCAACCATGAGATATTATAATAGTTACTGGTATCCATCGCATCTGAACGAAGATAGGAAAATTTTTGCATATACCTATTTATTGTCACATAAACTTACAAAATCATCCAAATCAATATGAAACATGTGCCTAGGCATGAAACAAGCTATATGAGTGTACATAAGTATATCATTCAATAAAACTAATATTTATTCACAAATTGAAATGTATAAATGAAGGAAAAACATTATGATAATATAAATAAATGAAAAACTGTAAAAAAAAAAAAAAAAATCTACTACCATCTCCCGAGCCAGAATAAATATGGGTAATTCCCACCTCCAACCCTAGGCTTGTGTAAAGGTATTAGGTTCTGCATGTAAATAATGCAATAAAATATACGTATGTGTTACATAAATGCTAAAAAACCGGTACTGATGTGTTTATTTAATGAGCCCCATCTCGACCAATTTTCAACCACTGACTCCTCCCAGTTCCGCTTTTGGTGAGAAACATCGAAAATTCATAGAGAAATCGCTCACCTGAGGTTTAACCTGCGCCGTCCCGGCGACGTGAATTAACGCGAAAACATTGCAAGGTCCCTAATTTGCACAATTTTCAATTTTCGCAAGTGATTTTTGGCATGTATACACGGGACACCTTCCTCTATTCCTCCACAAGATGCCAAGCAGGAACAATGCCTTACACCGCATAACCTCTCCCCCCCCCCCCTGCACGCCATTGTCTCGCCAATTCACCTGTTACCAGTGACCTGGCCAATAAAGACATTCAGGGCCAGAGTGATTCCCCAATCGATGACAATGTGGAGGACAAAGTTTACATAGCATTAGAGGAAGAAACAGTCAGAAATGATGATCAGGTAATGTGGGAAAAAAAAGGTCATGAATGGTGATGAGTTAGTGAGTGAAACAATGCTTATAATGCCTATATTACTGTTTGAAAACCAATATACTCTTGTACTACATATAAATCCATACCAAGTAAATAAATAAATACTGTTTATGAGTGGATAAAATAGTTACCCTCCCATAGAACTCGTTTTCTTTGGTGCCAGCCTGTTAGAAAACCCAGTCAGGTAAGGAAGAACTTGTACCTAAATCTGGTATTTTAAACCTCAGGTGAGCGATTTCTCTATGAATTTTCGATGTTTCTCACCAAAAGCGGATGTTTGAGCCAAAAAAAAAAAAAGGTCCAAAAACGTCGGGATGGGGCGGGTTAAAATACTCGATACAGGTAGCAGTACGCCTTACCTTACTGGGTTTTCTATCAGGCTGGCTCCAAAGAAAACGAATTCTATGGGAGGGTAACTATTCCACACCACTGACAAACGGTATTTATTTATTTATTTGGTACGAATTTATATGTAGTATGAGAGTATATTTGTTTTCACATAGTAATAAAGGCATTATAAGCATTGTTTCACTCGCCAAACACATCACCATACCTGACCTTTCTTGGCAACATTACCTGATCATCATTTCTGACTGTTTCTTCCTCTAATGCAACGTAAACTTTGTCCTTCACATTATCATCGATTGGGGAATCACTCTGGCCCTGAATTTCGTACCATGGCACGACTTGTCTTTACTGGCCAGGTCACTGGTAACAGGTGAATTGCCAAGACAATGGCGTGCGGGGGGGGGTGAGGTCATGTGGGGTAAAACATTGTCCCTGCCTGGCATCTTGTAGAGGAAGGTGTACCGTGTGTACATACCACAAGTCATGTGCAAAAATTGAAAATTGTGCAAATTAATGGCCTTGCAATTGATGCGCGTTTATATACGTCAGTGACAAAACGTGTGGACGTATGCATATGTCAACGGGATGTGGTAGGTTAAAAAATCGTAAATTACAGGTACCATAGTCATAAAACTCTCATCGGAAATTATGGAAAATGGGTAAATTATACAAAAAACAAATTTCTTTGGCTAATAACCATATACTAATAACTAATAAGAGATGTAATACACAATGCATTGCATAAAACAGATCTAGGGTAATATCTTGGAAGTCAGTGATGCAATGGAGTGATGTTATGCTTGATTGGTAAAGAGGTTCTGTGGTGTGTCATTATGAAGAGAGAGAGGATTGGAAGGGGGAAGGGGTGCAGGGGGGGCATCAGTAGGGAAACAGAGCCTGCCTACACGCACCAACCATGGAGTAGTCTGGGGGTCTGGGGGTGATTTGGGTGGGAGGTGACAGTCAGACTAGGAACCAATGGGGAGGAGGGAGGTGGAGTGGGTAGGGGGACCCTGGGAGGTGGAGGAGAGAGGAGGGCCTAAGTAGAGAGGGAATATGCCTGCTACACCCCCCCACAATGGTATAGAGGGGGTATGGGGGCAATTTGGCTGGGGGGAGACAGTGCGAGGAGGATCCAATAGGAGAGAGGGAGGCGGAGAGATGGCCTAGGGGGGAGGAGCTCCCCGCACAACATCTACGGGGACCAATCATGCCAGACATCACCAGATATTGTTGTTTCCAGTTACTAGCTTCCATTTATGTCATCAAAGAGACGTGGCAACCTCTCCTCAGTTTTTTGTAGCTTCTAAATCGAAGTGGATAGGACTGAACTTACCTTGTCTGAAACACATCAATCAATGATGAACAGTCTCTGGGGGCCAAGAAGAATCAGGGCAACGTTCTTGTGTCCCCAAACATTATCCAACACATATATCAGAAAGAAGTAAGTCTTCAATCTAGTAATGTTACTCTTAAATCCTACCCCTAAGATAGGGTGAGATCAAGGTCAAAGTCAGATCTTGTCAAGGTCTACATGCCTCCAAACATTATCTTGTCCGTAAATTAGGAGTGAATTATATTTCTTCTGGTCTTATTACATCGAGATTATTTTTTCTTAATTTTGTTTTTGCTATGGTGTATGGTTTTCTTTGTTCCACTGTTATAAAAACCTGGGAATGATAAACTACAGTCAGTGCAGTTATTAGTTTATTATTTTATTAATTTCAGGGGTTAGCAGAGGTAAAAAATAAACATTTAAAACCTTAAATAGACTAGAAATACAAAATTTAGCAAGAAAATAAACGACCAAGAACCCTAGCACCAATCCTGACATGTTCAGCATGGTATGCCGGTGGCACTTAATGGACTCAACTACTGTGGGTGAGGGCAATTTGGAAATTGAAGATTTATGCAAGACTGGACCAATAGCCTTTGAGATGCCAAGTGCAATGGAAATTTTTCGCCAAAGTCTGGAAAGGAGGATGGCCTGCCGTCTCAAAGGAAGGTGAGAAGATCGCCAGTGGAGAGCCCCTGGCGGTCACAAAAATGGTTCTGCAAAAGGTGTTTTATTTTTCCATGACTAAATTTTAAAACTTTAGAAAAATAGGATGTTTGAGCAATTGCATACTAATTAGAGGCCTAGTAATGGTCACCTTGTTATGGGACAGGCTGACTGTGAGGAAACTTCCAGCAAGAAAGAAAGGTACATGTGGACAGACAAATGCAAAAAAGTTTACCTAGGAAGGATGTTAATACAGAGGCACAGTTCTTGAGGCAAACAGGAAGGACCCCATCAGGCTCATATGCCTTGTTAGTACTGAAGTCAGTGAGGGAACAAATTATATCAACTGTAGAAATTTTAATATCAGATATGCAGAAGTAAGGGTAGGGAAATAATGAAGGAACATCAGCAGAACTGTCTAAGGTGGAATTGGAGGAGAAATTCTGAACAAAAACTTCTGCATTTTCAGAGGAAGATGCAGCTACAGAGCCATCAGAGTGGAAAAGAGGAAGGCAGGATGATGAAGTGAAGTGATTGGAGAGATTTTGGCAAGGCGCCAGAAAGAGAGGGACGATTTTGGGTCAGAGAGTTCAAGGCATTTTGTATGAATGAAACTATTCCATGCAGAGTGGACAATAGACTAGTAAGGTTCCAGTCTGAAACATAGATGAGAGTCAGGAGTGGCTTGACTCAGGTATCTCATGTAGGTCGTCTTCTTGTTGTGGACAGCATTAGAAAAAGAGTGATTAATTTCTATTTTTATTTTTTGTTTACATGAGCCGCAGCATAAAAAAATGGAGTGTGTGCGTTCATGCCCAAGAAAATAAACTCCATTATTCGCTAGACACACTCGTATGTCTCTCAGCCATGGAAGCAATAACAATTCCTGGGAAAGTCAAAGGAGTTCTGCCTAAGGACCTCCCAATCACCAGATCCAAAGTGCCACAGCAGCCACTCCTTGACAGGTCCACAGGCGTTACTGGGGCAATAGGACAGGCTAAGGTGATAAGCTTGTGACTGGAGGAATCCAACGGAAAGAAATGATTAACCCGCGCCGTCCCGGGGACGTACTTCAACGTCCTGCAATTGCAAGGTTCATAATTTCCACAATTTTCAAAATTCGCGGGAGATTTTCGTTTCGCCTGGGTACCCAAGCCTCCCCTACCTGCCGCCAGGCAGGCAGCATCCTAGACCCCGCGTGACCCGCGCTCGCCCTTGTCTCGGTCACTCACCTGCCAGCAGTGACCCAGGTCAGACATAGCGCGGAAAGGTCTCTCAGACGAGGAAATCGCATCCATCCTGGAAGCCTTCACTGGAGACAGTGATTCTCCACTCGATGATGATGTGGTGGATCGTGATTACGTCCAGCCAGAGGAAGAAATAAGTAGCAGTGATGAGGAGGTCCCTTCGCCCCGAAAAACGCGGTATGTGACATACCGTAAGGCAAGGGAAGGCCAGCCTGCTCCCCAACCACGTGCACAGCTATCTCTCCATCACGATTCTGATCAGTACGAGGATGAGGACGATGAGGATGATGGAGGCCTAGGACGTGATATCGCCGCGTGGTTGGGAAAGGAGAAAATTTCACCACGTGGATCAGAAGGTGGGGCGAGACGACACCTAAGGTATGGTCAAAGTACTTTGTCTGGGGAAGTGGCAAGTGGTGTGGTGGGATTGCTGGGAGAAAGGGAAAGTGTTGTGGTGGCAGCGCGGGGTGAAAGTGAGAGTGGTGTGGGGGTAGTGCGGGGTGAAGGGGCCAGTGGTGTGAGGGAGGCAGCACGAGCACGTGGTGCTCGTAGGCCTAGGGGAGAGGAGGTTGAGTCACTCCCCAGCACTTCTTTCGCCCCTGAATATTCACAAACTTCCTCCCCACAGCCCCAGGATGTGGGGAAAGGAAAGAAAGGGAAGGGAAAGGGTAAAGGAAAAGGGAGAGGGAAGAGAAGTGCGAGTGATGAGAGGCGCCGCTCTCCACCTCCCCAACCTCCCCCACCACCCTCACCTCCCCACCCTGATGAAGGGGACGATGGTGACGTGGCTGGAGACGGTGGTGTCACGTGGAACTGGGAGGATGGGAGTAATTTTACTCTCATCATTCACCCTTTCACTGAGGAGTGGCGGTCAGGTTGCACGGCTCCAGGTGTAAATGCTGGGTCGTCACGGTTGGATTTTTTCAACTTGTTCTTTGATGAGGCGTTTGTTGGGCGCATAGTAGAAGAACAAATATTTTTTCACAATCCCAGCGCCTTGAAAGTGAACGCTTAGGAACCACAAGCAAGCATGCAGAACAGTATGACTATCCCGTGACTATTTCAGAGATGTTCCTATTTTTTGCCCTGGTAATCTTGATGGGTGTGGTGAGGAAAAATCAAATTCCTGCCTACTGGACAACGGACCCAATCATCCTCACACCTTTCTTTGGAAAGGTGATGGGTCGTAACAGATTTCAGTTTATTCTCGGCCGCCTTCACTTTTTTGATGCAGATGATCCAGCCAATGCAAATAACACCGACAAAATGAGGAGAATTAGGCTGGCATTTGATCATTTACGGGAAATGTTCCGCTCCTCATTTTATCCCTACAGAGACCTCGTCATAGACGAGAGTCTTGTGTTGTGGAGAGGCAATATTTCCCTTAGGCAGTACATACCCAGCAAGAGACACCGTTTCGGGTTCAAGATCTTTGTTATGTGTGACTGTAAGACTGGTTATGTGCAAGACATAGTCTTGTACACGGGCGCACAGACAGATATGATAGAAGATCGGAGTATAGGACTCTCTGGGGCCGTGGTGAAGACAATGATAGAAGAGTACCTTCATCGTGGTCATGTGTTGTACCTGGACAACTGGTACACTAGCCCTCTTCTCGCTAGGTTCCTCCACCAACACGACACCGGAGTCTGTGGTACAGTCAAGAGAAACCGTCGCCATATGGTCAAGATAGGGAGGAAACTTGACAAGAATGAGGTGGTTTTCTTCCAGGCCAATAACATCCTTGCAACCCTGTGGAACCACAACAGGGAAGTTTGCCTCCTATCAACTGTTCACAGCCCCCTGATGCACCGCACAGACTCCGTGGATCACCGTAGCGAGAGGAGGCGCAACGTATGGAAACCAGAGTCTGTACTTGCCTATAATCTGAACATGAGGCAAGTTGATCAGTCAGACTCGATGATTTCAAGTGTTGACTGTGCCAGGACCATGATGAAGTGGTACAAGAAACTCTTTTTCCACTTGCTCGACATCACGGTCCTGAACGCCCACTACCTGCACGCAATGACCACCGGAGTATCCGAGACCTTTGAGGGGTTTGTGAGGGAGCTTGCACGTGAAATAATCGCCCACCATGCCCAGGACAGACCCCTACACCGCCCCCGCCCCCCCCGTGCTGCTCAGACTCCCCTACGTCTTGCAGCCCGCCACTACCCCAGCGCAATCCCTTCCGAACCAAACCGTTGTAAACCCCAGCGTCGCTGCCATGTATGTAGGCACTCGACAGTCAGACCATCTACGCAGAGAAAAGACACAAGATACGAGTGTGTCGAGTGCAATGTTGCGGTGTGCCTTCAGCCTTGTTTCAAGGAATATCATAATTTCCTACACTACTGAAACTGTGTGGGAAGGCGAAATGACGCTCATGATAATGGTAAGGCCAGTCAGTAGGTGCTAAGTCAAATATAAAGTTGAAACGGGTGTTATTTTTTCAGAAAAGTAATGTATAAGATGAGAATTAGTGTAAGTGGAAAGAATTGTTATCAAAACTAAACCCACTGTGTAAATCTGGTCAGTAAATATGTGATAGCAAGGAAATAAAGTGGAAACGGGTGTAATGTTAGCATGAATAAAACGTATAAGTTGAACATTACTGTAAGTTGTCATAATTGATGTCACGATTACACCCACATTCTGGTCAGTAAGTATGTGATAGGGATTATATACAGTGGAAGATGTTGTAATGTTAGTAGTAAGGTATTTTATAAGTTGATTACTAGTGTAAGATGAAACAAATGATATCGCGATAACACTCCCTGTGTAAGTACGCGCAAATATGACGCTAAGTTCCATCGTACATTCAGAAATGATGTGATATCAATTATATCACATGTTTACATGTGCAATGTTAGTGTAGAATTATTATATAAGTACAAAAATAGGTTGTAAGTTGAATTAGTTGTCATAGCGACTTCACAGTGTGTTATTATGCGCTATTATTACGCTATATATTTACGTAAGGCCTGAAATAATCTCAAAACAGTTCTATAAAGTTGAAAAGTGTATAATAATATTAGAAAAGTATTATGTAAGTAGAAAAAGCACAATACGAGTTGAAACAACAGTCACAGCGAGTTCACTCACTACGTAAATAAGCGCTAACATTACGCTAAATGTTATCAAAAGGCCTGTGAATACGTAAAAACAGCTCAATATAATATAAAATGGTATAATGTTATTGTAGAAGTATTATGTAAGTAAAAAAAATTATTTGTATCATGATTTTAGAATGTTAGCGATTCATCGTGACCAAGTTGGCCGATTTTGCTCGTTTCGCACGATGGTACAATGCTTATTTCTGCTCTATTTTTGTATAAAATCCAATATACTCTTTTATCACATGTTTTTATGTTTGTAATAAATTCATTTCTACTTACTTTCATTGGTTTCCCAAACTTATAATACCATAGTTGAGGCTCACACCGCCTAGGGAGAACACGGGGCCAGGTGGGACCAAGGCATACCTGGTTAGGGTAATTAGGCACCCCGGGGACCACTTTCTTTGCCACTGACCATTGTTTCTGACCAAAAGCGAAAGTTTAAGCAAAAAAAAAAAAAGGGTCGAAAAATGCCCGGGATTGGGGGGTACCAGTGGTCGAAAGGTGGCCGGGACGGGGCGGGTTAACAGAGTAAGCAGAAGGATTAGTTGTAGGTCAGATAATGTTGGAACTCTGTCCGAGGTGGTCAGTGATACGGGTAGAGTGCTGTAATAGCTGCTCTATGTCTTCAAGGATAGAAAAGTTGTAGGCTTGTTCACCAGTTGGATCAGTGAATGGAGAGGAAAGCCAAAGGTCGTGGTGAACACTGAAATAATCTAGAAAGAAAAATATACTAGGACGTGTTCCATTCTCGAAGCAAGATAGTCAAAGGATTTTCCATAGTCAGAAGAATTAAGGATAAAGTGCAAAGCTCATCAATATTTAGTCGGAGAATGACAGGATAATCGATGCCAGTGAGTAGAGAATTTAATATATTTAAGTTCAGGAACACGAGAACAAGATATGTTGTTGTGAACGTGCACACATCAGTCACCTTTGGCTATGTAGTGAGTATGGATAAGGCACGAGGATACAGAAGAGGATTTGCTGTCAGTTGCCTCAGACAGATGAGTCTCAGTGAAGAAGAGATGGTGAGGTTTAAGGGAAGAGAGGTGGTGTTCAGCAAAAAGAAAATTAGATGAAGGTTCACCAATGTTTTAGAAATGAATAAAGAGTAAGTTAGACAAAGGCCCAGTGCATCTCACTTGACCGCCATCGAAAGACAGAGGTGGATGGTGGGGGTCTTTATGGCCCCCCCCTCCTGCCACCCCTACACAAGAGAACTGCCAGGCTGAGTTTTGAGGCTGCATTTTTTTTTTTTTTCCAAAATTTAGAAGAGGAGTTGCGATGTGCAATGTGCATGCAGTTTCGTGTTGACAGTTATAGGAAATACTGATGTATTCATTAACTTACATATAATGTTTATTTTTTTCCCAGTTAATATTTTACCTGATATTAATTTCATGAGCAATATTTTTGTCGTTAAATGTATTCATATAATGTTGTAATTGAACCATAATTATTTGTCGTTATTTGTAATATTTCTCTACTTATTCATCAATTTGTTATAAACTTATTCGTCTATTTCACTTATTCATTTTTCTATTCACCTATTCATTATTTTTTTGCACAAATAAGCACGCGTATGTGAACGTGTTCGTGCGTGTTGTTACGCCTGGCTGCTCACACTGTTACCGTTTATATATTTACAACTGTTATTTTAATCAAGTAAGCAAATTATGCCACTCTGCGCTGTTATTTTCAGCAATAAAAACACTGGGTAATTGTTCCTTTTATCATGAACGATTAATTCTATGCAATAAAACAATAGTATTAATGGGTAAAAGTAGTCATTGATCATAAAATACCTACAGTTTATTGTGTTCACCATTTGATTTCACCTGCAGATATTATTCTTATTTACATTGTATCAGTTTTCTCAAACAACAACAGCAACAACGAAAACAATTAACGGCAACAAAAGATCGTGTTGTTCTCATTTATCTGACATCTTGAGACATAATCATCATCATCATATGGTAATAATAATTATAATTACAGAGCAATCATCCCAATATCATTTGCCAAAACTTTCCCAATGTACAAAACCTGAGACCCTCACCCTTACCACGGAGCTGGCCTGTTTCACTGTCTCCCTCTAACCATGTGTAATTACCTTGTATGTCGGTCTACGAGTCTCATCCCGACCACTACTACCTATGCACTTCAGGAATATATACAGAGCCTCTATTCTGCCCAAGTCAACAAGATTTCTTCTTTCTATGATTTTTCTCTTTTATATTTTATAGCGTTCTCTTTGTATCTCGTGCTCTTTCCTAATCTATCTCACTGTTCGGTGTTCATTTTCATCCTTACAATCCATATGCTTGAAAAATACTGACCCATGCTATCCACGTTATATAGATATCTCCTTCTCTTCGACCTCTTTGTGTTCTCTCGTGCGTGTTATATCTCGTGTTTACTGTCTGTCTCTGTCTGTCTCTCTGTCTGCCTGTCTGTGTGTCTGTTTGTCTGTGTGTCTGTTTGTCTGTGTGTCTGTCTGTCTGTCTGTCTCTCTCTCTCTCTCTCTCTCTCTCTCTCTCTCTCTCCTTCGCATATACCTTGTTCCATTTACCACCGTGTCATCAGGTCCTCTCCATTGTCCTGCACATTAATTAGAGTCCCCGGCGCCACAAAGGAGTCCACCTCCCTTTCCCCTCTGAACCCGTGTCAGGTTAATACACTGGATAAAAAGGCGTGGGAAGTTTTAGCACTACCTTCCAAGGATAACAGCACCCCTCCCCATTCATCCTTTTTTTCTTTTCAGGTTAACACTATTTTGTAGCTGGTTCTTTAATGTCATTACTGTGATGATTTATTTCTATTATCTCAGCATAAGTAAATCCATACTAGACTAGATAACACACAAACACTTACGCAGAAAAGAAACACACACACACACACACACACACACACACACACACACACACACACACACACACACACACTCAGACATAAGACATTTGTGAATGCTTGGCAACCACACCTTGGCTAGTAGATATGCATACGAAAGAGTCATTAAATAACATACCGATCAACCACAAGTACAGAGTAGTGATGTATCGGATCGAATATCATATATCAGAGATCCGTGGCCGCGGATGCGGATGCGGATTTCAGACTTTTGAATACTGCGTGTGCGGATGCAGATGCGAATTTTAAACATTCATATTTTGTGAATGCGGATACGGATCCCGATGCGAATATTCAGCTTTCACATCCTCGCAGATGCGGATGCCGTTTCTTTAAGTAATGAAATTATATAACTTTATTTCACCTTTATGTACTGGTAGTACTTATTTGTAAATTATGTATATTTACGCAACGGTATCGCAAATAACCTATTGCTTAACCATATCCTAGTAATGTACATATATTTTTGTTAAGACGAGTTTTCGGCACACACTCAGGTAGGAGTTATGTTCCCATAATGCGAGACAGGAACCTAGCTCACGGTGCATCTCAGCTACCACTTTTCCCAACCTCCAGCTTTTGGAAAGTAGTCAACTAAAGATATTATAAACTTAACACTGCATCTTCACATTTTGTACTCGTAGCTTAAATGTGGCATATTCTTATTAAAAAACAAGAGTTTTTGTGCTTTCTCTTCCAGCAACCGCTTACATTTTTTGTCAGGCATAAGGCCAGCACCATTAAATAATTATTGCTTGAGGAGACGGGTGAAGATTACCGTTCAGGAACCTGCACTAAGACTCCTCATCATGGTTGAAATGGTGGCTCGTTAGGGCAAGAACATCCAGTAGTCATATAATACAACTGGTTCAATAAAGTGTGATCCCTTCCTCACTCATAGTAAAGTGCCACTTCCTGCCAGGCTATACATGTCCAGTTTGGTGCCAGGGTTCCTTGTCTTCAATTTTTTCGTTAAATTTTCATTGGGTCCATTATAGTTTTTAAATATTTGTTTATCCTATGTGAGAAATATATAGTTGTTTACACACACACACACACACACACACACACACACACACACACACACACACGCTGGCTCAGTGGTAATGTTCCCTCTTGCCATCTGGTAGACGGGTGTTCGCGTCTCGCTCAGGTTGCAAAAAGTTTCACTGACGAAGTGGGTGGTTTTACTGTCCCCCTTGAGCAAGGGGACGGATATTTGCATGTGTGAAGGTCACAGCCTTGCCGTTAGATCGGACTGTATGAGTTCAGCTCCCCTCAGAGAGGGTAAAAAGCTGACGATCACGACTATCAAGTGATTCTGACCGACCCGGTGAATTACACACACACACACACACACACACACACACACACACACACACACACACACAAACACACTGTGTGTGTGTGTAGCACCAGTCGAGCAGGGCAGTACTCCCAAGGTGGATGGAAAGCTGATGACAGTGAGAGCTGGAGCTCCCGTTTCATCAGCCCTTGGAACTAGGTCCCGACCATCCCCAATTGCTGAACCTTTTCAGTGTCCCAGTAACACAGAGAGTAGGCCAGCATGCTCTCCAATACAAGTTCTCCAACTATCAACACCAAACTCCATGCACAGTACACACTACACTTCCTTTTCCAAAATTAAAAAAAAAAAAAAAAAAAAAAAGGCAGCGCAACAAGTGGCCTCGGAGACCCCGGGGGGGAGACCATAAATGTCCCCACCTTCCGCCCCTCTCCCGGTGACGACTCGAGCTGCCTGGAACCACTGTCTGACTCTCGTCTTCATTTCTGAAACATTCGCGGCCTTTCCTCTACCATTCGTTCTGTAGAGCACCATCTCTCCTCTAAACCTCGCTTCCTTTTTCTAAATGAGACTCAGCTGTCTGAGGTAACTGACAGCAGACCCTTTTCTGTATCCTCCCACTTTCTCTATACTCAGTTCAAAGCCAAAGGTGGCTTTTATGTATATATAAGCAATGACTTATGTTGGTCTCGTGTTCCTGAACTCGATTCTTCTGAATTCTCTACACTCTGGCTTCGGCTTTCCTGTCATTCTCTGACTAAATATATCTGTGCTGTTTACTTATCTCCTAATTCTACCGACTATCAAAAACTCTTTGACCATCTTACTTCTACGATGGAACACATTCTATCCATTTCTCCTTTCTCTGAATTCTCCATTCTAGATTTCAATGTTCACCACCACCTTTGGCTCTCCTCTCCTTTCACTGATCCACATGGTGAACAAGCATACATCTTTCTATCCTTAATGACCTAGAGCAGCTTGTACAGCACCTCTACCCGTATCCCTGACTGCCTTGGAGAGAGCTCCAACATACGTAACCTCTTCCTTACAACTCATCCTTCTGCTTACACTGTTAATCTTTTCCCTCTGTTGGGCGCCTCTGATCACAACTTTATCACCTTAACCGCCATGGCCTGTGGACCCTCCAAAGAAATGTCGTCTGTGGCACTTTGGAGCTGCGGATTGGGAGACTCTCAGGCAGTACTTCATTGATTTTCCCTGGAATGATTATTGCTTCTATGGCTGGGAGCCGTATAGGTGTGCCTTGCGCATTACAGAGGTTATTCTCTCGGGCATGGAAGCATATTTTCCTCTCTCATTTCCTATGACTAATGCAAGAAAGCCTTGGTTTAATCACGCTTGTTCTAATGATGTCCGCAACAAGGAGAGGGCCTATGAAAGGGACTGGAGCCAACCCACCCCTGAATCACATCTTTTACAAGTTTCTGCCTAGAATCATGCAAAGTCTATTCTTCGCTCTGCTAAAAATAATTTCATCCTTACTAAATCCTCTCAACTCTCCAACTCGAATTCTTCCCGCTCCTTCTGGCACCTTGCCAAAAATCTTTCTAACAACTTTGCCTAATCATCCTTCCTTCCTCTTTTCTACTCTGATGGCTCTGCATTTCTTCTACTGATAATGCAGATCCCTTTGCTCAGACTTTTCCTCCAATTCCACCTTAGACGATTCCAGTGCTGTTCCTCTATCACTTCCCCCCTCTTATATCCTCATGGCTAACATTAAAATTTCTTCAGCTGATGTATTTTCTGCTTTCACAGGCCTCAGTACTAATAAGGCATATGGGCCTGATGGAGTCTCTCCTGTTGTTCTTAAGAACTGTACTTCTGTGCTTACACCCTGCCTAAGCATACCATTTCGCCTTTGTCTATCAACTTGTACCTTTCCTTTTTGCTGGAAGTTTGCTCTCATTCAGCCAGTCCCAAAGAAGGGTGACAATTCCCAACCCTCTAACTATCGTCCAATTGTTTTAACATCCCGTAACTCAAAAGTTTTCGAGTCAATTCTTAATAGAAAAATTATAAAGCATCTTTCCTATCACAACCTTCTTTCTGATCGTCAGTATGGGTTCCGTCAGGGACGCTGCACTAGCGATCTTCTCACCTACCTTCCAGACTCCTGGTCATCCTCATTTCGGGACTTTGGTCGAAAGCTTTGCCATTGCACTTGACATCTCAAAGGCTTTCGATCGAGTCTGGCATAAATCTTTAATATCCAAACTGCCCTCTTATGGTTTCTATCGTTCTATCCGTGCCTTCATCTATAGCTTCCTTTCTGGTCGTTCTATAGCCACTGTTGTAGATGGCAATCGTTCTTCTCCTCGATCTATCAACAGTGGTGTTCCTCAGGGCTCTGTCCTATCACCAACTCTTCCTTTTATTCATCAATGACCTTCTAAGCTGTACATTTAACCCTATCCACTCATACGCTGATGACTCCATCTTTCACCTTTCCATTCGGTTCCCGCAACGTCCATCTCAGCAGTTACTTCAACAAACAAGGAATGAGACAATGGCTCACCGAATGTCTGACTTGGCTCGTATCTCTGACTGGGGTAAAAATAATCTTGTTGTGTTTAATTCATCAAAGACTCAGGTTTTACATCTATTTACCTGACAAAATCTTCCACAGGTATACCCACTAACGTTTAATAATATTCAACTTAATTCTGCATCATCCTTGAACATGTTTGGGGTTTCATTTACTCGGGCCTTATCTTGGAAAGATAAAGTCTTATTACATCTCCTGTAAAATCTGCTTCCAAGAGATTAGGTGTGCTAAGCCGACTCCGTTCCTACTTTACCCTTGCACAATTGTTGACTCTATACAGGGGTTTTATCCGCTCCTGTGTGGAGTACAACTCTCATGTGTGGGGAGGCTCCTCACATACGGCTCTTTCCAATAGTGTGGAGTCAAAGGCTTTTCGACTCATTAACTCTCCTCCTCTTACTGATTTCTTTCAATCTCTGTCTCTTCGCCGCAGTGTTGCATCTTTATCTCTTTTCTATCGCTACTTCAATGGTCACTGCTCCTCTGAACTGTCTGCATGCATTCCTCCACCCCTACGATGAGTGTGTAGCACCCGTCTAGCGGCAAACTCTCATCTCTTTTCTGTCCAACTGTCTAATGCAGGAGTTAACCGTTACTCCCAGTCCTTCATTTTTGCAACAAAACAACTCTGGAACTGTCTCCGTGTCTGTATTTTCTGCTTTTTATTATCTCCAGTCTTTCTAACGCAGTGTGTCCAGGCATCTCGAAATGATCGGATCTTGAATTTGGCTCTCTTGTATTTTGTTTTACTCTTGGGAGGAACAATAATTGCAGGCCCGCGGCCCTTGCTTCCTTCTTCGTCGCATAAAACACACACACACACACACACACACACACACACACACACACACACACACACACACACACACAAGAACTGTAAAATTATTTACTGTATACGCCTCATAGTACTGGCAGGGAAAAGTTACTATTAACAGTGATTGACCTCGTGTGGCAACTGCCTCTGTCATCACAGCACATAACCATTAACTGCCTTGACTAGTGCCAGTTCCCAAAGTTTGGGCTTGTACGTCTAAAAAATTACCCATATCAAGTGCAAAAAATGCTTGCAGCTAATTGCCTAAGGGTAGAGATTTGCTGAGAGAGAGAGAGAGAGAGAGAGAGAGAGAGAGAGAAACCTGACTATAACGATGTTACCTACGCCAGTTTTAGTGAAAAAATTGTATAACAACATAAGTTCTTACTCCCGCAACATCAACAACATTCTCATACCGCAAGTGCGGATGTGAATGCAGATGTGAATGACGTATGTGCGGATGCGGATGAAGATGCACAAGTTGACCAATGAAACCAAGAATACGGATTTGAATGCGGATGTCACTTACATCTCTAGTACAGAGACGCTGGTGCACGCTACCTTGAGTCACTGAACACAGTCTGGACAATGCTATCTTTCGACTCAGGTGCTGCCTTACCGTACTGCAAAAGAAAGCTTAACATTGTCTAGAAACCTTTGCTCATCACTCAAAATTATAGTAGCTTGGCCATCTAATTTTGAGTTGCGATCAGGGGGTAAGGAACCTTTACGAACGGACGACTGCGTATCTGTTCCCTGTCCTAACACCACACCCACTTGACCTCACATACTCCAATACTTTGTTATTTACCAGCATCTTGGCCTACTTGTTCATCTCCCAGCCATCCGATATTTATGCATTCTTCAAATCCATCATTTTCTCTCCACTCTCCCTATGTCGCCGAAATACCTCAACATCCTTCTCTTGAGGTTTCCCGGCAAAATGTTGCAATGGGCTAAGTCTTTTGAGTAAAAAGATATTTTTCTGACATGATACACGTCACAGTATGTTTTCCGTTTTCCATCTGACTCTGTACATGAAACCAAGTTGATGCTGGAAGATTTTGTTTCTTGATGTGTTGGATTGGTCGAGCAAACGGATGAAATATCGATGGTAAGCAGTGACTTTTACCACAACGAAGAGATGAAGCAAAGGGTTAAGGTGGGGGAAAAAGGGAGAGAAAGGGATGGGAGTTATGGAGGATTAGGAGGGGGAGAGAGAAAGGGAGGGCAGGTAGAGAGGGTTTGACTTGAAAAAGATTGAAGGAAATAGTGGAGTTAAGATGTTGGAGTAGTTGTTCAAAACCTAGGTTCACCTGACCGTAAACCTAGTGAACCGCAAGCAGAAGTTCCCCTCTTCCTGCAACACACCATCCTCCCTTTGAGGGGTAGGAATGGAGTTGAGGGAGGTTTGTATAACTAGAAAGCGGTGCTGACATATTATACTAGTAGCACCGCAAGAAACATCTCTCTCCTGCACCAAGATGGAAGAAAATGGAGAAGATACAGGGATGGTTGGTACGAAGGGACAGGAGGGGAAATGGATGAGGGAAGAAGCAGCGAAGTTAAGGTATATGACATGGATAAGTGGGGCAGGGAAACTGAGAGAGGTTGAGAAGGAGTGGAGGGGGAAGTGGGGGGAAATAGAGGTAAACCCCTCAGCACGGGAATGGCATCTATAGTACATCCACACTACCTACATGCATTTATATTTAATAGAGATTAAGTATTCTTTTACTGGATGGTTTAGTAAAAGCTATATCTCATCCTCCAATTCGAAAGTTCTCCCATCAGGTAAATAAAAGTGTCTGAAGCTGGCAAGAAAAAAAAATGTACGGCAGAGTACTAGATTATATGTTTAAAAAATGAGAAAGAAGGGAGGGACACAGTAGACGATGTGGACGTAACACGCAAGGCAGAGTTCTGTTCCTGTTCACAAACGTTGTCTTCCTCGTGATTTGTGTTTTCTTCCACCATTCCACCCTGCCCTTTGCTTTTTTCATCTTTTGGTTTATTCTGATAGCTTCAGTTGTATGACTTGGGAACATCTCTAGGAGTTGCTGTCTCTGTCCGTCAATTTCTCACTGATGATTTCTGGATTCACACCATACAATATTATGCCTTAGTTTCATATCAGAATCATAAAGTCTCTTTCCCACACCACACCACACCACACCAAGAACATTGACTGAAGTGCCATGAAGCTCCGGCACTTAGTGCCCTTGCGTTTCCTAGCAAAACTATCAGCCCTACGTTCTTTTCTATATCCTCTGACGGTTTTCTTCTGGCTTAATTCAAACATAAAAACAGATTCGATTCATTACGATAAATAGCGAAACAGTGAGTAACCATTTCGGAAACTGATGCATGTGATGTTTCTAGCCCAGCACACATTTCAAAGTATCACGGAAAAGGTTTATATTCCACAGAAAAAAAAAAAAAAGTGGAGCCATATTCATTGTCTTCACACTAGCCATATTGTACTACAGCAGACAATAATATATGGCCACTTATGAATTCAACAATAATTGAAATCCTTCACGCAATTCTGAACTAAAAGTTCGTACGATACCGATGACCTCATCGAGGTTTCGGATGTCACTGGTCAGTTAGTCATAATGACAAGAATCAAAATTTGTCCATAATTACACATTTAGCAAACTAAATATCCAAGCAGAGGGTAGGATAATTCTGCGATTATATATATATATATATATATATATATATATATATATATATATATATATATATATATATATATATATATATATATATATATATATATATATATATATATATATATATATATCTATCTATATATATATATATATATATATATATATATATATATATATATATTAGGGATGTATCGGATGTCAGAATTCAAACATCCGCGGATGCGGATGTGAATGCGGTTATCATGTTTCTGTATCTTGCGGATGCGGATGCGGATGTCTGTTTCAAGAAACTGCGGATGCAGATGCAGATGCCGATGTGAAACTATGACATCCTCGCGGATACGGATGCGGATGCGGATATTTTCAGGATAAATTGTTGCATAATCATTTAATAAAAGCTCGACCCTTGGAGACAACTGCTTATCCCTTATCCCGGCCTTGGGAACTGATTTTTTCTTACTCTTAAAATATTCATAATGAACTCAGCTGTTGTAAAAAATACAATGTTTTCAGACAGTGGTACTTTCAGCACCTTTCTTTAACTTACTGTGACATTTCCCTAGCCATAGTCTTCATAACACACACACACGCACACGCACACAGCCATACACACCAATATAAAAGCATTTTGATTCCCATTAACCCTGTTAGACACTACAAAGTACCAATGTAAGCGTATTACCCATACGACTCTTATCGACTTGGTGGAGTTAGTCACAGCACTTTGGTCTTGTGCAGATCAAAGCACTATAGAATAACTACAAAATCATTGCCCTTATGACCACCTACCATGGTAAACAGTAAACAGCAAGCAAGTCGTATCACGGAAAAACACTAATGTTTTTGTTTATAACGAAGGCATTGTATTTAGTATATCCACCACATCCGCTTTGTGTCTCGTTCAAATGCGGATGCGGATGCAGATGCAGATGTTTATTAAAATGCTAATGCGGATGCGGATGTATATTTTTACATAAGTGCGGATGCGTATGCGGATATCCAATACATCCCTAATATATATATATATATATATATATATATATATATATATATATATATATATATATATATATATATATATATATATATATATATATATATATCCCATTGGATCCCAGGGGTGCTGGGCGAGGCATTGCACTGCGAGGGCACTGAGCGTACCGCCCTCCGCCTATCGGCTCATAGTCGCGAAGCTCATAGGTCCCTACCCGGAGGTTCCTTACTTCATTAGGACTTGAAAAATCCCAGTTCTCTCCAATACTCTGGACACTGGGCTCCAATGGGTTAAAGAGACCGATAGGTTTGCCAGCCATTAACCCATTGGATCCCAGGGGTGCTGAGCGAGGCATTGCACTAGGAGGGCACTGAGCGTACCGCCCTCCGCCTATCGGCTCACAGTCGCGAAGCTCATAGGTCCCTACCCTGGGGTTCCCTACTTTATAAAGACTTGAAAAATCCCAGTTCTGTCCAATACTCTGGTCACTGGGCTCCAATGGGTTATATATATATATATATATATATATATATATATATATATATATATATATATATATATATATATATATATATATATATATATATATATATATAAATACACACATACATAGATAGATAGATATAGATATATATATTATAGCTGTAACTTTCTTAATAATAATGACAGTGGAATCATTTGGGGGTACAAGAAAGGTCATAGCATGTACTACAAGGTTCTAGTGTTAGATGTGCTTGAGTGCATTGTAGGAACAAAAGATTATTGGAATGAACATATGTCGTTTTCAAATAACTGGTGCCAACATTTCTGAGCGATTTCCGGCTTAAAAGGGCATTGTCTTAGTATCTTTACAATCATGTTCATCTTTTGACATATTGTATTAGAACTGAACGAAATCATCCCAGATTTTTTTAGAAAACTCTCCTGCCTTCCATGACAGTGGAGTTAGCATCTGTATGGTGGGCAACTAAAACCGTCATTTAACCTCCATGTGGTGTGTAGGGCAAGCATTGTCATGGTGTTTGTGTTCTATCTACAGCCAGGTCCCGGATTCATTAGTGGTCGAATGCTTCACTACTTCCCTTCTCGGAGGCCGCTCCCCTTCTGCGTTACATAGGGATGCATAAACTGTGCCGACCAGCAACTTTGTGATGGACCTCCAGACCACCCTTACCGGATCTTGATTCGGAAATAGTGGCACATAATATCGATTACATGACCCCCAACCAAAACAATGGTAAGTTATCAGAGACATGGCGGTTATTTCATTATGTAAAGTAGGTACGTATTTACGTACGTACCTGTGTGCCCACTTTTGTATGCAAATGTGTATGTACTTACCTCCACACCTATTTATGTACACAACTATATGCTTACAGTTACCAGCACCGATAAATGATGCAATGGCTGGCACGTTTTGATAAATGTGGCAAAAGTGTGTTTCCTACATCGTAGCTTCAGGGGTATGGACGGGCTGGTAAAACCCGTTAAATGATCAGTGTTTAAAATTCCTTCTTCATATAGGCTAAGTATTTGGCATGCAAAGTATGTCTAAGCGAAATAGATCCATATGATATGCAGCATGCGTACTCGTCACATTATAATTTAGATGACTAATGTGTATTGACCATTTGAGTAAGTGTGTTGGACTTGGTTCAGGTTGCTTTGTATGGGGATATCAACTGTTCTTTATATAAAGAATATAATCCAGTTGCATAATGAAAACAGTGCGATAGTGACAACATTTTTTATATTTAAATTTTGTATCGACATATGAAAGACATATCGATGAGAAAGACGTGCAACGAAGCCTTCTAGACCACTTAAAATATAATCTCGTGTCCGATTACATCCTTACTCTCACGAGGCCTTTGAACAAGCGTAATTAAGCGCTTTCTATTCATTCGTCAGTATGTAAGAATATGATGAGAATGTTTCCTTACTGGAGAAGAATCGTCTTTGAAATGCTCTCTAACCACAAAGTCGCGGCGCACGACTCTGAGGTTGTCATTATTGTACCCTGGCAACCTATCCATCAACAGTGCATCGGACGCACTTTTGACAGGTAGGTTGCCAGGGTACGATAATGTGATAATGTCAACCTTAGTGTGCGGCCACACTTGCTCGAAACGTGTTGGTAACATGTTTCAAACTGTGCCCGGAACAATGTTACAGACATGTTTGAAACACAAGTGTCTCTAACATGTTGGCAGCTCTGCTAGAATCATGCTGGTAGCACCGGTGTGGATGATGCTTTGAGCTGCGGACATGAATCTAACACAGCAGTAGACCATTACCTGTGACCATGACACAATTTCATAATCTGTCTTTGACATCCTGAAGAAATTACGAAATTCTGAATTATCCCCCATTTGCACCGGTAGCAGTCCAATGTTATCTTTAACAAGGTCATTTACAGAATGATGTTCATCTCCACAGGGGTTCATCTCCACAGGGGTAATACTGAAGTAGGTAAATGTCGGGACCAACTGCTTAGCCCCGGACTCCTACGCTTCTCATGGGGCAATGTAGGACTGGATGATGGATGGATGGATAGACGGATTCAGATGGCAAAAAAAGGAATAGAGGGAGAATTATCGGATATCTGCTTGTTAATAAGGTCACATTCTCATTCATCTGCCTTCTTAATACTGGCAGAAATATTATTTTGATAATAATGGCAATACTCGTAATTCAACGCCTTATATCCCAGATCCAAACCCCTCTCTCTCTCTCTATCACACACACACACACACTGTGGTCAAGAGGAGTGGCGTGATTAGCAGTAGTGAGGGTGGCCAGCCAGGTCATTTAGGAAATGGGTTCTCTTGGAAGCATCACATTCTCTCTCTCTCTCTCTCTCTCTCTCTCTCTCTCTCTCTCTCTCTCTCTCTCTCTCTCTCTCTCTCTCTCTCTCATGTTATTTCCAAATACTTGCACTTGGGCATATGATGAGACTGGCCCATTTCTCGATTTTTTTCACTTGCCAACCTTAAAAAGACTTTTTTGTGCAGATATCTTATCGCTGGTAACCTTTTCGTCCTGGAAAAAAAAAAGTAAAAAAATGCAAATTAGTGTTGTACAAAAACTATAATATAAAATTTGTACAGACATTAACAACTAAAGTTCTTGGGTTCAGTCAAGTAACCCCCCAAAATATCAATTCTATGAAAATAACAAATGCTGTAAAGAAGAGTGAACTACGTTATAGCAGCCACACAGAAGGAAGATAGAAGGACAATAAAATGCACTTCCATTCTTTGGTAGATTCCTGAATTGTTTTGCTGGTGAAAAAATACGATTTATCCTTTTTGTGTCTGTCGAGTATTGGCGATTTTGTTTGACGGGGGTGATCATTTGGGTGGATACGGGAGGGTACAGGGCTACGTGGGAAAGAGAGAGAGAGAGAGAGACTGATGTGGCCACTGATGTGTCTGTCACGTATGAAACATTGGACCATCAATGATGACAAATAATGCAACATCTGCACAAGCAGGCCATTACAAGACTGAGAATATTAATGCTTTCGTTCCTGCGTCATCTTGACCGCTTCATTGCAGCTAACGCAGGACTATTTTCATATACTGAGAGGAAGTCAGAGGAAGCTGAGACAGTCACCACTGTTACCGCTGACTCTTTAGCATTCTACCTTAACTAACTCAGATTATTGTACTCAGGATCCTTAGAGTAAAAAAAAAAAATGTGTTTCTCATCACCATGTCTTAAACAGATGACTACCCCATGTCCCTTTCACTCCTTTAGTATTAACATCTTTTATCTTAGCTGATTTTCTTATCCTTAGATACCGTTGTTTGATTTTAGGAAAGACTCTTTGTACTGAATGAGGAAATGAATACTGCTCATGCGTTAGCTGGAATACTAGAGTTGTGGCCATGAGAGTTAAAATTTTCCGTTCCAGTCCACCAGCCAAGCCATCCACACCAACGTGTTCCAGCCGAGCCGACATAGTCACTGTTATTACTGCAATTCCGGATGCATAACCAAAATCTTTTGTAATGTCAATATAATCTTCTGACGGTAGGATGAAAAAGATTATATAATACATCATCTGCCTGAAATGCCGAACCTCTGCTGGTCGGAACACCTCTAGTATTATATTCTACCTAAAACATGACGATTGTATTAAGCTAAGCGTGACTCACAAAACCAATGTTAAAATTAATACCATTAATCGCATCTCAGTGGGAAGACGCACCTTTTTCGTATTATATGGAAACATTAAGAAATTTTCTATCTATCTATCTATCTATAGCCCGACGCCCTAATCCCGCAAAGGGTGGCCGCAGACAAAACGCCTCCAAGTCACTCTGTCACCCACCATTTGACTCCCCTCCCCCCAACTCACCCCCCCCTCCCTCATATACCTCTCAACTCCATCCCTCCACCTCATCCTTGGTCTACCCCTCCCTCTCCCTCCCTCCACCTCACCTACATACACCCTCTTAGTCAGTCTTTCATTCTGGCAAATTGAGGGGCGTTCTAAATATCAGAGGGGCGAACACTGTTTCTATTAATACTTGTTTTGTTAAAACATTCCCTCAGCTGAATTAAATATTCTGGAATTAGAGCGATTGAAATGGCCAAGTGTGTCCATGGTCGCGAAAATGATAGTACTGTGTAGATGGGGACTCCTTTATCTGTTCTTTCTTATTGTCTTCGGACCATTTTTTAAGGACATAGAAGAGTTTCCTACTTCAGAGGATTAGATATAGCCTTTATGATCACCTCTACAAGAACATTCTCCTAAACTGAATCGAACTGTGTGGTTCCATAAAAAGTTATCGTAGCGAAAGGATCAGTACTCTGGGCTGCATCGTACATGCCAAATCATCAGTAGCAACGCTCTTCAGGTGAGAGTGAAGAGTTACTGTTATTACCGCAATCCCCATGACAATACCAAGCACCTTATAACCCCTCCCCACCCACCACACGGATCGTCCCACAACCAGGCATGTATATCAGTTTCAGCTGTATTCATCCTTTACCACTGCATTCATCACTGTCACACACCTCTCAGTCAAACTACATCAAACCACACCATCACCAATACACACCCCACAACACCGCAGTGATACACGACCCACCACTACAGCCGTAAACCACTACAACTATACACTACGAAAACTACAAACCACTCACCACCAACACTTTATACCTCACATCCCACACCATTATAAGTACACACTACATAACACTACTGCAAACCACCACAGCTAAGCACTGACACAACTGTTGACACCACACACCATCACAACTGCATGCAAACGTCCAACACCACCACAGTTGCACACTACACACCACTGCAACTACAAACCACCACAACTACACACCACTCCAGCTGTTGACCACACACCACTGCAAGTACACGTCACACACAACCACGGCTGCATCCTACACACTAGTACACCTACTCACCAATACCTACACATCACGCACTACAACAGTTACACACCACACATCATCACAATTACGTTCTACACATTTCCATAATTGCACATCACACATAACCACAAATACAGACCGCCACAACTAAACACTACCACAACTACACACCAAAAACAACCAGAAGTACACACTACACACCGCTACAACTACAAACATCTGCATACACATTACAAACAACTACAATTACACATCACACACCATCACAGTTACACACTACATATTACCACAACTATAAACCACACACCACTAGACACCACCACAACTGCACATCACACACCACTCCAGCTACAGCTACACACCTCCAGCACAACACACTGCACAACTACACCCCACACATGAGCACAACAACACACTACCACAAAAACACCCCCACACACTACCACAACTACACACAACCAAAAAAACACTCCACACACTACCACACCACACATTCCACAACTACACACCGCCACAACAATAGATCACACACCACCACTCCTAGACACTGCCGTAAGTACAAGCAACCACGATTATACATCTTAGAAGGAACGGTTTTGCTGGCTCGTTGCCTTTGGTTCCTTCTTCCTCAAAAAAAAAAAAAAAAAAAACACCACAATCAACACACCAACATTACTATCAAGATCCTGTCCTTTCCACCAAAGCCACACAAACAATACTGTCAATCCCTGCTCCTAAACTGGTCCTCTCCATCAAATCGCCACCAGCATTACTATTCACACCTACAACTAAACTAGTCCTCTCCGATAAACCCTTACCAACATTTCCCAGATCATGAAGTAAAAAAAGACAGAAGAGAAAGGAAGGAATGGAGGGAGGAGAGGAAATGGAAGACACCCGAGAGCAGCATTACATCGCTCACCATCCACTCACTCGATGTAGTGCTGCTCTCGGATGTCTGCCCTTTCCTCTCCTCCCTCCATTCCTTCCTTCCTCTTCTGTCTTTCTTTACTTCATTCATTCCACGTCCTTCTGCCTATGGGGGACTTTACACTCCCTCTTTTGTCTTTCTGTCCTTCATTCTTTCCTCTTCCTACGGTCTGTGGTGACTCAACACTGAGTGACAAGCCGAATGGTTTCCTGTACACCAGGAAACCATTTACTACGCTGGGTGGTAACCATATAACCAAATTGTAGCTTCAGGTGGTTTAGTGGGTAGTTACGGCACTCCAATCGGACTGAGCAGGTGAAGGTTTATATCCAAGGGATGGTTGGGGTTATTGCTCACGTAATGCCACTCAGCGATGAGTGAGGCTGGTCACTCTCATCTTTAATGTCAGGAGAAACTTGCCTAGCCCCGGGCTCCTACGCTCCTCATGGGACAACGTAAGACTGGACAATGGATGGATGGATCTTCCAGTTTTATACTTATACATACCTCTTTTCTACTCTGATGGTTCTGTAGCTATTTCTTCTACTGATAAAGCAGATCTCTTCGCACAGACTTTCTCCTCCAATTCCACCTTAGACGATTCCGGTGCTGTTCCTCCATCTTTTCCCCCCTCTAACTTCCTCATGGCTGACAATATTTTTCTTCAGTTGATGTATTTTCT